>NC_092860.1:112297618-112322600 GCF_032062135.1 Pyxicephalus adspersus | reverse complement strand
TTATCCAAAATGTCACTATTCTCTTCGCTTTCACTTTCTCCAATACTTGCTATCTTCCTTTAATATCTGTGTGTCACTTTATTCATCTACTTTATTCATTTTCTCAGTTGTGCTCAACATATTAGAAGCATTATCTGACACAATATATAGATCCTTTTTAATTTCAAAATCTTCTAGAACATTTTCCACTAACTTCTGAAGATAGTCACTGGTGTGATGTGCCTGGTATCCTTTACTCCCAAGGTTTGCATTATTGTTTTATTATTTTCATCAACAGATCTAACATTAATAGCAAAATATTCGACTCTGTGACGTGTGCATGCATCCATTTTTATGAAGACAAAATGCCCTTCAGACCTTTTCGTAGTTCTTCCTTTTTACATTTGGCCTCTTCACTTATTAGTTTCCTTATACACCAAGTTTTTTAGCCATTTCTCCATTTAGGTCTAAAAAGGCTGGCTGTGAAAAGAAGGATAGTGGTACACCATTCTTTACTACCATTTCAATAATGTGTTTTTTGAATTTTTCTGGTGTCATTGTTATGGTAACTTTTTAAGATATAAAGAATGTTCTTAGTTGTGTTTGGTCTCCAGTAGATGTCTGAACATTTTTTTATCCCAGAAGAAGATGGAATATTTTCATTTGATATCACATTTGAAGCTCTTGTACATTTTTGTTAGACCCACTTAAACTGCTAATTTTTGCATCACATTGTTTTTCACCATCATCTTCAAGAATACATTGGCACACGTTATGTTTCCCATCACTTGATAATTTAAAGTGCTCATAAACAGCAGACTTTATCGTGTTTGTTGACAGACTTTTTGCCATTGTGAATGGGGTGCTGCTTTCACTAAAATATAAATATAAAATATGTTATACTAACTAGCATATTCTTTGATTTAAATACAAACATACACATAGTCCTGCACTATTGGAAACATACATACAACACTGCACTATGCACACAAATAGGCTATAGCCCTGCATTAACTTAGACATAATTTGTCCTATACAGAAAACATATATATTATACACACAACACAGAGCACTATATTTTACTCAGAAACATACACACAATGTGCACTATACACAAACATTCATACATTCCTGCACCATGCACACAAACATACACATAGCCCTGCAGTTTTATCCAGAAACATGCACACAGCCTTCCATCATAGTACACACAAGCAGCCATGCAGTTTTAAAATAAACATGAACACTTACAGTTGAATCCAAAAAGCTGTTCCTCCAAGTTCTTCTAAGTTCTTTTAGCAGACTGAGGAAGTTGAGCAGACGCTGCTGCCTTTATCTTTGTTTGCTGATCTTCTGCAGAAACAAGGCAGTGGAAGGCTACAGGACCAGGGGGCCCACTTAACTACCTTCCTAGTATAAGGTGGCGTGCAAAATGATGTTAAAGTTTAGCCCTGGATGGGAGCATATATGGAGAGTGCAGACAGGACACCTGAACACAAATCAGGCCATAGCACTCCCCTACACCTATATCATTACACTTGTTTACACTCAGATGTTAAACACATTATATCTGAAATAAAATGAAAACACTTTTTATAATGTACATAATCCAGATTACAATAATTTGATTGTCAGGTTGTATAATAGCTCATCTGAACTTCACACTAGTAGAAATACAACTATGCACTGGGCTTTTTTCTTATATCAGAGAAGTACTTATTATGACTATTGTTTGTGAAATAGGACATTTGAATGTGCTGTATTTTTTTTGTATAATTTTATCAGGAGTCGGCACATTTTTTATTGACTCCGACTCCAGGTACCCAAAATTGTCTCCGTTTTCTCGACTCCCAGTCTGACTCCACAGCCCTGGTTGCAAAGGTGGGAAGGCTATTCACTGCGCTGACTGTGATGCCTGGCAGCCGTCTAATAGTATTTCCCAGCTTAGAAACAAACTGATACCCAACTTTAGAATCTTTGGGCCTGATTTACTGAAGCTCTCCAAGGCTGGAGAGGATACTCTTTCATTAGTGATGCTGGGTGATCCAGCAAACCTGAAATGGATCTGGATCGGGGATTTAAAACAATTGCTAGCAAAAAGCAAATTACCCAAGGTCACTGATGATCCTGTGATCTTTGATAATGAATTACTGTGCATTACAAATAGTTGCAGAGTTTAGTGATGAGATGTTTAAGGCTCTTTTACTCTTTGGTAAAAATTATTAAATACTTTATTGACCATGGTCTGGGCTTTTCCTGATAAAGTGAAAGATTGCCCGCCCCAAACTGTTATAGAGGTTTTTTTTTAGCCTTCTATAGCTGAAAATGTACACTATTGCAATTTACTAAATTACTAAGGTCACACTGGAGCCATCATAAACACATCTGACCCAACAATACAAAAACAATTACAGTGTAGCCAAGCATACAGTGAATTAACATTTTTTTTTTGTTGTTGTTGTTTTTTTTTTAACACATTTTCAATATGCCTGTTAATACATTTTAATTACCATAGCCCGTGGACCAATTAAAACCTCAGAAAGGAAAAGCCATCTTACCAAAAAAGTAATCAAAAGACTCTTGAAGAAAAAATGATGCCATTGATGTCATATAAAATGTTTTTTATGTAGCTGGTCTATGTTAGGTTACAGGCTTTCAAATGACCAACAAATATTTTTATGGAAACTATAGACATTAAAGTGTAGGAAAATATTATTTACTATTATACTATATTCATTCCATAATGACTAATATCTTAAACAATTAACATTTTGAAAAAAATACTTTTGACCTTTTTTTGATTTGCTGTATCCCTTGCCTTCTTGCAGCCACTTAATGTCTACATCCATGTATAATCTATCAACAGCTGCATGAAAAGGCAGTATGGGGATAACAGTGGATCATCCTTGTATGCTGAAAAGATCATATATAGGCCCTGATTCATTAAAGCTCTCCAAGGCTGGGGATAATACACTTTCACCAGTGAAGCTGGGTGATCCAACAAACCTGGGATGGATTAAAAGCATTTGCTAGCAAATAGCAAATGACATTGAAGAAATCCATTCCAGATTTGCTGGATCACCCAGCTTCACTGGTGAAAGTGTATTATCCCCAGCCTTGGAGAGCTTTAATGAATCAGGGCCATAGTCCCTATCTAGGTGAAAAGTAATACATTAAAGACAAGACCAGGGTCTTGTCACCATAGTGAAAACGGACAATAGCCTTCTTTGCAGAATCATGGGTTTTTTTTCAATCAAAGTTGAAGATTAAAAATGACTTTTGAAAAATATGATATTTTTAGGACTGGGTTTACATAAACTTTGAAATGGAAATGCAGTTATATATACTTTATATGCCCTATAGTCCCTTCTCTATTTATATGCTGTGAATCATCATGTACTGTTTAGTGTTAAAGTTCTTGACACAGCAATTTATACACAAGGTTGCTGGCAAAGCCAGCGAGAAGTTGCTACAAATTTTTATGTAGCAGCAAAATGTTAAAATAACCAAGAAAAGTACATGGGATACAACAATTTTAATCTAATGTCCTTTGTCCTTTGGGTTCATGGTCTCCTTCATCATATACAAGTAGTTTCCAGTCTGCCCTCCTCAGGACAAAGAAGAATATTTGAGTGATGATTTATTTAATGAAAGGGTAGAAGGGGGAACTCTTAGGATCGCATTTGGAAACACTCCCACCACTGGAACATAATCTATCTTATGGAACAATCAAATGGATTTTTGGCTTGGGAAGGATTCAGAAAGAAACAAGCCTATCCACATATTTAAGTTAAGTGTCTCAAGAAATATGTTGTGTTTTAAATTATGCGGAAAAAATGTGTTTACGGTCAGTTTAAATGTGCACTTCACTTTAACTATTATTATTACAGAACTGGTATATCTATGCGCAGATCAACTAATTTAATACTTTATCGGTGTGCAGAATTTTATGGAGAAGGTCAGTCTAGAAATAATTAAAGAAGGATCCGGTGGAATTAATGTATGTATAAAGACTGCAGATGCATTTAAAATCCTTGATTTAAATTTTGTTTGTTTTCCAAGTTCTAGGAGACAATAAGTAAAAGAAAGGATGAGATGTTACAGAAAATGGTTAAGTGTGAAGGTGAATTAGGTAAAGCTTGGTGGTTGGTACCCAGGTTATATGGTAATGTTTCCTATTACTATATGATATGAATATTGTGGTTCACAATTGATAATGATTCCCCCACAAGATGAGAAAAGCCAAAGCTTCTACTGGTAAAAGCTTTTTAATTAATCCTGCCAAGCCAAATGCAAGTGTGGCCTTCTTCACAAGCCAATAGACTATGCAACAGATTGCATTAACAAAAAGAAGACAGTCATTGGAAAACTGCTGGTGGTTGACTATAACACCTGACCAACAAATAGATTTTGGAACATAACTTGCCTTAAAAAAATTAAATTCTCTTACTCTAAATGCTGGTTGTCAAGCTAAAATACTTACTCTCTTGCTTTAAAGCATTTTCAGAAAAAGGTCAACAGTGATAGTCCCCATATTTCTCTTAAATCCGGTTTACTTTGATATAGGTCCTCAATGCAAAATGGAGAAACACTTTCAATAGGATTTGGAGATTACATATACCAGCCATAATCCTAATTTTTCAGTCTATACCAGCCTTTTTCAACCATTTGACCCCTAACGAACCCTTGAAAAAATTTTCAAGTCTCACCAAACCCTCACTAAAACCATTTATGGGGGTCAATGATAAAAATAGCCCCTCAAAACGATGGCCAGTGGAAAAATGGCCCAATCCTACAGTGGCAGCTAGAATAGAACCAATATAGATACCCTAATATATTTAGAGTCATACAGCTAGCTCTACCAAATAATGTTGGCCCCAGAACTATTCAGGCATCATCAAACGGGAGCTCAATCATCCACAGATTGACAAACTCCCAGCAACCTCTAGAGGAACCCTGAGGTTCAACAAAACTCTGGTTGAGAATGCCTGGTCTATACAGATTCTTTGTTGGAAACTCCAACTGTGGATCATGTTTTAAGGACTTTAGTTACTAATAGAAGCAAAAGCTTCTCCCCTTAAATATAATTTGCAACCATGGATATTTTTATTTATTGTAGCTAGTTATTGCACCTGGAAGAAGATGGCATAGCTCTATAAAAAGATATGACATTTATGATTCTTGGAGAGAAACCAGGATACTTTAGGTTTGACATGAGCTCATTTAAATTGGTAATGTTAGACTATCTTTAATTATGATCTTGTCAAATAAAACATCTGTTCATAACAATTTTCCTTATTTGCTTTAAACCATCTTTAGAGCCTACTTTTGCTGACTCTTCATTTACATACTGTTATGTAGGTACATGGACATAGGCAGCTGTGTATTTTGTCACTGATATATATGTGGAAGTTTATTCTTCTTACCATATGGCAGTCTAACTCAGTCTATTAAAAAGACACAATGGAAGCGGGATGCTAAAAAAAGAAAATAGTATTCTTTCATTTTTTTTACTTCTCACTATTGCACTAATTAGCGCAATATGCACAACGTTTTTATGTCTTTTACGTGTACTTCATTGAAGCCAAACAAATAGATAATATACAACAAAAATGAAGATATAATGCATACAATAATGCAACTTTTTACTTATTTGTATTACTTATTTTTTACCTGCCAAAAGATGTATTTGTCTGTTCATCTAGTTTGAGAGTAGCACAGCTCTGCCACACAGTTCTTATGAAGAAGCATTCTTGGGTCTTGTCCTCCCACCAGATCATAACTGCATAGTGAAAAAAGAAGCAGAAGTCTGATATGCTCATCTATGTCACCAAACTTCATCATCCTAAATACATGCTCCTGGCACTGCAAGAGACTTGATCAGCCCTAGTGCTGTAGCTTTCTACCCCTGGATGGGTCCTTCTATACAGGGCCAGCAGGATTCTGATATGAGGTCGAATTCTTGTATTTTGACTTGCAGTTAAATAAATCCAATGATGCAATAATGAATCAAAAACATATTTGCTTTTATATCTGCCTGGAGGTTAAGTTAAATGTAAAATGTAAAAAAACATAATTTTAATAATCCTCTTGCAATCCCCTTTGCAGCAGCAGACTGTGATAGGTAAAGGTTTGATGGGCACCCAATCAGGTGTGCTGCATGCACATGTGCTTACAAGAAACATGGTGATAGGAAGAAAGATAAAGTAGAGTGATGACATTATCAGTCTGCTAATGTTTTTTTCTGGACCTGTCAGCAGGCTAGAGGTAGAGAAAGGACTCTATGGTTCTATAACTAAAAGAGGAGCAATCCAACTGGCTGTGTTGTATTAAGTGGCTACATAAATTTAATGACTGGGTGGATGGTAGTGCAAAGAATTTGGAAGCTAAAACAGCTTCCTTGTATGTATTTCATGTTCAGTTAACTCATTGTCTGATGGTAATCTTTAAAGTTTGTTAATCCAATTCATATCTTACTTATATTCTAGTCTTAATATATAGGGAAAAATGAGAACCCAGATAAACTGTTCTGATGATTTTGTCTGTAACACCCAGGACTTAACTGATGTATGGCTCATTCAGCATGGCTTCCTTCACTCTAGTTGCCAAACATGGGTACTACTAACCTGGGCGTTGATCTCAATGAACTTCACACCAAGTAACTTCTGTAGATCAGCTGACAAATACTTCAAGACCTCACTACAAACAACACATTTTTTCCACAAAATTTTGATACTCATAATGATTTTTAATATTGGTATGGGTGACAGCTTTAAAGATAATAAAGTATTAAAAAAATGCTTCAGGGTCTAGTGGCTTTTGGTCATACCTTTGATAAAGTTTATTTGTAACCTAAAACATACACTTGCAATATAATACATGCCTGAGTTCAGTGCTGTCTAATAAAAACTAAAAGGCTATGTAGAGATGGCCTCTGGAGCAAGTAGGGACAATGTAAAAAGGTAAAACATTTGAATACATTGGGCCTGATTTAGTAAAGTTCTCCAAGACTAAAGAAAGTAGACTATCATGGGAGAAGTGGGAATATCTAGAAAACCTGGAATGGATTTCCTAAAAATCCTGTTCTCTTAGTTGGCAAAAGTTTTTAAATCTGCACCAGATCAATTTCAAGTTTACTGGATCACTCATGTTCCTCCATGATAGTCCATGATAGTCTGTCATCTCCAGTCTTGGAGAGCTTTGATAAATCAGGGCATAATGTGCATCTAGTTATTCTCCTTAACAAATAATCCTAAAATCATTAAAAAGGTTCAATTTCTCCTGTGAATAAATCATCGCAAAACATTTCAAGAAGCAAGAAAGGAGAATTGTTGAATAACCAGAAATATGGAATAAACAACATGTTACAATTAGCTTTTTTGGAAGTAATTTCTATTTTTCAGATACCCACACTGGATGATATTTAGCTACCATGCTTAATAACATAACCATATCCATGATAACTGAGACATCTCCTGGCATCAGACCTTGTTGGTTCTTGCAATGTAGTCCTAAGTGCCAATAAAAAAGGACAGAAATCTGGGCATGTTGTCATGACTTCTTGGCAGTTATATCTCTTGATAACATTAACAATCCTAAGAAAGATTTATTAAACATCCTCTATAGTCACATTTTGCCACATTTGCTTTTCACTTCAATAAGTGTAAAATACTATCCCAAAAGAGAACTAGCAATTTCCATGTTTTTACATTTGTTCATGATTATTTGGGTTAAAATGAATTGAATTTCTTATGAACAGCAAGTCGTAACACAGTTCATAAACTATCATCGGTATTTCAGATAGTTATGAGATTTGGCCTGGGAGACAAGAATTAACGAGGTTGTTTGCTGGGATGAAGTTTGAAATCTTTAGGATTTTTTGTAAGGGAAATAAACTTTAAGAACAAATCCATCATCCAGTGCCATGTATTTTTTATGGGAATACAGCAATTTTATAAAACATCTAGTTAACCCCTGTCAATAAACAAGCGTAAGGAAAGAAAAAATGTTTTAAAATGTATGGCATGAATTTGTTTTTGAAGTGAACCACTTATTTTTCACAGAACTGCATCTAGGTTATTAAGTGTGTTACTGATAAGAGAAAGGATTGCATGCCAAATCTTATGACCCACAGCAAGAAGAATGCATCTTAAATTAAATGATGACATATAACTAGAAAATGTCCATTTATTTCTATAATATGCCTGTAGACCATCTCCTGGGCAAACACCAAGGATATTAAATAATGTTACCTTGTTTAAGATCATCTAGACATCTATAGGTTGATCCCTGAGTAAAATTACAGAGATATGCTATTATTACATAGTTACATAGTTAGGTTGAACAAAAAAAACAATAAGTCCATCATGTTCAGCCACTAGGGAAATAAACTTATCCCAGATATAAAACCCTATGGACATAGTTGATCCAGAGGAAGGCAAAAAAAAACCCTGGTACAATTAGGTCCAACAGGGGAAAAATCATTCCTGATTCCATGAGGCAATCAGATGTTCCCTGGATCAACAGTCACTGTTATCTTTACCTAAAATCCTTAATACCCAGTTATATTCTGTGCTTCTGAAAAAACATCTAGCTTTTTATTAAAGCAATCTATAGTAGTTGCTGAAACCACTTGCTGAGGGAGCCAATTCCACATTTTCAAAGACCTTACAGTGAAGAATCCCTTCCTTATCTGGAGCTTAAACTTCTTTTCCTCCAGACACAAAGAGTGCCCTCTTGTTCTTTGTAGCAATCTTAAAGTGAATAATTGGGACCATTTATGTATTTATACAGGGTGATCATATCCCCCCTTATACGTCTCTTCTCAAGGGAGAATAGATTCAGTTCAGCTAATCGCTCCTCATAGCTGAGCTCCTCCATTCCTTTTAGTTTAGTTGCCCTTCTCTGCAATCTCTCCAATTCCTCAAAATTTTTTTTTTGAACTGGTGCCCAAAACTGGGCTGCATATTCCAGATGTGGTCTGACCAATGCTTTGTACAGGGGCAGAATTACGTCTCCATCTCTGCAGTCTATTCCTCTTTTATTACAAGACTTGAAGTTGTGCATGTAATGAGGTTATGAGTGAGGAAGTCATTAGTAGGTAATTGGAGGAGCGACAATAGCAGCTAGGGGAGTATTTTTCTATCAGGATAGAAATGTAAGTGGGACAAGAGCTGTGTAGGGATTGGAGTGCAAAGCACAGGAACTTGAATTCAATTTCAATGTGAAATGGAAGCCAATGAAGAGAACTACAAAGTAATGCAACAGAAAAGGAGCGGTGGGAAGGAAGGATGAGTCAATATTAAATTGTGGAGGAGAGAGTTGGGTAAGTGGGTGTTCTTTGCCTCTTTCTTCTTGTTTGGTTATATGGTTTTTGATTATTGGACTTGGGTGGTAGCTCTGCTTTTAAACCAAACAAGTGGCCGCTATTACAAAACTTTAAGTAAACATTATTGCTACTAGTCTAAGAAGATAATTGAAGGAAAAAGTCACTTTTACCTGTAACAGCTTGATCACTTTATACAACCGCAGTCTGAAAAAATAGTACATGTCCATGGCACAACCCATTCCTTTGCCTAATGGACATATGTGGACTTACTAATATAAGCCCCACCTATGGTGTGGTGGAAGTGTTGGTGGCCTAAGTTGACTTTGTAGGAGGCAACCAGAACTTTTTAAACTTATTTGAATTTAAGATTGAATTCAATTACTGAACAGCAGTGTAAGGCCCAGATCTATGTGGATATTCCCCAGACACCAATCCCCCAATCTATGCTGCAGTCTTCCCCTTTAGCAGCCCCCGCTCAGCCTGGTTGTGTCTCCCAGCACTCGGTTGCCCCCAGGACTTGGTGTGCAAAGGATGGTGTCTGGAGATAGCAGGAAGCCAACCCGGTGCCCACTAAATGCAGAGTACAGAGTCACGCATGCAGAATAAAAAACAGGAATCCAAAAATTAGCCAAGGTCAGAATACAGGAAAAAACACTCCAACACTGGTCAGCCCAGCAGATGCTATAACAGGCACATCAGACTGGGAGCAGAAAGGCTATAAAGCCCCAGCAGCCAATGACAGCATGGGATTAACAGGAACTACTCAGCAATCAGCTGCACAAAATTTATTTCTCTTCAGCTGTGCAGCCTCAGTGCAGAGGATGCTTTGGGAAACCTCAGCCACAGGGATGCAGCAACCTACAGGGTACTGATCCTGCAACCCCAGTGCTACCGCGAGCCCAGCCGCCGGAGGGAATAGGCTGCGCGCGCCCTCCTGTGGTAAGGTATCGCCTGGGTACTTATGCCCGTTGGGCACCTCCGTACAAGCTGCTCGAACATTTCACAGCAGAACAGTATTTTTTTTTGCATACAAGATGCAGCTTTTAAGCTTCCCCAGGGACACTGGTGTACCAACTGGGCATTACTTCATCCACTGAACTAATCCATTCTGGATTGCTTTTCCTAAAATTCCCACCCAATCAAAAGGCCATTGTCCCTAACAAACAGGCAACTAATTCAGTAAACCTACCAACCTATTCCTGCTTAAATTAGGATGTGTAGTTATTATACTAACTACACAACCAGACAGTTGTGGGTAAGATAATCATGGAATTGACTTATAATGGAATAATTACTCATATGTAATAAAGGTTTTAAGGTCTCTTGTGTATTGTGATTGCTGTTGATCTAAACTTCCTAGCTCAGTTTATAATATGCCAGCCATGGCATGACAGTGAGATCCAGTGGAAGGGAACAGCTGTTAAAAGTAAATCATCTTGTTTGCATGACACATGGTTGGGGATGTCTTTGGCAAGTCAGTTGCAACTGGGATTACGGGAAGTGACTCCTGGGACTCCAAGATCTTGGTGTTGTCATTTCTGATAAAAGAGTTGCTGTTCCAGCAAACCATCAAGCTGCAGCTAAGGATTGCACTGCATCCATTTGAGATGTAAGGAGTCTGGCCACTATGCAATACAAAGCTGCATCATTTAATGGAAAAGTAACGGCATGAGAAAGATGGTATTAGTAAAACCATAGTTTTTCTTTAATATCACTTTTTCCATTTAGAATGTCTGCTGCCCTTGTCTCTTTTCTGTATGTTTCTGTACATCATATACTAACTGCTATAGAAACTTAGGAAAGAGGATTACAATACTTTAAATGTGAACATAACATGCATACCTCTTGGAGTCTGTTTATGAAATGTGTAGCCATCATAGAATGTAACTATGTGGCCAATAAAAAAAGACGCAGCCCGCTACAGACTAAATATATGCTATAATTAGCTACTCTCTAACTTTTCCATATAATGTTCCAAGTATATATAAAACATTGTCTAAATAAAACTTACAGAACACTTTTATGACTTTATGTCTAGTAAAGGAGTTTTGTTGCCAGCACAGTGTTAACCTCAATATAATCTATTTTCGTTTCATGTATTCCACAGGAAATTAGGTTTAAAGTTTCAACTTGTAAAAAACAAAAATACAATACCTATCTGAACTCCTATGGGGACTCCACTGCCTCTATATATTAGTAAAATATGGTGGTGTCAGGGTCCACTGATAAATTCTCCATAAGGTATGATAAATAGTTTGATTTCTAAGCTTAGTATATCAATGCAAATACATCATTTATTGATCAGCCAACTGGCATTGCGACAGATTCTTCAATACTGTGGCCTTTCTTTTGGCCTTGAATGACATTGCAGAGCAAAATAAGTGAAAGGGCTATTACTTTTTAGGTAAATGCCACTCAAAAAAACTACCAGCAATGCTGAGCACATCTAAGGCTTACATCGTCAAGGGCATGCCTACTATCTCTAAATAATTCTTGGGGCCCCTAAATCTTATTTAACGCTAGTACATATTATTAGTAGCAGATGAAGAGTTCTTCACTTTGATTATTTAATGTATGGCTTATTGAATGTCAACTCAGTAAGTGTTCATGCCACAGAATGCCAGGCAAAGATGAACACTGGCAGTCCTCATTACTCCTCATGTCATTTAAGGACCTACAAAATAATTTGCCATGAAATGGTAAATATCACCGGATGTTTACATACAGTTCTATGTTCACATAAAGAAGGATGAAATATGAACTTTAATGTTTAGTTTTTGTTTTTACCTTATGTTTTTATTGAAATATCCAAAATAAAAACAAAAAAAAAACAAAAACAACTATTCCAAAATAATGCCATAAATAAACTCCATCACTAGACAGTATGGATAGAAAACTACATGCCCCAGAATTTCAACCTCTTCTTAATAAGCACGTAAGTTGCAGTCTTGGTTATTGTATAATCCCAATGCAATTTGTAGCTTTCTCTTGCTTTCAGCTCCACTTCCTCCACTTTATTTGCAATTCAAAAACTGTAAATCTTCTCTACCATAACTTTTCCCCTTTCTCTTCTTTTTTCTTACTCACTTTTTTTTTCCTTCAACTCTATTACATTCTGTGTCTAAAATACTTTTTTTTTACATTTGTATCATACTTGTTCATTTTCTTATTTTAGAAATTCTTACTTAGTCTTTGTATAGACTGCAAACATATCTGGAAGAGCAATCTCTTCCAGTCTCTAAGCCTGGAAAGTATGTGGATATTGTGCTTTCAATATAAATAATGCCCTTGATATTATTTCATCGGATGACTGTTAACATTATGCTTCTTCTGTATCATATTATTGGCTCCAAAAACACAGCAGTCAATCTTTTGGACTTTCCTGAGTACAACCTAATAGAGTATTTGGCAATGATGTAGTAAACTTACTCTGTGCCTATTATGATCTCTTTTGTTATTCACTCAAGGTATACCTATTTTTAGAACCAAGTAATTAAAAAATTGTTAAAGTAGATCTAAATCCAATCACTAAAATATCATATACGTGTTACCTGTTAAATTAATTCACAAAGTTGTTTTCAGTCTCTTTAAATCGGCAGAATTCTTTAAAATATTACTTCGGGATTCTGTCACAAAAGTCTTTGTTACCCCTATTGTGTGTTACTCCTCCTATTAATGCTACTTCCCCTCCTCTTAGATTATAGGCTCTTTTGGGCAGAGTCCTCTACTCCTCTTGTGTCATGGTTTGTATCGATCTTTCATATACAACCCCTATTTAATGTACAGTGCTGCATAATAGGTTGGCGGTACAGTATAATACAGTGCTATATAAATAAACTTCTTGTCATGGGGTGACACCTATCTCACAATTTTGTTACTATGCTGTCACCTTGTCACATGCATCAGATATGGAGACTGGAAGTGGCTGTGAAAACACACATTAAACAGTTAAAGTTTTCAGCCAACTCTTTATTGAGTGCATTTTGAAAGGAAGTTGCTGACTACAATGGGGCTGATTTAATAAACAAGCTTAGGCAATTACTTGGCACAGTAAAATATTACTCTTCACAAAATAACTAACTTACAATTTAAGTATATGCTACAGCTGACATCAGAAGGTTAAAAAACCTGGTGCCTTCTTACATATCTTAGGGCCAATCATATAAATGTGCACATTAATAAAAAAAACTGCATGTGTCATGTTTCTAAATGTTTCTGTTTAGAAGAACATTTAGAATAAATAAAAACTGTTGCCTATAATAGGAAATGACATTTTATGCTTCAGTGCAATTTGATCCAGGTATGAACCTACCACCTCTCACAAAACGTTCAATCTCCCACCACCTACAAATTTTTCTGATTAGGGGATTGCTGTACATAGCAAACAAGAACAAGTAACCCTAACCTCATATAGTAAATCTTTATGTCTTGGTCATGGTAATATTTTTCTGACTGAGAAACCCCTCTCAGAGGAACAAAAATTAGATTACTAAGCACTGAAATATTCTTAGTTTCAGTAGCTAAATATACTTTTTTCTATATATTATTCTATGTTTGTCTTTATTGTTTGGATGTTAAAAATAGTTTTTTTGTAAAGTCAACATTGTTTAGCAGTCACAATGTGAAAAACCACATATGCCATAAAGGGAATGCAGTGTGCTCAAAAATGTCTCACGCAGAAGATCTGCTTAGAGTTACTTTCAAATAGAAGGAACCTTGTTTATTTAACTGTGACTTGTTGGATAACTAATATTCCTTCCAATGATCAGTCATTGTTTAGAGTAGGAAAGTAAATCTGACATATTTGTTGATTTATGTCAATCTACCTGCATATATAAACCAGAGTTTATATATGAGTTTCTGCGATTAAAGCAAAGAGATTGTACAATTTATATATGATGGTCTAATAAAAGGCCTTTTCAAGAATCTATGTCATTCCCATCTTCATGAAGTGTTACCTACTGTATTTTTTTGGAGAAAGCCTATAATAATAAAAACTTTAATAATATTTAATAAACCAAGGACAAACAAATGACCTTTTGTCATTTGTCAAAGCACTCTGTATATGTACTATTTATTATATAGTAAACATTAGTACAGTTATCTGCAGTGTTTTAATTCGAGACATTTGGGCCAAACTATTACTTTCAGAGAACAAACAATTTAAATGTTTTATTTCTTTTTTAAAATGTTACTTTATTTTAAACCAAGAGGTACACATGATATTATATCAAATTCACAATGTCCAAACACCATATGCTCTCATGACAAGATCATGAAATGTAAATCTATTAGTAGTCATTTAAGAACACATGCTGTTGATAAATGGAGACAGAGTAACAAAGTGATCTTTCTAAATGCCGTCATTGTTAATCATTACCAAGCTCCCTTCTCATGACATTTGGTAATGACCTGGAGGAACAGGCCACTAGATTTTTCAACAGTGAGCTTCTGTTGAAGAGCCTTAGTCTGGCAATTATTCTTCTTAAATAAAAGGCAATTTTATATCAGGCTAACAATTCCAGCTTTTGTTTTCTACACAAAGATTTACCCTAAATGTTTACTGAGCTAAAGATGCAATTTAAATTTTTTAACTTTATTGCATAAAATAGCATCTAAAAGTGTACACCATGTAAAGTGAAAAAAATAATAAGAAAAAACAACGTATATTTTCTATTCCTACAATTCCCCTAAATGTCCTCATATTTTATCCCTTTTAAAACACTCCCAGCAAGTGAGCTCCCAACCTTCTGTTTTGGCAAACAGCCCTGTGCTTCTTCTTCACTCAGAACCCAGACAGCTTTTTATATGTCTGCCAGCTGGAATGCAAAATCCATCTATACTTCATCCCTCTCTGAGAAAAGGCTATTGAGGGTTGTAGTTCTGGGGCTTCATCAGTCTGAATTACCTATCAATGGGATAGGTTTTACTTCCTGCCATGAAACAGTGTGGACAACTATTAGTAAGTCTTCATTTCCAATCAAACTTTTCTATGAATGCAATGTGATCAAAAATTATTTAACCACATTGGATCAGATGTATTTTTTGTCTTTGGAACTGACGCTTTTTCATTCTAAAACCCCTTGCATAGCTCTGCTTGACTGTGGCTTGTAGGTGAGCATCTATCCACACAACCAGGAACTCACAGATATCTGGTTTCCACTATAATTCAGGCATGTGGGTAAAAATAGTCTGGTATCTATTGTTCTTCCTACTTTGGCTATCACATAGTCACATCTGATCAAGCATTCTTATTATATATATGATAAATACCTTATCTTTATCTAAACATGTTTGCTACATGTCTTATAAAGTTTCAGAAACGCTTACAGTGAGATCCGTATTAACTGTTATCCTGCCTATTAGATGCCACAAGAGAGTGTATACCTGCACTTTGGAATCCAGGGGCTCCAGGGATGACCCAATAGTTCAGCAGGAACTGAAATACAGCTGATGGCGGACCTTACCTCCGCCCTGAGGGACACAGAGGAAACCACTTGGCTTTGATGGCATTATTGCCACAAAGAGTTCTCTGCAGAATACTTGTTGGTTCTAAACATAAGTAATTTCTGAGAGGTCAACTTTACATGACCGCTCTCCCTGTGCCACGACATAAGTGAACTGCACCACTTCCTGCTTTCCCTCACACTCCTTTCCCCTCTGTCTCCCACAATACCATTATATGTATTCAATGAAAATTACAGTCAAGTGTATTTAGGTGACCTGTCTTAAGGATGGAAGGATCCCTATTACAGTATGTATCTGCTGCTACAGTTTTATTGTACTATTTTGTTTATTATTTTCACAGTTTTGTCCCATGGTCCTATACCTGTATTGCTTGGTTTCTTTTCTCTCTATTAAAATTAAAATCTGTATTTAACATTTCTATATGGGAACTTGATAGCCTAAATGCTGCATAACTGCTTTGCAAACTTTATTAACATAGTGTTCTTTTTACAAGTATCAAAGAGCTAGAAAAAATGTGTGTGTCCTAGAACAGGTCTTGACACTTCCAACCATCTTTGCCCACACACAGCATAGTAATTCAGTTCAACTCTATGGCCCTGATTTAATAAAGCTCCTCAAGGCTGGAGAGAATAGACTTTCACCAGTGAAGCTGGGTGATCCAACAAACCTGGGATGGATCTGGTCCAGGATTCAAAGCATTTGCTAGCAAATAGCAAATGACATTGAAGAAATCTTTTCCAGGTTTGCTTGATCACCCAGCATCACTGGTGAAAGTGTATTCTCTTCAGCCTTGGAGAGCTTAAATAAATTAGGCCCTATGAGTATCCATATGTGTCATAGCCCATGTACATAAGGTTACTAGTTATACTCTATATTTAGGATGCCCCGCTGTGGTCTTTCAATTAAAAAGTAATAGCTGTCAGAGAGGTAATATTAAACCATTACTTTGAGTGATGAAACTCTAGTGTCTGTGTAGAGCTTTGGAAGGTTGGATATTCTTCTTTCCTGTCATACTTTGACCATTGGCTTTTGTTTAGTATTGGTAATCTTTTGGTTCACTTTATCTAAATTATGTCCCCCAGCATTTTCTGCAGTGAATATAATATATTATATATAAGAGGACTGGATAGTACGTTTTGTAGAAAGGAGGGAGTACATTCAAAAGATTTACCAGGATATGAACTAATTAAGATATTACACATCTATCAACACATAAAACATATTATTCAACAAACTGGAAACTGGCAAAAACATAAAAAAATTAAAAATAAAGTTTATGTTTTATTTCTAAGGAATAATAAATACATAAAGATTTAAAAGCCCCAATATTTAGTATGTTGAAAACAATAAACCTGCTTTGATACATGTTCATACATTTTTATTCTACACACCACAAAAATCACCAAAAAAAAGACCGTAACATTGTTACTGATTTATACAAAGGTGACCATGGTCACTCTTCCAAAACATTTTCAGAGTTTGGGTCATTTTTATTCATTTATTAAAATAGTATTCTGAATATATTGTCTTTACATATTACAATTGACTGTTAAACAGAGCCAATGTTTTCCAAGGAGATAAATAAATAAAGCAAATTGAAGCCCACTTTGACAACTAAAATGATTTGACTATGTAAAGTTTGTTTTTATTTCACGGTTTCAAACACTTCTACGTGTTGTGTTAGAAATGACACTTATCAGCCATGTCTAGTAACATTGGTAAAGGTCATGGCCAAAACAATAAAAATGTTCAAAATCTGGAATGCGTATAAACAGAATATGGAATGCTCAAAGTGACCAATTATGAGTCAAAGTGAGGAGGCCTCATCTGCTGAGATTTCTCACATAACTCAGTTTGATGAAGGTTTTCTCCTTCAGTTTGCAGTCTGAGCCAATAGGCTTAGTGTGCTCAAAGCTGAATATATATCATCCCATGTGGGCTACGCATTTTAATAACAGTGTCATAGAGTGCTTAAAAAAGATTTACAATCCTATAATAATACTGACCACCCTATGAACTAAGGCAGTTTTTTGCCTGAGGCTTCAAGGGTACTTTAGCTCAGGGATTCCTAATCAGCAGGTCTCAGTTCATTAAGTAATCGCTACAATGGGTCTCTATAGTTCTAAACTTTGTGAGCTTATCAATCAATGTATTTGTTGGTTATAAATATATATAAAACATATATATATGATAAAATTAAGCTTTCTTTCAATGAGTAGGGCATTGCATGTAGGCTTTAACATGTCAATATGATTCAAAAGTGATTATCACAGTTTTAAACCAACTAATACCTTGTGATTGTGACATGGTTGTACACAGATCTTCTGTTACAGGGTAATAGTGCCATGTTACCCAATTTTGCTCCTGCATTGTAACCCTGCCACATGAGCTTTCTCCACTGATGTCACCAGGGCACCCACCCTGGGAAATGCAATTTGGCCTGCGCAGGAGATATGTTATCCCAACCTGGCCAATCAATTGGCTGAGGATCACAAGGAGGGAGTGAAGGAAGAAGAATATGGTGGTGCAAGGAAACGACAACAAGTTATTATAGCGGTTTCATTTAGTTCCGCTCCAAATGCCACTTCTTCATGTCTCTGTAATAGAGCAGGGAATCCTGAGTGACATCATCTAACAAACTGGTTAAACTTTGTGATGAAATCTGGGAACAAAAATTAATTCTAAGTGTGATGAAGTTGTTTCAGCCGAGAAATGTCACATGGTGGAGCTAGTAAGTACTTCTGTAGAAATTATGCATGGAAACATATTTTCTAAAACAAAAGTTACTCTGCAGAAATGGAATGCTCATTCCTAGCTACAAAAACATTGTCAAGTCATCGTAACTCACCCTTTCTTGAGGTAATAGATGCCAAGAACAACAAGCTGGTGCTGGTTACACCTGGTTTAATGTATAATGTCCTATCCAAGACAAAGCAATGACAATACTTTTTCAGGGTCAGAGTTTCTTCCAGGTATTCCTAATATCTGTGCCTCTTCTGGTGATAAGAGATTGGACAGGGAAATATGGTAAAATCAGGCACACAAATAGGAATATCTGAAACGAATTTGTGTGAATCTTTTATTACTGTATTATTTTAGTAAAGAACAATCCATGTATTTTAACACATGTGACAATCCCAGGATCACACTGATTAAATGTTTTGTTTGATGTTAAGGGAAATAAAAAATATTATAAAATAAAGTAAATATGTTAAATTAATAAATGCAACTAGTATACAAATCTGAATTTGTCTTTATATTTGTCCCCACTATCCCCCTGTACAAAACTGGGGGGAGCTCTGGTCAGCACTTTGGGCCTAATGCTGTGCAATAAACCAAAAAGGTCTGACCAGAGCTCTCTTGCTTTGCACAGTGCTTTTATCACTTTTAAGGGAAACTCAGTAGTCATTTGTCTATAGTAACCAGATGAGTAAGTTTCATTACCATAACAAACTGTACCTGATACGGTAGGTCATACATGTGGGGCATATTGTCATGTGCTGGAGTCAGAAAATGCTGAAAGAAGCTTATCCAGGTCACTGGTGCTCTGTGCTGTAGCTTGAGAAAGGTGCAGGCAATGTACAAAGTCTAGGTAGGCTCTAGGTAGCACCCCACCAGGGTTGATGGACGTTGCTGCAGACACCTTCTAGGTTGTAGCCCTCAGGTACACTGGACGAGGCAGCCGTAAAGTGAGGTATAAAAAAAGACAGACTATTTTACAGTCGGAAAGAAGTCATGGGTCAGGGCAGGCAGCGAAATAAGCTTAGTCTGGATCAATAGAAGTTGGTAACCAGAGAAGCAGCACATGAGGCAAAGAAACATAAAGGTCACAGGTGCACACATGGAACCTGGAACACACAAGCTCACAGGAGACTCTGAGGTCTCTGGGGTCATGGGAGGCATTGGAATCACAGGAGGCACAGGAGACACTGGAGGTACAGGAAACACAAGATACAACAGATGGTAAGCTCAGCACTAACATAACAATGCATTACTTGAACATCAAGCAAAATGCCATCATGCTTTACGTGCCTTGGCTAATCAGGGGAGCCATCTTCTGAATGGTTGTGATTCCGGTGCACTGCTATCATCAACATACAAGTGCTGGATTGGCTGAGCCCTACTCTAGCTGTCACTGACAGATATAGGTCTGCACATCAAAAAAATAATAACTCAAAATTTCTAAATTTGATTGGATTTTCTATAGGATCTGTTTTTCCCCAGGAAAGAATTTTTTCCCCTGTTGGAGCAAATGATTCCAGGGCTTTTTGCTTTCCTCTCGAACAATTATGTCCATAGGGTTTTATGTTTACTTCCATAGAGGTTGAACTATGAGTGAGAAACCCCTACTCATACATTATTAAATGCTACATAAAAGTGGTGCAAGTTCATACATTTTACGTGAAATAGACCTATCGCAGTCAATGTATAGGAGAGTGTGGGGAAAAAGCAGCAATACAAAAAGCAAGTCAGTTAATGTGTCAATAAAATGCATGTTGGAAGGAAAAGAAAACAGAAAGACAGAGAGATGACCTTATCAATATGCTACTTTTTCACTGTCCAGTAACTAGCTAGGGTGAATCCAGCACAACCAGGGCTCAGAGGAAATTGGTTGAATAATGCTGTCCATCAGGCTAAGAACATCTAGCAGCAGAAGAAAAATTAAATATTATTATCTTTTAATAAAAAAGGCACCAATCTTTTACCCAATTACGTGCAGCAAAAGCCATTTTTGTCATTTTTTGTTTTCATGAGCTACTCATTGGTATCTAATTTTACATTATTCATTCATTAGTATCTATTTTTTTTTGTTTCAATCAGTTTTATTAAAATTTGTAAAAGATATTACATAACAGGGAAAGAAAATATCACATACATAAACAAAGGAAAAGGAGGGCCGGAAATCTCCTGGCACACCATTTACATACAGTAGAATAATACAAGTGATATTTTACAATTATATAACAGTGCAAATGAATATGTATACATCCACTAGTACATAAGAACCAGGGGTAAAAAAAAATACAGAAGGAAATAGTCATGACAGAAAACCAGTCTTAACTGAAATAGGGTGATTAACCAAACATATGTATCTGGTGGAGCAACTAACAAACTTGTCACCGGATATACCGGGAGGTATAGCAAAAAGGCACTTGTGCAATAATAATTTAACAGGGGGGGAAGGGAATAATCAACTGGATAGCCCAGGGGAGAGGTGTGGGTTAGACAAGGTGGAAGAGAAGGAAGGGGGTGGGGGGGGGGGGGAAACGCCCGACTGGCCCAGCGCGCATTTATTCTATCAGAGTCATTAGTATCTATTTTACATAAAAAATAAAAAGGGTGCAGCACCTCCCCATGGCGATCAAGACAGAATGGGAGTGCAAAGCCTTACCTACATCAAGCATCCCTACCTACATCAAGCATCCCAGGGGCATCAATAAAACAAATTCCAATTTTATGCATGCAATCTTTTTTCCCAATCTATGTCACCCGATCTTGCGCCTGCACTCTGTGAGATTGGATGATGCTGGAAGAAGAACCCAGAAGAAGATTTCAGCGCCCGGCACTACCTCTGTGTTGGGCCAGCACAGATACCGGGATGACGCAGGACCTGATGGAAGAAACCTCCCGACGGATGGAATGATGTGTGGGGTTAAATGTAAGTGTGTTTTATTATTTTGGGTTTAGTTCCACTTTAAGTACAACGTAGGTCCTGAAGAGTCAGTGTATATACTTTCCACATCTTTATCATCTGATTAAAGTAACACAATTCTAATATCCTTCTAACAAAACCTCAGTTTTGCAATACATGTGTTCTTTGGCTGTAACAAAATAACAAAAAAAAATCCTGTTTACTTTAAGTTTTAATTCAGTTATGCATGATCTTTTGTTTGTAAAACAGACCTACATTTTCCTACAGTAGTATTACTAAGTTGCTTTTTTAGGTGAAACCAATAGTTTATATAGGACTCTGTGTATACACGAACAAGCACTTAGGGGTTTATTTACATACAATTCAGTGAATTCAGTGAATTTGTTCAATTAAAGTATTTGGTCATTCACTCAATATGAATTGTGATGGACAAATGTCCTTGAAAGTTACCAGAAATGGGTCAATGTAATGAGATGTGCACTTCATGCACAGTGTTATTTCTGTGCAAAAGTAATGTGTTTTACCTTTGTTCTATTGTGTGTTTGTGATTATTGCAGTCACTGTCCCTGCAAGAGCAAAACTGCAAGAGAACACAGATTATTATTATTACAGTATTTATATAGCGTCAACATATAACGCAGCGCTGTACATTATTAGAGTTTTTATCTTTGCTTGTGGGAATCTCCCCAAAAGGAACATAGACTACAATAAAATCACAGCAGCGTTTATGCCTTTTCCAACTCTTTCCAAAACAGAAAAAAGGCCTTGGCTAGGGTTCCACTTTATTTAAGACAGTCTAGACAAGACACAAGTTGGGGACTGAAGATTTGTATACGGTAACTCTTTTACTCAATTGTTGTCTAGTTTATTTTCATAGCTTGGAGAACCTTCAAGAATTATTATATGAGTCTCACTACATTCCACTTGTCTGTGTAGTCTATGTAATATGTAATCAGTGGCATGACAGAAAATGACAAACCTTTGCCAGCAAATTCTTTTGCATGAGCATATCCAGTAATTTTACTAGCTGATTCAAAGTTACTGGAATACAACAGGATGCAGTAATCAAAAAATGGCTCTTTATGAATATTCATACATTGTTTTCTCCTCTCACCATGACAAACTAGCAATATTACTTATGTTACACCCTTCTGAAGACCTTAGGAAGTGACATAGAAAGTCAATATAGTTTGTGGGGACCAAAGAGGAATAAAGAATTTAGGTGAAGAACAGTGGGCCAATTAAGGTGTACGTTATATGTAAACAGTCTTAAAATATTCCCTGTTTGGAAAAATTGCAGCTTTTTTATCAGTACTCCCCCAGGAATGTCATCTCTCCTTGTTAATTACTTGTTAATTATATTTTAATTTCCTCCAACTGAATGGTACCAAAACAAAATAGTAGTGTGCTAAGTACTTAGTTTCCAGGATTATGGTTTCAGTCTCCTATATAAAATGTGTAAGTTTTTCCTATGCTTCCTTGGGTTTCCCTGGGTGCTCTGATTGAGTTCTGGCTTGAGACCAGATTGGCCCTGGAGTGTTTATAATTTATGAAGATACACTAGATTGTACAGATTTGGATGCAGACTGATATGATATAGTTTTGTTTTCTCTGTATGGCTTTCTGATATACTCTTTGTTGGTAATATATATGAAAAAAACAAGGAAGTCAGATTTTCATAGAAATATTTCCCTACATAAGCTACCCATAATAGTGATTTGTGGTTGCATTACCAAGAAAAGACATTTACAAAGCTGTGTCTAGTTTTTTAGACAAAGGTATGGTAAAAAGCAGTTTGGAACCTAAAACATAGAGTAACATGATACATCCAAGTGTCATCTATTAAAATAAAACTCATGTTGGAGACATGGGGTCTTAGCATTTAGTTTGATTCCCCATTTGTCCACTCTTCATCTTCATTAAGTCACTGAGGTATCCGGAGGAGAACTCCCGCTGGACATGTTTATTGACCTTAAATAGCAGCTGATCTGTAAAAGTTGCAAAGAAAAACATCAGTGACTTTTTATCTGATTAATGTAGTCTTGATGCATACTCCCTGTAGATTTATATATAATGGCCATAAATCCTTTTTATGTCAACTGTCTAATTAGTTCTACTGCTCTAAGTTTTAAAAAGTATTGTGCATCTGTTCCTGTCTGGTCACAAGGATAGTACTGGCATTTCATGTTACAAGAGGTTTCTCCTAATACAGAAGGATGGTAAAAGCACTACATACAATGGAAAAGAGGTGATAAATATTGTAGTGCTCTGGAAAAAAGCCTTGTTATAACTCAAAGATATTACAAATGATCCTATATGACTGTCACAAGCAAGCCAGTGAAGTCACTTGTAGTTTTCTTTGAGGTTCTCTGTGCTAATGTGTAGAAATAGCAATGAATATTGTTGTATTGATTCATAAAATATATTAAAAATTATTTCCAGGGCCAAAGTAGGGTTTAGGGTTGACCAGATAAATTTAGATGAAAGGTTTATTGTATAGCATGGCATGGCAAAATATAAACATGGCTTACTATGAGAGGGCATGGCTTACCACATGTAACTTATTCTCTATAAAGTCTTTACAGATTCTTTATATGTTACAAAAGTCTACTAAATAAACTATTCTATTAGTTTTTTTTGTATACAGACTATATGGAGAGCTAATACTATTTTTGAGCTCTATTTTAAAATAAGAACTTAAAACTGTTACGGGATACTTAGTAACCAGAATCTGTTGAGAACATAAAACACTTGCTCAAGATTATGCAAAGTATAGCAAAGTGTACAGAGTGCAGTGGTCAGAAATGATAGAAGGCACTCATCTTTGTTCCCTGGGTCTTTGACAAGAAAACCACATTCTGTTACAGCCACATTTTTTCAGATATGTGGCTGTAAACGTCCAGAGCACGTTCTACCACTTTTCTACACATACCACTTGACCTTGGTTCCACATCAGAAGTGGCTTTTTAGCTGCAAGTCCTACATGAAGACCATTTGTGTCCAGACTTTTACAGATTGTAGATGGGTATACCAGGGTCCCACTGGTTTCTACTAGTTCAGAGCTGACTTTAAACTCCAATTGCTGGATGAAATAAGTATTTTGTGTTTTTTATACGTACCCTAGCTCAACGGTCACCAACCTTTCGGACCCCACGGACCACTAAATTCATAATTTTAAATCCCGCGGACCCTTAATATAATTTTTTTAAAAGAATAAATTCGTTTGTAAAATAATGATCTTGCTAATGGTGCCTGACGAGGACTGTGGAGGCTCTGATTCATTGATCAGCTCACGGTTAGGTGAAGTATTAATATTGTTACTATTAACATTAGTTGCATTAACTTTGGTATTACTTAAAAAATGCAAAATATGTGTTTGCTTTTTCTCACTCATTATGGATGTGTTTCATTTGAATCTAATACCAAACAAGAAATGATAGTTATGAAAAACAAACTATTTGATGCCCTGAAATATAACAGTTAAAGAAAATACACAGTTAAGGTTACTTACCTAACAGAGCAACTGAGAAATAAACAAATACAATAAAACAATC
>NC_092860.1:112272860-112297607 GCF_032062135.1 Pyxicephalus adspersus | reverse complement strand
GGCAAAGGTTGCCTCATGCAACTTAAATAATGCCCTTGTTTATCTGGCCCTGGCCTGGTCTAGAATATTGAAATATTGTGCAAATAACCTTATAATAAATAACTGTTCTAAAGTTAGGAAAAGTAATATCAGCACCAAAAGGCACGTGCCTACTGTGTCTAATGATAGACTTAGCCCTGTGTACAGCATTTTTTTTAATTCAGTGATAACTATTAAAAAATTAAAAAGTATTTTTGAGCAAGTTTTAAATTCTTAAATTTTGTAGAAAGGTTTATACAGTATGTCATCTACTACCAGCCAAAATTAGCTCTCACTTTTGTTGTTAAATATTAGAAAAATTTAATTTCTTTGTACTTTCAGTGGCTAATATACCTGATCTGTGTTTGCTGTAATACACAATATTATATTGCTGTATACTGCATCTAAATTTTCAAACATCTTCTCATGTATTATAAATGTAATTAAACAGTATTATAGAAAAAGTGCAGCATATTACCCATGTTTTGGGTAGAATTAGGTATATTAACGTATAATTGTTTGCTGGTACTTGAGAAATGTAGAATGTAAATATAATCCTTATTGGGATACTCAAATGTCTTGTACCAGTAAGGACTCACCTTCCATGATTAATTACATTCTTCACTATGTCTACAAGGTGAAGGTGATTTTGTTCAGCCTCATTAAACTCACATTTAAAAGTTATTGGCAAGTTTAGAAAATGCAATTGAACCATGACAATGGCAGTGTTTTTTGTGACATTTGCTAAATACTAAGGCTGCTTGTAAGAACAATCTCAAAGTCTGAGAAAGTATAAATTGTTAAATGAAAAAAATATATAATTGCCTTAGCACAAGTTCTATTATGTTTTTTTAAAACCTTTTAAGCCTGTATGGTGGTACCAGAGGTTTGTTGTTTAGCCAAGTATCTTAGCTTGTATATATGTATAGTTAATAGTTGAAAATACAAAAGGCTATGAGAACATACATCCAGCAAGTTTGATGAACTTGCTTTGAATCTTCATTTAAGTGGTATGCATTCAGTGGAACATATTGAAGGCATACTTGTTTTGGCACCCTAAGAAATACCTTTCTGTGGCATGTTTCACCTTCTTTTACGTAGCTTAGTTAACATTAAATTTGAAGTTTAATCTGCTTATATTTTGCTAGTCTCAGTTCCTCTTTTCAACCCTCATCAACATTCAAAAAAATCAGTAATTCCCTATTATATTCAACTTCATTAAATCTTTTGTTCTCTTTATTCCTAACATTGTGTAGTCACCAAATGATAGTGCTTTTTCAAAGTGAGAAAACCTATTACAACTCATCAGTCAGAATGTATCCTGTAGTCATCTAACAATTGATAAACAATTTCTTGCTATTAATTACTGTCAAATAAACCTCAGCTTTGCGTATTCTACCACTGTACTAAATAAGTCAGACTATGTTGTTAGCCTTAACAACCAATTAGTTGTTAAGCTTAGTTTCAAACCTGCACTGGAAAATCTGTTGCTGAAATCAAACTAGCTGTGATGTGCAACATGCACACTTTCTCTAATTGTTTTCTTTTTATTGCAGATTTGTGTCTGGTGTAGAGAATAACTTAACAAGTAAAACTGATTTGAATTTATTACCATACCTTTATGATAAAGTGCATTTTGCAGTAAGAGCATGTAGCTTTTTATTTGCTGGGTTGTGTTACCAGGTGCCAACACTTGAGTGAGTTGCCCGTAAAAGCTGATCACTATTTCACCTTAAGTTCAGCCATAGCCTTTAAAAACATCAAAAGCTAGAATTTCAGTACTAGTATTTTTCCTTAACCTAATAAAAGGTGGACAGCTGATATCCTAAAGTTCTAGCAAAATACTATATTTCTGACTTTGGAGCTGGTCTCATCGATCTTTGCCCTGGTACAGGAAATTAGAGTGCTGAACAGGAGAAAGAAGAAAGTCCCAGTAGAGAAGGATAGATCATATTTCCTTGAATTAGATTCCTGATCTGTACCATTGAGATGATTGTTGTTTGTTTTGGTCCTTTTAAGCTTTGTTACACTGAAGCAAACGTATAAAGGACATACAATTACATAGCTTATAAATGACAAATCTAACCTCTAAATTCCAATTGCTTTGACTACCTTATGAAGCCCATGTAACCATGGAGTTACAAGTGAACTGTCCACAAGTAGACCTGAGATGTGTAGATTCGGTATCATTCCTTAATGTCTGAGACCTAAATGGAATGCTCTACCTTTCTTTCTCATTTTTTTCTCACACCTTTAACTCCATTTCTGAATCACCTCTTTCGCTACCTTACTGATATACTCTGAAATACATTTTCAGTCCCTGAGCCTCTTAGTTCTTGAAATCTAACTTGTTTTCCAAGTTACCCATCTTCTTCTGTCTTTTGAAACCATCACTACTTCCCACCACTACATATCTCCCATCCTATTGTGTGTGAAATTCCCCCACCTACTAGATTGTAAGCTCTTTGGGGCAGGGTCCTCTCCTCCTATATCACTGTCTGTATCTGTCTGTCATTTGCAATCCCTATTTATTGTACAGCGCTGCGTAATATGTTGGTGCTATATAAATCCTGTTTATTAATAATAATAAGAATAATAATAATTGCTGGCAGATAATGTGTTTTTTTAAATTTGATTCATGTAAGTAGAACTTCAGTAACTATGTGACACATTTAGTTACAACTATAACTTTGTTTTCAGGTATGTGAGTATGTATCTTGTCTAGGATTTATACAGGTTTTGGGGCTGTTGGCAATAACTACATGTAACAGAATTGAGGTTCCTTTAGAATGCGTTAGGGGATTACAGGTTTGCTTGTGTCTTGGGATAGGTGCAAATCTAAGGATGTCCTTGGACATCACATATTCCAAAAAATGTATTATTAATTATAATATTAGTAATCCCAAATTCATGTTCACCTGCAGACCACCAAATAATACAATGGTAAAACACCTGGAATGGTACAGCTATAGAACAGATACAGGTCCTTGCCTGCAACACTAATTTAAGTAACATACATTTTATTAATAGGCCACTTTAGGTTTATAGCTGTCCAAAGTAATAGTCACAAAACCTTAGCCAAAAATAAACAGCACATTATACATAGTAAATATTATTTTTCTTTTTAAACTTTTTAAACTTTTTTAGATACTAAACAAGTTTTGCTGGTCTCATTGTACATTTCCCTAACGGATTCCCTGAACTATACCATCATTCAAGACCAATATTTCCTAGATTTCTGCTCTATGACGTAAACCTATTACAGGACCTGCAATTACTTTAGTAAACAAACTGTAGTTAAACATAAAAGTTTTTCATTCAAAGTGAAGAGAGTCACACATACGTAATGAATGGTTCTACTGTTTACTGGCATTTATAATCTCCTGCCCCTGCCTGCCCTGCCAGCCAAGTCCCTGTGAAATTTAATATGCACAGTGTCTTCTTACTGTCCCTATAAATGCATTTCAATGCATAAAATGCAGGTTTTTGTTTCCATGGTTCTAACACCACCCTTTCTCTGTCCCACTTGGGCCTTTTCACCTTTTTCACATATGTTGGTGCATACGTGGACAAAATCAGGATAGAAGGAGCTGTATTCCTTTTTTAAAGACTAGATTAACTAGTCTAACTGCAAGGAGTATGTTAATCTTGGATTAAGATTTAGTTGAAAAAGGCGGTTCACAACATCATAGTTAAACTCTTCTAAGTGCCTAATTTTTAACTGCTATGCATCTGGGAGCTGTGAGAAGGAGATATTGGCATGCATTTATGAGCATTTGCTAATAGGCAGTTCTCTTGTCACATGTCTGTTGTTCTTCAGAACACTTTCAACATTTTTGCTACTGCTTCTGACTGCGTGCAACTCTTTGCTAATGCAGTTCCACTTTATATACCATGCCCATTCAAGTCTATGCAAGCAGTTTAGCTGCAGACCTTTACTGAGATGCTACATGAAGCTTCTGAAAACCCACACCACAAACACATTATCTTCATTCCTCCTATTCATTTCAATGATAACTAGGGTTTTGGTGTGGATGAGCACTATTTGACAACAGTGAACTCGTCTGAACTCAACTTAAAAGTAAAATTATTGTAAACTTCTGACCTAAATAAAGTTGTAACGTTGGATAGTACAAATAGTCTACCGATTTTACTTTTTGCCAGGAGCTGCTTTTCCTCTCTATTCCCAAGAGTGATTAAAACTCCACAAGGGACAAAGCAAGTACAATGCTTCCAAGAATAGAATAGATTAACTATTGTACAGTCATATGACAGCCATCCATACTGTTTATTCCAGCTGGGATTGTCATTATTTAGATGAAATATTATCTGTCTTCTTTGTATGAACTGTTTCATCTTCCTCTGTTGATATATTCCAGCGGGTAGCTTTGGGACCTGTGCTGCATGTTCCATAACATGGTGATGAAAAATGTACTGCTGAAAATGTACTTCCAAAATTAGCTGCTGGAATGGGTTTCAGTACTCTTTTGATTGACAAAACTAATAAAGACGTTTTGAAGTTAAGAAAAAAACTCACCTGTACAGTAATTCTTGTGAGCATGGTCATTCTCAAAGATTACTTTGTGGAAAGGTTTCTAGAAATGATCTATGAAGTAGAGAATGATATATATTAATGTATGAAGTTATTAGACAAGGAAGATGGAAAACAATGTGGAAAAGGGTAAATATACTACTGAAGTTTATCATTTCATAATTTATTTCCTCTGTTTTTAAAAGACTCAGCAGAAGAACAGAAAAAAGTGAGGAAAAAATAAGTGAATTGTATATTTGATATTTAACAAACATATTTTGAGAAGTGCCATTTTTAAAAGTAACTACATTTACAGTTTTACCACATCTACATTTTACTGTAAGCTAATTGATTCTGACCGTATCTAAGACAATGGCTTTGTGTATGACTCTAATTTTCTTGTATTTTGACCATACTTTTGAAATATGCTAAATATTTTTGTGAGCTACTGTGCTTTTCTTGTACACTGTTCCTGTTGGTTAGCTTGCGGATGCTGCTCACTGTACACTGACAATAAGAAAACTTAGCATCGGGGCCAGATTTTAATTTCCTGCCCCCCAATGCTAACTGTCCTGTGCCTCACCTCTTTTACATCAGTCAACTAACTAGCTTAGTATCAGACGTCATAGCCACACAAAGAATGCTGAGGCTAGGACTGGAAAGTTGAAAAGTGGGCCAATCTGCCAATCCACTATAAAGCTACTTGTTTCTGGGTATATGATCCCAGAGAGAATTAACTCCTAATACACAATACTCTCCTCTACTAACAGAAATCATAAACTGAGCAGGGACAGCAACAATGAAAACTAAAACTGCTCCAGACTGCATTGCACGTAATTTACTTTGGAATGTGTTGCTGTCAATACCTTATAATACATGTAAATGGTAAATATTTAAACTTAGGTGGACAGTAAATAAGACCTATGGAAACATTTTTATATTGTTACTGATTTTTCATTACTGACTGCTGTTGTATAGTATTTTATAGCTTGGTTACTCATACAATGAAAAATTCCTTCCTACACTGATAATATTATTTGCAGTAACCCCATACTAAGCCTAAATCTCATAGCTACATCATTAGGCTAAATTGTTTACCTTGCATTATATTGCAATGACTTTTTATTAATATTTTCCTTCCTAAATATACTTATATTATTTATATTTGTTTTGGAATGATTCGGTTGCCTGGCTTTGTACGCTCTCCCAATCCTATCTTTTTTTCCATGCCTAAAACCGTGGTACACATTCAAGTAGACCTACAAGTGCAATACACAGGGGCAATATCATACTAATATTGGTATATATACTTGTGCACATCTCAAAATTGTATTTCTTTTTAACTGTAGGTTTATATGGAATCATTTTGCTCAGCCCACTGTCAGCCAGTATTTCCTAGTGCTCTATGTCTGTTTTCTTTGGCAGCGTTCCATTAAAGTAAAGAGACTAATTTTTTAGCATGGCCATGTTGCACAACTTTACACTCATCAACATTAAATTTAATCTGTCACTTAACCACTCTAGATGTCTTTTTTGTCAAGATAAGCTACAGAAATAATGGTTAGAAGTATTTCTGCTGTTAACTTTGAGAAAAATGACACCACAATCTCTTGTTCTCTCTCTGGTAACTCATTCACGACCAATGTTTCTTGAAGCTTAGAAGCCCAGACCCAGTTTAGCAGTATTGGTATTTTTTAGTTAAATTGATAATAACGCTATGATTAATGTTTCTAAATAACTGCAGGTCTGAGAACAGGGAAAACACATACAGGCACAAAAGCACAATCCTAGTTGTCTGCTGCTAGGTTGACATTCTCACAACAAGGGGAATTTTACAATTGGACCTATAAAATATTGCAATCATAAAGAAATTAGGAAGCTGTAAAAGTTTAATTATCTATAGTATGGTCGCAGTCATTTGTTTTTGGGTTTAGATACAATTCTACCTACCTGCACATCTGATAATAGATTTCTGTCCAACTGATACCAATCTAGTTTTTGCTGAACTCCTCTACACACTCAAGTTGCAGCAGCCATTTTTGCTTGAACATACCCTACTGTAGTACTGTTACTTCTAAACTTACATCCCCAAATTCAGTCAATCACACATATTTTTCATAGTAGGTATTGTACAGGACTGGCTGTCCTGATATTTATAATTGTGATGCAGCTACCTGCCAATTATTCCTCCAAATTTTCTCAATGAGTATCAAGTGCTTCTCTGCGTTGTCACTTGTTCACATCTAGGACTTGTACATAAGAAAATTACTCTTTACAGGAGCAGCTAAGAATGCACACTAGACTACAGTATCAATTTGGGAACATAAATGTATTCACTTTTTATAGGACAAGTTTAGAAAACAAATAAATTGGGGTGGTAAGAACAGTAAAGTTCACTTTGAAATAATTATTCAAAACTTTGGGGTCAAACATCTGAATCTACCTACAGATGGGTAATGACTGTTGCTTCCACCTGTTTTTAAATGTTATTTACAGCAGGCCACTTACCAGAATCAGCAAGTTCAGAATGAGTGTTCCAATCCATTTTAAGCCAGCTGGGTCCTCCTTACCCCTCCTCCATTTACACAGGTGTACCAAAAAAAAAAACTTTAAAAATGACAAAAAGTGTGAGATAACTACTTCAATAGGATTCTACTAGGGTGTATTTACTTATAGTTAATCACTTACTGCTTAAAAAACACAAACAATGCTATCAAGCTACAGAACACCTCCAACATCAAATAATATACTATTTTTTAATGTTCTTTATTGATTTGGAAATTGTAAATACAATAACAGCAATGAACAAAACGTCAGTAGGATATCTATACAATACCAAAGAAAAAAGGTGACATAATAATAGAGACTTTTCATCACAATCTCAATATATATGTGTATTACTCAGTCTTGCTACAGATTGATATATGCTTTTGCCAAGCTGACAACATGCCATTTCAGTTTATTGTTTTGTAAATGTAAATGAAGTTTTCTGTATTGTTATTATTCTTCACAACACTGAGATTGATTATATGATTTATCAGGCAGGCCCTTATTCTTAATACACAAAGAAGGAAGTGATTGGAAGTGAATATTAAAAATTTAGTGAATACTTTGCATTACATACTTTGCAATGTATATTATATAATTTGCATATTTATATAATTAAGGCTTCAGTTGGCCAGTTGACAACCAGGGCACTCCATTGTGCCTGCTATGCACTGGGAGGAAAAGTTCCTATGATTTTGCATGGAGCTTTTGAAAAAAATCAATTCAAATGCACTACTGTCAAATGTCTGTGAAAACAGGGTTTTGGATCATTTTCATTCAGTAATATTCAGGGCTTTGGGTAGATCAGTACTGGTTCCAAAGTGATTAGCCAGGGTGCACCCTTTAAACAGACTGCTGCAAAAAAAAATCTCACCTTAGCTCCAACCTGAGCCCCTAGTAGTTTCTTTACATTCATGTATTGTGTTTGTCTCTGCAATCATTCATTCATTTTTTAATACCCTGATCTACCTGCTAGAGACAGACTCAATGAATAAATCAATAAATCCTGCCATGAAAATATGTCACGGAAAAGTAAAAAAATTTGTAAAGTCACATAAAAAAGTACCTTAAATCATTTAAATGCACTATAATTTCTATACATATATTAAAAATAAAAATATTTTTTTTTTTTTTAATTAATGTCAAAATGATTTCCTTAGCAATTATAAACATGACAAGGGTTTCTGATGAGCTGAAAAAAATGTTATGAGTATTTCTAAAACAATGAAAAACAAAATTTACTTGATGTTGCAAAACTGTTGTAGGGACAAAGGTACATCCTTCTTACACATGTCTTACATAAATACTTAAATACATAATGACATAAGTACTGTATCTGCCATTCTTACACATGCCAATTATGTGAAAGGATGGTGGGAATTTTACAGCTGACGTAACTCCAGTTTCTCTATTGCAAATCTCTCATGCAATATACATTTCCATGTATTATAAAGCAGTATATGAAGTGGCAGTGCGTGTACTGTCAGGTGAAAAAGAATATTTCCATGAGCTGAAATAACATGCAGGTTCACTGGTCCTTGAACACTATGTTACATGTCTTCTTAACTGGCTTCCAAAAGAGCATTGGTAGTCCTATTTTTTTTAAATATACATACATAATATATAGTATATAAGCTAAAAGTAAATACTATTATCAATGTGTGTGCATAGCTTTCAATAAGTTATGTACCTAAGGTCAGCCATATTTGCTCATATGTTGCTATGAATACTGCTGTTCTTCTTATATTACTAATAAAAATGTCTAACCCCAACAGTGACCTGGTAGCCAGAGATCATGTTTGCCTAGGCTGGGACATAAGACTTAAAAAAAAGTTATTTATACAAGGGCAGAGGTACTTACTGTATTTACTCCTTTTTTTTGTAGTTTTGACTATTAATACAAAGGATGGATTTGTTTATAAACACAAATGCATTAATATTAGGGTGGTGTTGTCAAATTGCATGTAGGAGTCTGTAGGGCCAGATGGAATTGAATCTGAAGATAGAGTACTGGGGGGTTGAGGTTTAGCTGATTAGGGGTAGGTTAATGTTCATCCCTGACTGGCCTTGGAACCCCTATGCTGATGTTCATCTCTGACCAACCTTGGTAACCCCCAAGTTGACATCCACTGCTGACCATACTTGGAAATTTCCATACTGATGTCCATCTCTGACCAGCCTTGTAAAACCCCCACGTTGACTTTCCTTCCTGACCAGCGTTGAAAACCCTCATGCTGATGTCCATCCCTGAGCAGCATTGGAAAGCCCCATGATGACATTCATTCTTCCTGGCTCCCTAAAAACTATGCAATGATTTATTTATAAAAAGAGATGCATTCATAATGGCATAGTGTCACAGTTCATGGAGGAGACTATAGGAAGCACAGATAGTGCTCGGTGGTATACATATGTCCATTAATATCCATTCACTAAAGTCTGCAGCTGTTATCTATTCCTCCGTCTTCTAAATATTGTGTTTATAAATACAAGTGCCTCAATAAAGCCTAAATAAAATAACATTTTCATAAAGACCTACATTATTTTATTATTTGATGTATTGTGTTGCTCTTTGAGGTCTTTTACATGATAAGAAGGAACATGACTTGCACCCAGTGTCAACAGAACAAACGTTGCTAATTTTACTCAATCGTTTCATGTTGTGTAAAACACTTAAAATAGTAACAAAATAATACAAAAAAATAAAAATAAAAACATTTATCTTTATTACTTACTATACAGAAGCTCTTTATCTTTCAGTTGCAACAATGATTATATTAATATAATCACCTAATTATTAGGAAGTTTGCAGTCTTTCATAGTACAAATTTTTTACAGATTTTATAGTACAAAGTTCAGACAGGCGTTTGTCAACTGATCCATTACCAGGCCCCAGACACCCAATTTTAACCTCTAGACATCTGGGAGTGTTCAACAGCATTTTTGACAAGTGTTTGTGGAGGAGGTTGGAGGTCTACTGAAGCAATTCCAACAGCAGACCACCCTGAGACACTGCATGAAGTGTCTGCAATGCCCAAACTATCTTCAGACACTTCCAAAAGAAAAGATTTCAACCATTCCAAATCCTTTCGCTGCTAACCAGGGCTTTGGGGCAATTGATAGTTGTAAATTTCAGTGGTACGATTGTCAATAAACAACTTTTTTAGTTTTTCTTGTTCACGTATATCTTCCTAGATTGTAAGCTCTTCGGGGCAGGGTCCTCTCCTCCTGTGTCACTGTCTGTATTCATCTGTCATTTGCAACCCCTATTTAATGTACAAGGCTGCATAATATGTTGGCGCTATAAATCCTGTTTAATAATGATAATAATAATTTTCCACACTTATTTGTGCATTCCTGGGCTCACAGAAGGTTACAGTATACCTGGGTGTGTCTGCTGCCTGTTCCCCCCAGCACATGATGTGGTTCATTCCATCAACCCCTCTGTCACAAATAGGACATGTAGGACAGTGGACTGAACCACAGCAAGCAGCAGGGTACACAGACATACTTCCAGTATTGACAAATGTGAAAATTCTTGGGTGGATATAGCACCTTAAAAACAATTATTTTTGCCTTATCAATTTTGTAAATTACGTTTTTTGAATTTAGATCAAAGGTTGAACAAATGCAATGAATACTTGTAGTTGATTGCTGCAAGGCGACTTCACACAGGTAAGTATGTGCCATAATCGGCAAGTATGTGCACACCTTCTAATTATGGCAGAAGCACACCACCCAATAACCTGTAAGACTTTTCTATCTGCATTCCAACGCAGGGGGCTACCGTCTTCCTTCTGCTCCCAGAGATGACCTTTGGCAGGGAATGGGCACGTGGGAATGCCCACTCTTATTTTGCAATGAATTCTTTGGTGGTCCACAGCTCTGGCTGGTCCACCCACTTGCAGGGTCAAGAAAAGGAGGCGCACCGGCCAGAGCCGCAAACCATGTCTCCTGTATGGATTTGCAATCTCTGGTATCTGGTTTCTTCCCCTTTGAGTGACACATAGGCAGGGGTGTAGTAAGGCGGGCATGTTTACATGATGCGCATGCGCGTTTGCCATGTACAGTACCATGCCCCCTCTTCTTTTTTTACGACTACACCCCTGACCTTTGGTCATATTGATTGGCTGCGGCGGATTTCGTAACTTCATCCCTGCCCGGTTGAGATTGTCCCGGTTTCCCTGGCAACCAAAGCTGACACTGCGCATGCGTGTCTCAGCTTCGTTGCCAGAAACCTGGTGCAATCAGGCAGGTGTGACACGTTATTACAGAAGTGGGATCACCTTTCTGCACTAATAGCCTGCTCGATCGAGCATTTGTAAAAGTGAAAAAACCTATTAGCGGCATGGTTGCGCTTTGTTTTGGCTGACGATAGTCTTGGCCATTACGCTTTGCGCTCTTCTCAGACGCTTGTAAGGCACACCTCACTAGAAATCCCCAGACAATGATAACTTTAGACTGAAGATAACAGGGAGGATCAGAGAAGCAGCAGCTACCGTGTTAAGTGTTATTTTTGGATGTTAGCATTCCTCCCCAAAATACACACCCTGCATGAGCAGCTCCTGGTCTGCCCACACATAACACCCTCCCAGGGCTGACATGGAGAAGGTAGTAAGCAAGGCTGGTCAGCAGCCAGGAGAGCTCCACATGACTTCCTCCTCCTAGGCTGGAGTCTTTGTTGTGTGGGATAAGAAGTCATTGCTGTGTACATGTGCCTGGAATGTGGCTGCTCATCTACAGGCTCTGTATGATACAGGCTTCCCCGGCTCTGGTAAGTCACACTGTTACCACGAATTATTATAACTTTATGTGCGGCTGCCATTTATTATTATTAGGTCTATTTGTGTGTCGTGTCAGGCTGTGTGACGTGCTGTCACCCGGGAATAGCCCAGCACAGGACGTGGCTGTCAATCATAGGGATCTGGTGCTGTGCAGCCATAGGGATCTGCAGCCATGGAGGGGTGATCAGTACACATGGGGGGCTCAGGATCATGTCACCCCTGTATAGATTAATATAGATATCTGATTAGTGATCAATAATGCTAACTACACACATTACATGATTCTTTGTAAACAAGCACATATCATTTTACACTGTATTGATTAGTTGCAATTGTTCAAAGATTGCATGACTGCAAGCCACACATGTGTTTGTGTGCATGATCAAATCAGGGGTGTCGTGGGGCGGGCTCACTTTTTTCAGGACCCCGTATAGGCTCTCCCAGCGCGCTCGCCACTGATAGCCTTCACCGTGCCCCCCTTTCTTTTTTTACCACTACACCCCTGAGCAACATCTGTGCACACCATGGCTTATCGGTAGCAGATCAAATCCAGCAACATTTATTGCTTGTCACACTCAAGAATGTCGTTAGATGCTTATTACACAAACGGTTATGTAACGACAATTATTTATTTTAATTAATAATTACCTAGCACAGTGTTCCTCCAGAGATTGCTTGGGGTTCCTTAAGCAATGAGCAATTTGTGACTCTCAGATCAGTTACAACTGACACCAATGATCTTTTAGGGTATCTGTAAGGATGACATTCCTCCCACTGGCCAACATTGTAAGAGGCATTCTTCCCACTGACCACTAAGCCAATGTACTGTGAGCTGTGGATAAATTAATTATAAAAGGGGTTCTCTGAAGACCTGAATCTTATTTCTTGGTATTCCCCCATGATAAAAGTCAATAAACACTACGTAACTTTATAAGGTCCATTCTCTTGTGTCTAATGCTGAGAATTTTGGTAATCCCTTTTATTTGTGATGTCACCGATCTGTGCGTTACATCACTATTTCCAAACTCAGAAATAGTTTTCTATGACGGGATCCAAGTCTGGCAGAATGTCACAGTGTTGGTATGTAAAATCCACCTGCTGCTTCATTACTTAGAGAGACGATGGGAAAATGTATCAAACATCCAAAAAGTAATGATAGATTGTGCAGAATAATCATCAAATACAGAACAAAAGGGAAACAAAATAAAAGAATTGAAATGTTTTGACCTAAAAGAGTGTTTGGACATGTAACATATTTTTCCAGTGTTGTCAGTTTTGGGATTAGTGTTGCTGGAAATACACACTGATCGTTTAATATTTGAGCAATTGTGCATGATTGTTCTGTGCTTAGAGATCAATCTCTACTCATGGGGCTGCAGCATATAGTGGAGAGTGATTAAGAGCACAATTTGTATGAGCGATCAACACAGTAAAACTAATGATCACTAGTGACTGATCATTGACACCCCTGTGTGTGCCCAGCCTAAATCCATGTTTGTATACAGCTGATAGACTATTCCCAGCATTGGAGCAGGTGGGCAGCAAATGCTATGTAGTTATGCAGAGACCACCAGTTCCCAGGACTACAATTGGGTGTTTTATTGACTTATTTTCTGAGGGCGACTTTCAGAACTTTGTTCTCACAAATGTAATTATCTTGTTTAAAAATGTACCCAAATGTCTGTTTTTCACTTCAGATTTGCAAAGACAGTGTGACTTTGTGTCAAGTGTCATCTGCTCTGCTATGTTGTGATCTCTCTTTACGTGGCATATAGGGAATGATAGAAAGGCTATGTTTGCTGAAACCAGTAATAATTAAAAGTAGACCCCTGTTTCTGACCCTGCATATGATCCAAACATTTCTGCAGAACTTGAATCCTTGAATGAGAACAGTTAGGCTATGTACACACGTCCAATAAATATTGTTTGAAACAAATGACTAACGACCGTTTGTCTGATAATCGTTAACAAAAAAAGTGCACAACAGCTGGCCAACGACGCCGATGAACGAGGAATATTGCTAGAAACGATCGACCGTCCCGGTGGATCTGATTGGGCAACGATCGGTCGCTATCTATTGTGTGTATGGTCGTTCAGTGATCGTGTATTGTTCTGTGATACACTTTCTCCTGTACATGTCACTTCCTGCATTGTTCAAACGATCGTATCTAGTGTGTATACATTATTGGTGGATTATATTTGAACGATCGTATCATTACAGCATGGACAGAATTGTGCACAATACAATTGTTCAAAATAATCGTGCATAATCGTTGATCGAGCGTTAATCATTTGTTTTCTAATGATAATTATTGCACTTGTTTACGTAGCCTTATTGTGATTTTTGTTTCATGAAGTATAATGCAGGGTTCTCCCCAGGCCCTTTTAGCTGGGTGTTCCACCCGGCACTTTTCAGCACCCAACCGGCTGTTTTTGGGTGGTTACTAAAGAGTTTGGTCACAATACAGGGGCTGCCACCCACCTTACAATTTCTTCTCACCCGGTTTAAAAAAATATCTGGGTTGAGCACTGATAATGAGTGCAAACATTTCATGGATAAGGGGAAGACATCCCTGGCAGAGGCTTATCTTTTGATAAATTACTATCAGCGTGGCAACATGCAATCCCCTCTCAGGATCTCTGAATGGATTTAATTTACTAAAGCAGTAGCGATTTTTCACTTAAAGTCACTTAGAATACACTTAATTAAATGCATCATCTCAACAGCCAGAGAGAACAGCAGTGGCTGGCTTTTCTCATAACATGGACTTTGATTAAATAAAGTAAAACTATGACTTTAAATCATCCAATCATGTTCAAGACAAAATCCTGTTAACATTCACTTTGCTGGGTTTAACATTCTTTCCTATGTTAGTGGTACCCGTAGCTGCTGGCATTGCAACTCGACTTTGAGCAATGACAATTTCATCTGAAAGCTCTGTCAAAAGAACCTTAAAAACAAGTCTGTATCATACCGGTATGTGTTTCTGAATATCCTTGAAAGGTCCAGATTTAGGATTTAAAGAGGAAGAGAACTGTAAAATCTGTGCCCCCCAAAAAGGCAACAAAGAGCAAAGAGATGACTAGCCATCAACTTAATCCTCAGTTTCTGTGTGCATAGGTGATGGTCTTGGTAGATGCACAGGGTTTTGTTTCCTTATGTTGGAACCTCCAGCATGGAGAACAAGTAAGCAGCAGATCAGCAAATCTAAAACTAACGATTGGGGGCAACATATCCTTAGCTCTCATGCTACATAAGTACAGATATAAGTCTGTAGGCATGGGAATGGCTAGCATCACTCACATGCCAGGTACTGCACTGATATTTTTCTGGAGGAATTCCCAATGCACTTTTCAGGATATGGCTTAGGCACAAATATCTCCAAGTGTGCATGATATTAAGGTAAAATGTAAATCTCTGGAGGCAAAGGCAGGATCTTACGGCTAATGTAAACTTTATCCACCTAAGTAAATCCAACTCAGACTACCTGGATTAGTGTAGATCACAGATTCTTGAAAAGTGCACATGGATGTCCCAGCAGGTAACATAAATCAGATGGGTAGGTAGTGACAAGTCCCACCTGTCAATGGCTCAGAGGTCACAGTGCAGTCCTCAGAGCTCAGCAGGCAGGGTTACGTGTCAGTCTGTGCATAACAGTTGCATATACAGTGTATGGATTTACAGGTCTGGACTGATTTACCAAATATAGTGGAGCATCTGTTACTGTTGTAATGTACTCATGTATTTTTCGAGTTTAATCTGCCATAAAGATAAAATTGAATTTTTGATTTTCTTTGGGAAAATATTTTTTTTTTTTTTGATTGTGTGTGTTTCTGTGCTGCTAATATCAGTGCAACTCCAATGCTTAATGGCCAGTTCTGTTCAATATCGGGATGTCCTTTCATTTTATACATAAAACAAAATTGTTGGATTTTTTCATTTTTTCATAAAACCATTCTGCCTCTTTTAGAAGATTTATTGTTGCCCACTGATTAATAATTCTGTGTTTCATCAGATCTAAATAGTTGCATGCAAACCCTCACTGGGTATTTGGGTAGCTGTGCATTTTTCTGAAGCTAGTATTAAAGCTGTAATTTAATGCTGTGACATATACCTGGTGAGTTATGGTGAAACCTCACTTGTGGAATGCTGGAATGAAAGGCTGACCCTCCCCCTTTTGTGCTCCTAAGAATACACTTTCTGTGTTTACTCCATTTGCATCAATTTAACCATTACAAAGCATTTTCCTTTGTTACCTAAAATAGATTGGGATTACCCCACAATAAGATAAAATACAAAGTGTTTCTGTGCGTTAGGACGCTTTATTTTTGTCATTTTTTTCTTGTACAGCTCCTCCTGATTCTTTCTCTAATTTTAAATTGTTAATGGTGAGGCTTGGTATCCCAGCATAGTATAGGACTGGTGCTCTATGCAGGGCTCTGTCCTCTCTGATGTGGCAGGTTTGTCTGTTTTCACAGCACATATATCCATGCTAGCAGCAGCTGTTGCTTTTACACTGACATTGCTGCCAAAATCCACAGCTTCAGATTAACTGTGTGTGATATCCACACTGAGATACTGCGAGAAATTTAAAGTCAGGTTTTAAATAGTAGTCAGAGCAGCACACTATATTTTGGTATGTATAATTCAACTGGTAAATGAAGCCCACCTATTAAAGTGGATCTAAACTTTAACACAAAAAAACGTAGGCAAGTTCTACTTTACCTTCTACTTTATTGTAAAAGGGACAGGCTATGTCTCTGCTATAAAACAAACTTTAAAAACAATTATATACCTAAACTCACCTCCCCTCACTCCTTTGCTGGTACTGACGTCTTCACCTGGTCTTTTTCCGGGTACGGGATCTTCAGCCATCTTGATTTGTCAGGCCAGAATGACGTAACGCCCATGCATGTGTATGCCATCATACCAGCTTAGTGCACATTAAAAAAGTCAGGTAACTTTGTTATATTGCAGAAGGGGCATAGCATCTCTTTTCTGCAATAAAAGAAAACCCTCAATGTTTTTTATTTTCTATGTTTACTTACACTTTACAAGTTACCTTTTGTATTGCCCATCAGGGCCAATAAACCCATTTAGTTTTTGGCCTTTGTTCATTTGCCCAAATTCTCATAACATCCATGTAAGGAGAATCTGTGGATTCTCCCCAATACATTTCCCATTTCTGTGTAGTAAAGTAGAGCAAATTGGGTGTTAGTTTAGTTCAATGCTGTTCATTCGAATTGCCACTCCAACGTAATTTTGCAGTTTATCTCCATTTCCTAATTTCATTCTACAGTCATCAAAGCTCTCCAAGACTAGAGAACATAGACTGTCAAGGTGATCAAGCAAACCTGCAATGAATTTCCTAAAATGAATTTGTTGTTTATTGGCAACTGTTTAAAATCTTGGACCAGATCCATTCCATGTTTGGTGGATGATAGTTTTCCTCTCTGGTGCGGTAGCTGCATTAGTTTTTTTTTGAGGGATTTTATCTTTTTTTACCTTTGATTCTGCCAGTTACACTCTTTATGTCTTAGGGTGACAGCACTCACTCAACTATGAATGAACTTTTTTTGCCACCCCATGCTTTGCTTTGGTACATCAGGGTGAGGTGTATTGAAATCCACAGAGGGGCCTGTGAACAATGCTAACTAATAACTGAACAGACAGAGAGCACACAGAAATGAAAGTTAAGGCAGCTCACAAGTTTTGTGGCATTTATTAAGCAAACATAACAGATTTTCTTATGGGACATAATGTAACAGAGAAGTGGAACATATATCTAATTATCAGGAAGCCATCAGTGTGATCTTGTTGATGCTCTATGGTCTGTTGAATCATTTACCTATTCATCATATGACTGTATGGGATGTAGGAGAAAACTGGAGTACCAGGATAAAAAGCCATCCAAACATGGGGAGAACATACAAACTCCATACAAATATTATCTAGCCCATATTGTTAGATTTAACTTAGTGTATCCATACACAGTCATAGGAGCCAAGTAGGGTTTGTAAAACTATAGAGAGCATAGGTGTCTGTTTATAAAGCAGGGGATCTGACATTCACCAAACATTCCATGGTGGAGCTTTTTCCATTTGTTTTTCCATTTTTGGAACAGACCCAGTGATCAGATTTCCCATGGTGGTCTTGATATTGAAAACCAAAGCATGTGGAGCGTTCAGTGAGACAGGCCATGTGAGATCATTGTTCATGAAATAACACACCATGTAGACAAATAAAAATGGTTTCCTTGAGGTTCGCAAAGAATGCATATCATAAAAATGCCATCTGATTGATACAATAGACCTCCTGTGAATGCAATTAAACACACACTGCCAGCTGATTGTGGTATTTGTGTTGTAATAACCACAATACAAATGGAAGATACACAGAATGACCTGCGGTTTGTACAACCATGTGCAGTTTCATCATACAAAACCCAGAGTTTGTACACTGACAGCCATTTATTAAAAATGTTTTTGTGTGTCATGAAGACGTTGTTTTTTTATGCAAGGGAAACTTTAATGTAACTTCATACAATTTATGTTTTAATTACGGTACATTTCCGCTTGTTTTTTGCTCAATATTTTATGTTTGTAATAACTTTTTTACAGTTGACCTGTATTGAAGTGTTAGCATGAAACTATTTTGCTAGAAGTATTGAGATACAGTATATGAATAAACAATAATTGTTAGGCTAAAATCTTTACTTTTAATGGAACATATCTTCAGGTTATATGCAGCCATACACATGTAACCAAAAGCTGAGACACCTAGTCATATGATCTATGGCAGGGGTGGGCAAACTTTTTTAGTCAGGGGCCACAAATAAAATAAAATTTGACAGAGGGGCAGGGCTGACGGGAGAGTGGCCGGGGTTATGCCATAATGATGCCACTGAACATGACGTCATGATGGCATAACCCCACCCACTCTCCCATCGCAGGCTTAGATCCAGGGGACGCGGCGCTGGCTGGTGCCCCCCCCCTCCCCAGCGAAGTCCTCCTGACCCTGCTCTAGGTGTCACCGGCCAGAGCGGTATACGACCAGCGGGCTGTAGTTTGTCCATGTCTGATCTATGGGGTAGAGAATGATCATCTCCTTTAGTGAAAATCATGAGTTCAAAGGCCACAGAAACGTATTTATTTCTATTTATCCTTTTATAGGATAATATCTATAGGATTTTTCCTATTTATTGTGTAAAGAACCACATTCATGGCTCCCTAGAAAGCCTTTTAGAAGTCAATGTTTGGTATACTTGCAGTGATATTGAGAAAGTGAGAAGCAATGAAGTGCAGCACTACTTGAAGGATAAATTCAAATCTAGCTAACCCTAGTATATATACATATAAAAATATAAATAAATATATATATATATATATATATATACACAAACCCTACAAAAAACAAAATCATGCCTAAAGCTGAACTACAGCCTTCCCTTTCACCATGCTCATTTACAATAGGAGCATGTTGATCAGCTCACAGATTAGAACTATGCAGGTCAGAAAAGTCAAAGGCATTGATTACATAAAGTAGAAAATGTTCACTCAATGTAAATACTCACCAGCTTAGTAAATAAGGGAAGCCGTGTCAGTCATTCTGTCACATGCAAGAAAAAATCTGTACCGTTTTTCATTTTCTTTGATGATGACACATTAAGTTATTTAAACTAAACCAAGCTTAACTTTATTTACTAAAATAAGTAAACATTCACTTTACTTAATGAACATTTACTACTCCCTTAGTAAAATAACACCAATTTGTTACAACCAGAAAGTTACCCTTACATCCAGGTAACTCGCTGCCCTTTATTTCCAATAGTACCTTGCAGTCTCTTTGAACCTTTCCTGACAGGTTACCTTTCACAGGTACTGATAAGATTATTTACATTCATCAGATAACATTCACTTGTACTGTATATCTAAAACAAACAGGAATAAAAACTATTTCAGTTCATAGCTTAGTTTTAGCTGTAGAGCTGTCAAAACAGGGTTGCTTGCTTGTATCGGAAAGCATACCTGCTGAAAGAGGAAGGAATATTACCTTTCCTGTAACCCATATTTTGTAATGCAACTGCGGCCCTGCTCACTGACCATTGCAAGTATTCATCACGTATGGGTGTGTTAAACACAATGGTTTTACCTACCAGCTTACATTTGTTTGATATCTAAGAATCGGTGGGCAGAACCTTGCATACAGCAAGTAAAACAGGTATTATGTCCTTTCAGAGAGGGAAATACATGCAGGAGAAGGGGAGTACTAAAGCAACATGGGCCAAGACATGGGCTGCCAAAAAGCAGGCCCGGAGCTCAAATTTAGCGTAGGGCCTCATGACAGGGGGAGTAGAGAAAGCAGAGGGTTAAATTAAAAAAAAAATAAAAAAAAAAAATATATATATAAATATATTAAGGAAAAGTGCGGGAAATGGAGAGGAATGATTGGGGAATAAGAGGCCAGGGGAGGGAATGAGGAATGGGTTTAAAAAGGGGGGGTTCAGGGGTGGGGGCATCAGTTTAAAATCAGTTAGGGACGAAGCATCCCCACCCTCCCTCCCTGTTAGCTGGGTTATTGCACGATAATTGTCATGGCAGCTGGGGTGGCATGTTTTTTCTTCGGGTCCATGAGAGTTAGCGTCGGGGTAATGGTTAATGCGTGGAAAAGTTTGCCTTGCATGACACTAGGTTGTTGTGGAGGCTAGGTTTTTTGAGAGAAGGGAGAACCAATACCTGTCCCCGAGACGATGTACGAGCGGCTGGGGGCCTAGCGGTGGATCGGAGACAAATGGAGAATGGAGCAAGAGATTTGGGAATTTTCATGGACTTACAGAAGATGTTTGGTTATAAAATGTTTTTTGGTGAAGTTGAAGGAGATTGTTGTTTATGAAAATTCATGATGTTAAAGAATAATTGTTTTCAATAAATGGGGCTGCCGTTGCCAGTTATTTCCAACATAGAAGGTGTTTGGGTCTTTTTTTGATGGAGAATGGTTGGGAATATGGGAAATGCCTGGCTGTTGGTGCAGCGATGGCTTCTTATACTTTACCCTGGTCATGTGTATTCCTAAGTAAATAAATGAAAGTTACCCTGTGCTGACAGATCCTATACACACCACGTATTGGGTTTCATGCCCTGGTGTCCGCTGTTTCTGGAAAGCCCCTTTTTGGTTTATGGGAAGCATCTTTTTGAATGTGGTGGCAGCACACCTCAAGGCACGAAAACACACTTATAGATTGCACCATAGATGATGCACATCTGAGCATTGTGGAGTTTGGAATAGAGGTGCACTGGGGGTACCACAACTTAATGTACCTAGTTTCAATCTGTGCCACCAAATTTAAGGGGTGTGTGGGCTTGGTCATATTAACAAATGTATGTTTGATCAATTTTTGAGCAAATTCTAAAATGAAAACTGATCAGGCAAAGGAATTTTTGCTGATTGGCTAATTATTGCAATGAACTTGAATCTAATTTTTTTGTCACTATTAATATTTCATTTAGATAGAATGGGGAAAATAATCAAATATCAAATAAGGATGGAACATCAAATAGTGAATTGCTATAACTAATGTAAATTGATCTCCAAGATGAACAATTTCTGCACTGTGACTGACAATGTCAACAGCACACCGCTGAATGTTAAAGAGCCTCCACGGACCTGCCACATCTAAACTTGGCATTTTATGGCTATGGGATAGGGCTGCAGATCTTACGGCTGACATTTACTGCAAACATTCTCATTAGTGTGAGAAATGATTTGTGTTGACTCTCAGCGGGTGTAAGAGCGATCATTAGGCATAATTAAGTTGGAGGCAGCATACAACGTGTCCTCCTGGGCTCCTGGCAGTCTTTAGCGTAGTTACCAATAGTTCCTTTTCTTTGTTACAAAATGCTTGGAAAAATAATTTAAGGATCTATTTTATCACTTTAGGAATCTAGGTAACATAAATTGACCATTTATTCCTGCATCCTGATATGTGTCCCCGAAGCCAATCTGGCCTAACTGTATAATCTTTCGGAATCTTTGGCCGTCTTAATTGGCCAGGCCATGTCTTAATTTATTTCCAACAGGCAACCATAAGCAACTATACTGGGATTGTATTGAGTTTAGTGTACATTAAAGAAAAGATGATGGACAGGCAGGAAAGTTTGTGTTATTGCACAAGGGACATTGCTTGTTCTCTCTGCAATAAACCAGGCTGCTCAATTTTTTTATTTTTTAAGTTTAGTTCCACTTTCAAGATGTAACAAACTATGTGTATTAGAGGCTTGAAGCTTTCACAATAACTCTTAGAACTCTTCAGGGCAGGGTTTTCTTCTCCTCTTTGTTTCACTGTCTGTATCTGTCTGTCATTTGCAACCCCTATTTGATTTACAGCGCTGCATAATATTTTGGCACTATATAAATACTGTTTAACAAAATGAATAGTAATAACAAGGTCTAACGTTTAAAGTTCATTCTTTTGTTGCATAGGGGCTAGCTCTGTCAAGTTCCTATAATAACAAAGTTATGTATAACCCAAACTACACAAAAAAAGGCTATGAATATACATTATATACAAATAAAATAAAATGAGTTTGTTTTCTTCTACCAGAAGATGTTATTACTTTTATGCAGTCATTTTGAAGGATGATATATTTGGGAACCTACTGAGTTAATAGCTGAAAACAGGTCATTAAAAGTCAGGTCAGGTTCTGAGTAAACAGACAGTTTCAGCAGTCCTGCCCCAGAGTGAGAAAGCTGACTGAGAGCACTTTGTGATCATAATCACAGATAACCGGAGTCAAATAACTCAAGAGGCCTGACAATTCAAGCGGGGGTCATTGGATTCTTCCATTCAATGGTTGACCCAGAATGCAATGTGCCTTGGTCATGTGTCATTGTGCCTTTATTACAAAATACCTAAGCATTCAGTCTAGTAACAAAAAGACAGCTGAGATATAAAGGTTGTATTTGTTTGCTCGAGGAGCAACCATTGCTTTTCATTTATGTAAAGCTGCTTTGCAAATTCCATTCCAGTCTGATAACTGTTAGTGAATTTGGTTATGTTAATTAGGTTCATGTGATTTCCTAGGCTGATAAAGATTAGTCAATACAACTTTATAGTGATTTTATTATGTTATTATACTTGTTAATGTGATCAGCTCAATTTGAATACTCAAATCGTTGGGTGATATGTTCTCAAGTCTGTATGTAGTCTTTAATATATATTTGTACATGAGATCAACCATTTGTTCTGTGCAGATCCAAGATGTGTTTCTATTAGTCAGACAAAATACACTTCAAGAAACTGGAGGCAAGCCCTTCCCGCTTGGTCATTCATCAGTTTGCCAGGGCTGCTGTTCACATGCTTGATTTTGCCCAAAATGGACGGTAATGCTTGAAAATCTAGCCCAAAACTCATCTGGCATCTGTACATTGCTTTAAAACAGACAGTACACCCCCTGGCTGTCTTTTCCCCGGAAGTCCACCCTAAGTAAGCTCTGGGGTTGAAAGATTTTAAAGATCACCCAGTGGATAACATCATTCACTGTTCTCAAATCTAATAATGTCTGGGCCTGGCAATTCTTCTACTTAGGCCTGAGCGCTGGCACATGGAAATTCATAGCTCTACTGCTGGTGATGACAATTTTCACCAACGGAAAATGTACAAATCCTAAATCCAACACGTGCTAAGGGTTAATCTGTTGGGATTCCAAAGACAAGACGTGAAGGAAAAAACCCCAGTAGGGCAAATAAAGATTACAGAGTTATTATAAAATATGTTTGGTAAATGATTGTACTCTCACTTAAGTTTAAAGGTTCATGCTGTAACTTTGTAGTATTCATCCAAGATGTAACTAATGTAACACATTTTTATTAGCAAAGCAAACATTAAAGTTTGTAGTTGTTGTTAGGATACCTGTGGGCGGTGTTGCCGCCAGCAGGAACTATGAACATTTTATATTGCTCAGTTTAATAATATATGCCGCTTTGCTGACATTGATCTGCTAGCAAAATGACTGCTTTAATGATCTGCATGATTGGCACATGCTAACTATTTTGTTTTCTGTCTGGGCTGTTTTCATTTTTTATATCTGAATGGTGAATTGTCATATTTAGATATTTTCCGGAGACAGTTTAATGTTTCACAGCCAGTAACTAAAATGTTTTGGGGATTAAATTTAAAGTAAGAATAGGTTCCCAGGGATTAACCATTAGATTATAGTTTAGCATTAAATTGTATGAAAAGGCAATTCTTTTTTCTGTTTTGAAAAGTTTAAAAATATATTAGTGCATCTGATAAGTTTTAATTTTTTTTTTTTTTCCCCCTCTTCTGCGTCTGCTGTAGGGAAGAGGGTGCTGCATATTACTTGTAGTTCTATAACTACAAGGGGTACAAAGGTTTTTTTTGTAGGGCTCATTTACTGTTTGTTAAGAATAGGTAAATACTAGAATACTCAAATGTGATTTTTATGTGACCCTGCATCTTGCTTGTTTGAGCAAATCAGAAAGGCTTACTCACTCTGATCGTGTCTGATCTAAGAAGCTAAGTATGGTCAGGCCTGGATACTACTTGGATGAGAAAAAATCATCCACATATTATCCAAGTTCTTTATCTCTGATACAAGTACTAACCAACAGCCTTACAACACACCCATTCTTACCTCTATAACTGAAAAAGAAGAAGATACCTGCGCTGCATCTCTAACTTTCTGTTCCCCTAATTTAACTTAGGTTAAAATCTTCCACCAAGGTTTTTTACAGTGGCGGCCACAGATGTTACATCCTATTCAGAAATCTTCTTGACACTGCAATAGGCTGTACTTCTACCTATTGTAAGGCCTCATTCAAGTCCATTATTATTATTATTATTATTATTA
>NC_092860.1:112264469-112271020 GCF_032062135.1 Pyxicephalus adspersus | reverse complement strand
GACCGATGGACGATCGCAGCAGGACCAGGTAAGTGATCGATAAACCCGAACTTTTCTCACTGTATGAAAATAAGTTCGGGTTTATCGATAATTGTAACTTTTTGAAGCCCGTACCAAGGTCGGGCTTAACGGTCAGGTGGTTAAAAATATACAGGATTTATATAGGGCCAACATAATATGCACAGAACAGGCACTTAGGTGGGGGAGTTCTAGATCAGAATATAGTAGGGCAATGGGCTTAGAAACCCAAGCCAGGGGATCGTATTTTCCAAAGTTCCCAAGTGATATCACAAACTATTCAGTGGTTATTATTATTATTATTTAGTGGTAAATCTTTTCATAAAATACCTTAGTTTTGGATAGACTGATCAAATAATGTTCATAGCAGGTAATTATTACTTTATAAAATGGTTCCCTGAGTCTTTGACCTAATTCATTTGAGAAATGGCTTTGCATACATCACTCCTGTACTCCTTTACACATAACCTCACCTAGGTTGTTTGCTGTAGAAATTACACAAAGATGGTAAAATCACATAGAGAGACATTGTCCAATGAAATAACTAGCACTAAACTGTTAAATCTGAGCTTTTTCAGTGCCAGTTTCCATGTCTGCTTTACTCTTCCTCATATCCAGCACATTAAATGAATACTGGTGGTACAGACTCAAGTGTTACCTTTTCTTACTGTTGCTTTTACAATCTGCAATGTATAATTTCCAAATTATGTACAGATCTTCACATAATTCTAGCTAATGAGCTTTTGAAATCCATTAATAGTGAACCTTTGCCTGCTGAAATATTTGTGAATTTATTCAGCTTCCCTTGCGTTACATACTTCTATTCACTATTTATTACAGTATCCTCGCTCATTTGCAGTGATCACATTATTAGGTGCTTACTGGTTTAGGTTGTCCTGTAAAACCATCATTTCAGCTTTTTCTCCAGTCTCCAAAGCCTTTGAATATGTCAGTCTGACACTCTTTGTGACTCTAAGACTGATTTCTGGTATGCAGTAATTTACTGTTTTTTATTATTAAAGCAAGCCTAAATTATAAAAACAAAAAGTCAGTACTAATTGAGGCAAAGAGACAAAAGAGGCATGCAATGAGCCAGCTGCTGGAGACAATCAGCCTGATTTATTTGTCTCCCAAGGCAGGAGAGGATACACTTTCATCAGTGCAGCTGGGTGATCCAGAAAACCTGGAATGGATCTGGTCCAGGTTTTAAAACATTTGCTAGCAAATAGCAAATTACTTTGAGTAAATATATTCCAGGTTTACTGGATCCCCCAGCTTCACTGATGAAAGTGTATCCTTTCCAGCCTTCGGGAGCTTTAATAAATCAGACCCAATTTATCTACTGCGCATGCATAGAAATAACATTATTGGTTATCCAGTGGCAAAGAGGGTCACTATCCCAGATCTGCCATTGCTGCAGAGAGCTGCACACAGGTAAGTCTGTGCCATACTTGGTGTGTGCCATGCATACTTGCTGATTATGGCAGAAGCCCCCCAAGGAGTTTATTTCCTTTTACATCTATAGTTTCCATGTACTGTATTTAGATTACATGTGCAAATTGTTAAAAAACAGACCCTAACCTTTTAGTGTTGCCCATAGACCTTCATGCATGAATTTTTATGACATCAATATATGCAATAGGATGAGATGTAGTCTGGTTTTTCTGCTGGACGAGTAAGACTCTGATTCTGACTGCTAAACTGAGAATATCGTTTTCTACCCAAACAGAAAGGATCATTTTTGGGTGGATTGCCTTTTAAAGGCATTTAGAAAATAGGCTTTTCTTTAGTACAAATTGATTGTAAAGCACTATGCAACCAATGAAATAGAAACCCAGATAAAGAAAACATGAAACACAATGCGAGAAGTAAAAAGGAGAAAATCTGAGTGTTTGTATGAGTCTGCCTTAACCTGACTTTATCTAATTGAGCATGATTAGATCTTTTCCCACCCTCCATGATAACATGGATAAATGCTAATCCTGACAGGCTGTGCAACCACTGCATGGGAAGCCAGGGTATACAATTAGACAGACACTCCCTGATATTATAAAGCTATATTGTCAGACAAAATACACATTTGGCATGGCTTCAAAATCAACACCATTGAAAAGTATGTTTTTTTAATCTCAGTAAGTCATTGCTGACAGCAATTTTTCTACAATCTGAACGGGGAGGTGGTGTGACAACTTAATGATTTTCTTGGGTAAAAAACAAAAGATTGCTGATAAAGAGGAACACTTAAGGCTGCATTTACAAAAGAAAGTGTGTATGTTGTGTGGTGAAATGGGCAATGCAACAGGGATATCTAGCTCTGAGAAATCATATTCACATATTGGTCCAGGGAGAAGCGCAGGCAAGCAAGGACTGTAGAATACAAAAGATTGACATTCCCAAAAGATTTGTTTGTAGTACTTAATAGTTCAGGAAAATATTTGTTTACCATCTTGCATAATTGAAAACACTCTTATTCTTAAAAAATACCCTATAATTTTTCAATATATTATTACACAAAACAAATAGGTAATCAAAACATCTATCAATATTACATGACATTATCGATTAAATAATATATGACAAATTCCTAATATTTGAAATTACACGTGTTGCCTGCATGATAATGTATAAATGTATGCTTAGAGAAGCTGACAGACAGGGCCCATTTAGGCTGTGGATGTGTTGTGTTAATTCACAGGTCTTAGCACTTTGTATGAACTGGCAAGGCTCCTTAACACACAAAAATAAAACTTTTATCCTTATACAGAACACTATAGGCCAACTGGCCTTGTGGTGCGTTACAATGTGGGTGCATTGCTCATTACTATGTTGTTGCATGGGGTTTTATTTAGAACAAATTGAACTAAAACACTGAAATTTTGCTTTTAATAAATATGATCAAATATGCATTGTGTTCATTGTTGGTCACTCATATTGATCACAACTGATGTGTTATTTGGTAGGTTTTCTTGAAACAATGAATAAGAAAGAATTTATATAGAAAAAAGTGCTACATACTTCAGAGCAGGTGTGCCCAACAGGTGGATCGGGATCTACCGGTAGATCACAAAGGCAGCACGAGTAGATTGCGGAGCCCCGCCTTTCAAAATGAACTCTATTGCGCACAGGAGTTTTTAAACCCATGTTTTTTTGTTGGTAGATCAAGACTTGGTCATTTTTAAAATAGTTCGCAAGCCAAAAAAGTGTGGGCACCCCTGCTTTAGAGGGTGCTTTGATGTGGGTATGGTCAAACCATCCGGGAATGTCTTTTGTTACTGCCCTGGGCATCAGGTTACCAAAAGATGCATGCTTATCTTAAAACTAATTAATCCTCATTTTAATAATTTGTTGTCCAGCGATAGTTCTACCCAAAGACATGGCGGTTGCTTTATTGGGTATTGCTCATGTCAGGTTTATTGCTAGTTATACATTTGACAATTTTCTCTCTAAGCTTTATTTTGACTGATATTACTTTTGATTTATTTGATTCCTGTGATGGATTAAACATATCTTCTGTACCAGCTACTTGTTTGATAAACTGAATAAATAATAACTTTACCATTATATCTGTTTGAAATATTTATCATATTGATCAGGCTACCAAGGTATCAGTATAGACAATAAAACATATTTATAGCCTTTTTTAGCATGCCCATGCATGTTGTACGGTACTGCAACACATGTTCATTAAAGGTGTGTTCCATTGAGATGCCATTAAAATGCTATTGAAAAGGAATGGCACCACATTGCATAGTGTGTTGTGGTGATGTATGAATTATGTGCTTGCTAGAACACCAAAAACAGTAAATAGGTGCATAAAGTTCATTCCTGTCCCTCCCTTATTTCAAAACTGTCTATCAAGTTACTGACAGGGTCAAGAATGTAGCAAATGAAGTCAAAGTAAAGACAGAACTGTGTTTTGCATAAATGTGCCATGTCAGTAAGTCCAACACTGCTGTAGTCATTGATTCAGCATGACTACCAAACAACTAACCTTTTTAAATAGCAGAGGTCAGCAATGACAACCTCCGTACTGCTCAGCACTAGTTCAATACTTTGACCAATTATTCTATCTTCCTGGTAGGCTGCATACTCATAAAGGTTGTTGCTGGGACCCCTGGACATGTGATGGGCCCTAGGCTCCTTCTTATATTGCCTTGTGTAGGATTTGGCTCATGCAGCTAACCACCATGTTAGGTTATTCCTTTTGTCAGCAGTAGTAGCAATGTAGTTTATTTCACCATTTGGTAGTGTTAGAGGCTTTCTGTAGTCCTGTACCGGCCCTGATGTCATGAAGGTGTCTGGCTGCATCCTATAAACCTTCCAATGCCAGGAGCTATAAGTGGGGGAGTGTCAGCATAATATTCTTGATAGCAGTGTGTTCCTTTGCTTGGCACAGATAGGCTTACTATCTGGCAGGTTTATTCTTCTGGTTCATTCTACCTGTGTGATGTGGACAGTTACTATTGGTTGTCAATGGCACATGCTTCTTTCCTAAATGGACCCGAAGGTCCATAGTTCATAGCATAGTCAGGGACAGGATCCCTTAAAAAGGAGCAGTTTTAGATGACCATATTTTTAATCACAAGGTAAGAAAATTTCTAAATTCTGCAGGGTGGGTTAGAGGAAAGTAGGAAGGAAAGCTTGGGGAGTTTTAGATTTTGATCGGCAATAAATTTCAACAGGAATTGATTTGAGGGTAAATGCAAATGCTTTAGCCACCGGAACAAGAATAGTATTTGGTTTCTGCTCCATGCGGCCTCTCAAATTGTTTTTGTTACATTTTCTTTATTTATTTTAATATGATTCAATATAAAACAATAAACAAAATTAGGTTGGACATCAATAGTAGAAAGTAAGATTGTGTAAAAAAAGCCAATTTATTGAAATACTGACATTCAGTCAAAAGAATAGATTTAATTCAATGGGTTGAGTAAGCACCTTGGTAAAGAAAACACAGACTTCTGTCTGCAGAGGTCCCAAGGGTGGTGCAATAAATGCCAAAGGCCACAGGTTCAGTGTCAGGGCTCTCTATATAATATTCCTGTTAATATTTAGAATAGTTAGAAAGTTTATTGAATGGATTGGCTTTGATCACTCTCTTTACTTTTTCAAAAAATGTTTTATGATGGAACAAGAACATTTGTAATTTGATGTAAATACTGCATCATTTTCAGATTATGTCTATTGTAGCTTATGGTCTTCTATCCCTACCCTATGAATCATGATTTTAATAAGAGACTGCTTTGATCTATTCTACTTCAAAGACTTGCCAGTGACTGACAGCTTCTTAAGACATTTAAACAGGTCAAACAAAATACATTTGTGCATTCTTTTATGTTTAGACTGTGGACATGGTTTAGCAAAATCTCAAACTATTAGCTCACTAATGACATTCATGAGTAAATGAACAGAAAACAAGAGTACTTATTAGGACAAACTAAATGTGGACAAATAAGTGCATTATAGAAAGGAGAAGCCCAAAGACCTAGCTGTAGCACAAGCTTCCTTTGAAGACAAATTACCGGTTATCAAATCTAGCAGTGTAATGTATGTGATGGTTACAATAACTATGTAATAATTTTTAAAGCTAGTAACTTTTAAAATGATGTAAAGAACAGAAGGCGTTTTATTTGTATATGTTTATATGTTTTTGTCTACATCAACAGAGATGATTCAAGCTAAATGCACATACTACTAAATACTAACTACTGCAAGGAAAGAGCAATAGGAAGTTGCCGTTATAGATATGTAAGCTGTGCTGGTACAATCGCATGATTGTACAAATGTTTACATACCTACCAATTTTGATTAAAAAACTGTTAAAAAGTATGTTGCAGTTCTGTTTGTATTGTTTATGGAATATCCAACACATGGTTGTTTTGTGTGTATATGCAGATACTGTTTGTGTATGCTAAAATACATCTCAAAGCAGTTTTGTATAAAGACTTCAATGGCAGGATCAGCATGAAGCTGTGACACTTTTTAGAGGGAGTAAGAAACAGGATAAGCGTGAATGCAGAATTAATTGCTGCTGCACATATATTTTTTATTGGGACTCCATTATTCTCCCTGAAGATTCCATCCATATCAGCAATAAAAGTATATACGTACTTTGACAAGCACCACGGTTGTCTCCATGTTTGTCAAGAGTGCATGTGTCAAACAAACCAAAGAATCTGTATATTGCAGTCCTAAAAAAACATTAGGCATCATAATACAGGTATTTATTACATAACATGCACTCACAACTAGCTAGGTATAAAAATGTTACTTACCATTGATCATTTATCAAAGGACTAATTTACTAAAGGTAAAGCTGTTTAACAAAAAATATTCAAAAATTAAAATTGATTTTGAAGGATGAGCAAACCTTTCATTTACTGTATTTTACGCCGTATAAGACGCTCGGAAATGTAAGACACACCCAATTTTAAAGGAGGAAAATCTAGAAAAAAAAGATTCTGAAAGATTATTCCCCTTCTGATCACTCATGTGCCATTCATACCGATATTCCCCTTCTGATCACTCATGTG
>NC_092860.1:112260175-112264149 GCF_032062135.1 Pyxicephalus adspersus | reverse complement strand
CCCCCCCCCCCAGTTTTGGGGAAGAAAAAGTGCGTCTTATACGGCAAAAAATACGGTGTTTAAATGTCCCGAAAGTTTACCGTACATTTTCATTGTTCATGAAACAGAAGTAGAATAACACACAGATTAGTTTCAGACAATTTTATATAATACATTGCAGACCAAAATGTCATCCAGTGAACTAATAGCTCCAATCCAAGGCACACTCCTCTGTGCTGTTTCAAATCTTGCAGATGTGTTCTGTTCCTTACAGCTTGTAGCATGTTATTGGTATTATCTTAAAGACATGCATTTCAATCACTCATTGTAGAGCTTTGTTATCCAGATACAAGACATATGTCTGTAAAACATCTGCCCTTATATAGCCAGCTTTACAAAAGACTACCGAGACACTGAGCTTGAAAAACCCACCACTTAAAAACATCATGTGTATCATGATAACCAGCCATTGGCGAACCTCTATTTAAAGGATGACAGGCAGGCAACCATTGCTGGATTAAAGGGGGATTGTAGTGTGCTTTCACTGAGCACACATCTTTAATGCCGGGTTCATGCTTAGTGTGGAGGGTTGTGCTAACATACCTATGTTAATACATGATTTTTTCTTAACGTGTTGTGCTAAGACAAGCCCTATCAGATGTGAGGCCTGGAACACATCAGAACACCTAAAAAAAAGCAGGCGTGCACCACTTTGGCAATGTATTATATCACAATGCACGGTAATGCATGACCATACATTGTGGTGCACTGCAATGCATGCGTTTAGGAGCAGCGTTGCATCCTCCACACAAAGACAAAGTGCAGAATACAGCATAGTAATTCAGTTTTGGGGAAAAGATCAGCTGCAGGGAGCCTATAGGAAATACTTTATACTCATATTGTTTCATATTTTGGCACAGCAGGCAATCTTTTTTTATACATATTTTATTCACTGAAAGTAGTTTTTGGTGTGATGTTTTCATGTGTTTAAATCCAGGTTTCCATTTCATGTGCAGATTTACTGTAAAAAAAAAAGTACTGTAAATAATTTACTGTAAAATGCAATAATAGCATAAGTCAACTAACCATTTCATTGTTTTCAGTCTGTAAATTTCTCAAAGACTTTCAGAGACAAAGAGAGAGTAATAGTAAAGTTCCACTACTGTTCTGTATTAGTATCCAGGATGTACAGATTGAATATGTATTCTGAGATTCTCTCTACCACTATGATCTGTATAACCATTTTCTGTCTATAAGCTGGTATGCAAACAGTATATGTTTGCATACCAGCTTATAGACAGAAAATGGTTAGGCCAGTATAAAAAGCATGGAGATCTAGTACCAGGCCCAAGCAAAGGGCATCATTCGAACAAATACCACACTGTGAAACAAAATATCTTATTTTAGCATATGTATGCAACTGGTGCACTTTAAATTTAAGGAGAAGCATCCAGGTCAAGCTGCCTGGACTGCCACTTATAGTGACCAGACATGCCCTGGGGCATACATTCTGGCGTACAAGTGTGTGTACGCAACAAGTGCTGTAGGTGTCAAATGGAAGTATTTGATATGTGATATGTCAGAGGATAACCCATATGTTCTGAAGCTAAATTCCAAGTTATTTTAAAAAAAGACTTCTTGGTAGATATAAAAAACCATGCTGAACAAAAAGCAAGCGTAGGCATGTGTAATGTTACTGAAAAGTATACTCCTTGTTTGTACATGATATCTTTTTACATAAAATTAAAAATTTTCTTCTGCTGCAGAAATATGAGACAAACATTGTGTTTAATGAGCTTTGCAGATGATACTTATGATGGCTATTAACTTCAGCTGTTTTGTTTGTAATGGAGTAAAAACTGGTATGCAGGCCACTACCTGTCTCACATTGCTATGTCAAACTGTAAATCCAAACTGTGATAATCTTTATGTGCAGTATAAATCCTTCAACAGTTTTCCTGGTTGCTGCCCTGTAATGAATAGGTGTCATGGGACCAAATTAATTCACACCATATTGTAACTTAAGTGTCTTTTAAACCACTATTGTCCTTAAAGTACAGCTGGAAATCTCAAGGGGTCTTGGAGTTACTTTTTTGTAACATCACTGCAAATGACACAATATTTGTAGTTTACTTTATCCACACAGGCGCTTTAGGTTTCTCTTCATATAAAGATAAAATGACAGATACATATTTCATACCTCAGGGAATCATGCCAGGCAAGAGGGGGGGCATTTATTATATCAATAATCATATCAATTAATTAAATGTTCACTTCTTATATAATTTGTTGGAGGAAATCTCTAATCTGAAATTGATAATTGTAGGTGTTGGCACGATATCTTCATACAAGGTCCTGTGACTAGTGGTTGGTGGAATATTATAAAAATATAAATACAGCTTTAAGGTTTCCATATTCTATATTCAGAGTCAGAGTTCTTACTGACATACCAAAAATTGCTTCTTTTCGAGTTTAATAGGGTATGCAGGTGAAGTGTGAAAGTATTTTATACAATTCACAAGCACAATTTCTAAATGATGAGTGTAAAGTGAACATTGTTCTTGGTTAGTAACACGATCATATTGCGTTAGACACATATATATTTTATATATGGGATTGGGACTTTTCTAATTTTTTCTCCACAAAGATTTGGGAACAGGTTTTGCTATACATTGCCTGGAGTTAGACACTAAGGAACATTTCTGGCCTTAACAACCATCAGTAAATGGAAATCATTGAGACATGTGGACAATAAACACAAAGAGGTGCATTCTTATTGGCTAATGATTTTTCGGGGCAGAGATGCACCCCACTGTGTTACTCCTCAAAAGTGACAAGTAAGGAAATGAGAGTAGATCTGCCTTCAAAGATTTATTGCTGCCTATGCCCATTTTTCCAAGAGATGGCTATTTCATTTTTATTTCTACCCCCTATTTCACAGGGTAGTAAGTGATTAGAGGTCACATTGGCAATAAATACAATGATGGGGATCACAGTGGGGTCAAGGACAGCAATGAAATACCAAAAGATATTTAAACCATTCAAAGTCTATCTAAAAAATGGGCAATTTATGAACCCATAGGCTATTTACTTTTTACTTTTAATATAATTCACTGAAGACTGAGACGCACTTTAATGTTGATGACACAAACACATAGCTATGTAGAAAGTAATCAGAAATAAACTGTTTGACAGTTAAATATAAAAGTAACCTGAAGGTAAACAGTTTATATAACTGTCTATTGGGTGAAAATAAATTCACTGAAAGCTAACCCGAGTGTGTTTTTATAATTGTAGTGCCAGCACTCCAATCATAGTAAAGTAGTAAATGACTGCTGTGCAGGCTGCTAGGGATATGCAGGCCTCACCTGGGACGCACAGAAGCTGACACAGTACAACAATCACTGGCTCCATTATCTGTTTTTCTTGGTCAGCACAACAACTCTGCTGCTAGGCTTCGATCCCAACTTGTAATGCTTGGAAATCTACACACACTCCACAAACAGCTCTGCTTTTTCAATCACCTCTGAATAATGATACATTTCATTTCCTGAATACCTACGTGGTCCATACTAAATTATCTTAACTGACAAAAAAAAAACAAAACTATGTAGTCATATATTTATTGGGGCTTGTTAGTCTTTCCATTTTGTTGTTTGCTTTTAAAATATATTATTCTACACAAGAACTCTTATATTTGACCTTTAAATAGAAGGTACAATTCATGCTTGGCTGCATGGATATTAAATCAGTATTTAGAACTAATATTATAGTACTAAGGCCACCATATTCAAACCTGCTGTGATTCCCCTACACCTGGAGACTAAAGCTACGTACACACTTCCAATTTTTATTGTTGGTAAACGAACGACGAACGATCCTTCACGATATCTGCGAACGATCGTATGGCACCGATCCTGTACATACAGATAACGACACGATCGTTCAAAGATATTGTACACACGATAGATGCGATCGTTTGAACGATACAGGAA
>NC_092860.1:112183180-112259750 GCF_032062135.1 Pyxicephalus adspersus | reverse complement strand
ATCTATCGTGTGTACAATATCTTTGAACGATCGTGTCGTTATCTGTATGTACAGGATCGGTGCCATACGATCGTTCGCAGATATCGTGCAGGATCTTTCGTCGTTCGTTTACCAACGATAAAAATTGGAAGTGTGTACGTAGCTTAAGGGCTAGATTTATTAAACCTTTCCAAGGCTAGAGAAGATACACTTTCATCAGTGAAGCTAGGTGATCCAGCAAACCTGAAATGGATCTTGTCCAGGATTCAAAACATTTGCTAGCAAATGACTTTGAAGAGATCCAATCCAGGTTTTCTGGATCACCCAGCTTCATGAATAAAAGTGTATCTTCTCTAGCCTTGGAGAGCTTTATTAAATCAGACCCTAAATGTTTGCTTCAGGTTGGAGGTTAATAAAGTCAGTTCCTAATACTGATACTTTATTAGTTGAGATCTGCTTTTAGCCCTATCACCACCACCACATGGATTCAAACCTGCATGGGAAAGTGATTGTCGGAATCTGACCTGGTGATGAAGCAAACAGAAACTCTCCCATTGATTTCCTTCTACTCCCACCCCTGTCCTTATTTATTGTACCCAATCAGCATGATAGAATTCCTGCAAATATTGGCACTTTTGTGTCTCAGGTATTATACTTGCACCTCCAAGTCTTGCACCCTCCTAGCACAAGTCCTGTCCTCCACTTTTTAGTATTCCAGTGCTTGAATTTAAGTAACTCCTGGCTTAGACCCAGGCTTTATACTGTGAATTGCACCCTCCCGGCTCAAAATTCAGACTCAGCCATTCAATATTTCAGTGTTGGAATCTCAGTGGTTGGTAGAACCTCTGGTTGTTTGGCAGACCCCTCAGTGTATTATTACTGATGATTCCTGGTTCTTTGGTATCTGGAAAGAACCCTTGTTCCCAGGCCTAAGTCTATACCAGGTCTCACATCCTTAGCACCTCAGGCATTTGACAACTGAATACATTGGACAAGGGTTTATTCTAGAAGATAATAGTATTTTATCTACACTTGTAAAGGGAATGACTTCACTTATTTCTTTTACTAGTAACCTTCACCAACAACTGAAAAAATGGGTTTGGGAGGAATTTTCTTTTATTTTTCTAGAGGAAGGAGCAAACATGACTTTATTAGGTATTGATTTGTCTAGTAGACCATCATTTCTCTATATTTTCCTTGTTACAAAAAAATAGAATGTCAAATGCAATGTTCAGTATTCTTCTTTTTACCAGTCTTTTCGTTATCCCTAGGAGGAGATACATAAAATCTTTCAGTTTTAGTTAAGTTGAAAAACAGTTTTGAGATATGCTTCTGTTATTTGGTACTAAAACATATCTCTCCTTTTAACGAAAACATACAGCAGAGGCAGATTGAGACAGTGACTCTGATAATAACATGACGTGGATTAATTAGATGTCATCAGGACTCACCATCCTGGCTCCATTATTATCTTCTAGTTAACTTGAAGATATTACATGTTTTACATGAGTCTCTACATCCTCCAGGGTACAACGAATACAAGGCTTATACATCATTAATACATAATACACATGTCTAACTGCGTTCAAAGGTAGACTGATGCATAACCTTTTTTAGAATATTTTTTTGTGATCACTCCACTGAATTACATAGATTGTTGTTTATCTTTAAGATGACAGTCTTTTTCTTGCTAGACCAGTCTTTTTGACCACACTGGTATCTATGTTTTTTAAAACTATGCCAAATCAATTGGCCCAGTGAACCAAGGATTTCTAAATGTACAAAATGTAAGTCTTTGCATAAATCCTTTGAAAAAAGATTTTCCTTTGTCAAATGTTATTTGACTAATCCACTCAATTAAATACAATGTCATTTATTTTACTGTGAGGCCAACATTTTGGTTTGGACCACACTTGCAATATATATATATAACTATACTAGATCTGTAAATGATTAGTCAAAATTATTTTTCTATTCCAAGTCCAATCACAGAAAGCCACTAAAGTTATTCTTCACCCTCTTTCCCACATGCCACTAGCCACATCATCACTAATCAGATGTTGAGCAACACATTAAAAGCACTGCCTTCCAAGATTGATTGTTTAGTTGCTGGGAATTTGAATTATACATTTGTTTTATACAGTTTTTGGACAAAGTGGAAAGAAATCTGTACCAGAATTCCCAGGTTTACCCAACTGCCCCTGCTAAAAGCCAAATGATAGCATCACTTTCCGCAATGCCACATAAAAAAACGGAAAAGTGAAATCATACCATCATTAAAAGTTATTTTATCAATAAAACAACATACATTTTTTTTGTGTTCCCCAAGGCCTGGAAACACTTTTCATATTTTCTACCATCAGATCTTGGATGAGGCGAAAGCATAATTTGTGTGCCCCTCCCCTTTGGTGTTGCTTTTTTTGTATATGTCATAGACAAATATTGGATAAAAACATTTATACAATTTTGAGGTTACATCAAAAATAAGAAATGCTCTTGGATTGCTTGGGTTAAAAATAAGATTCTGAATAAAAGAGCTAAAAAAATGAGCTTGGTGTGGCTTGCACAAACTGACCCGTACCCTGGGTGGGCAGTCATGTCAGCTTTTAGATAGAGAGCTTCGCTTGTTGTTGCTTTGCTCGGCACAGTACAACTAGTGGTGCCAGTTCTCTTTGCATTAAAAGTGTTTTTTTTTTTTAATGCTTTTAAGGGGCTTTTCCTTTTAGCCCACTTCGCCATAATGTATCTTCAGTGCACTAATGATGGCCATAAACACCTGTATACAGTTCGAAATAAATTGCTGTAAAATTAATATTCTGTATTAGTACTAGAAATTAGTGGTTTTGGATGTACAGGTGGCCATAAACGGGGCAAATGGAGGAATTGGTTTGAATTTCCACGATCCACTCACTATCCCAAATTGAGGAAAAAAACTCTTATTTTTTGGTTCTGTAATGACAGGTAAAGGTGTTGCTTTGTTCTTCATTAAGCACAATGAATATATGGTTTATGTACTCCAGGTTTCAACATAAGCAAAACATAGTATGCGTTTTCCTTTCATTGGAGCATCATGCTTTATGTATCCTCTCTGGACGTGCTAGGATGTTTTGCTTTATTTCAGCCCAGCATGCTTCACTGAAATTAAGCAAAGCTGACGCATCCATGGAGACCAACAAATCACTTTCTATGCAAAGCTATAGGAGTGCATTCCAAAAGAGAGAAAAATGCACAGCTGAAGCCAGTGGAGACTATCCCATGCAGTAAGGTCCAGTCTCCACTACTTTATGCCCTCTTTAAACAACTGCATTTAAAAAGCTTTAAAAACATTTCGTTTAAAAACACTATAGCTTTCCATTAAAAGGCAAATTGGCAGTCGCTTTGCTTTACAAACAACAGTAATATGTGTTGGTATTAAAGCAGAACAAAGTAAAGGCAGGAAGAATGTATTGAAGTAATGCGCTCTTAAAACTCTGCAACATTTTGTAATGCAGGACTCTTTGTGGCATGTTTAGAGAGTAAGCACGTGGAAACTGTGCCTGATAAAGTTTTCCAAACATCAGTGTCTTTTTTGCTGTTTTCCTGCAGTTGTTTTACTTGTTTTTGCAAGAAAATAAACATAAAACACTTATCTGTTTACCATCTGTATGCTTTAGTGCATTAAAACACATTTCATGAATTTGTAAATTTATTTCCATGGATTTCAGTGCTTCTACAGTGGAATATATTAGTTTCCAAATTTCAGGTATAATTATATACAAGTTTCAAGCAGAAATCTAAATAGGATAGATTCATAGATTATTTCAGAAAATACCAAATCTCAGGGTACATTAACCAACCTTTCTTCTTGCAAATAGATTTAAAAACAAATTGTCTTGGTCATAAAGTTTATAATTAAAGTTCAAAGTATTGATAGATTACAGATCTCTTTCTCTGAAATTAGTCACATGTATGACTTAGTGCCTATCTGTCATAGTCTACTAGTTTCTCTGTTGTGAATTTTTTTTCACTTCTGTGTGTCTTTACCTCCCGTCTTTGTCTCTCTCCTCCCCCTCACATTCAGTTTAAATATCTGAAATGCTTGTATATCTCCAGGTGGTTCTGTGAAGGAAGAGAGCTGCATAACTCACCTGACATTAATATCTCCTCGGAGAGTGACGGCCTTCAAGTTCTTATCATTGCAGAGGCCTTCGAGGAGGACACTGGACGTTATTCTTGTGTGGCATCCAATTGCCTTGGCTCTGATACCTCTTCAGCTGAAGTGTTTGTAGAAGGTAAAGTTTAATTTGGACATCAGCTCAATGTGGGTTGTTGGCAATGGGTGGGCACTCAGTATATAATCATTGTGCTTATTTTTGCACCCAAATGGAACTCTTGTTTGGCTGTAGACATTGGCCCTGATTTATTAAAGCTCTCCAAGGCTGGAGAGGATACACTTTCATCAGTGAAGCTGGGTGATCCAGCAAACCTGGAATGAACTTGGTTCAGGATTGAAAATATCCATTCCAGGTTTGCTTGATCACTGATGAAAGTGTATCTTCTTCAGCCTTAGATCTTTATTAAATCAGGGCCATTATAGGAAAACAGAGGCAGAGTGTGCTTTGTTTATAGGGACTAGCTAGACATTTTTGTGTAGCTTACAAAATAAAGACATTTTTTTCAGATAAAATACACATACATGTCTTACAAGAGGAATGTGCAGATCAAATATACCATCATATATTAATGTAATTACAGAGGTAATGCAGTAACTAATTTAATTAGGCATAGATTGTAATTGTATGTGCAGCCAGCCATATTACTGAAGCCTTTAATATAGTACAAAGCTGACAGCTGACTTTTTGTATAGGTTAACCTTCAATAGAAATACAACTTTGCCTTTGTAATCAATTAGACTTCAGTACATGCTGCACAGATCCACCTGCTTAACTACTGGAGTGGAGGAACACTTTAAATGTTCAGAATATATAAGTTAAAATGTGCATCTATCTGACCTCTGAAAGCCATGATTTAGCACCTGCCGTGTATACTACATGTTATAGTACAAAGTAAAATATCTGATTGAGGTTTGTATTTTCCTTATAGAAAGCAACTGTGTTTCTTTTACAAGAACAGGAAAGAGATATACTAATTGATTGCTGGAAGGGAGTTACAGAAAGGCATGCAAAAAGGCAATTCATACAGGAGGTTCTTGATATGGTTCAGTAGAATAAGCTTGCATGTCCCTTGTTATCATTTTAGGTGCCAGTTCCTCTGACTCGGACAGTGACGACTTTACTTACAAAACAAATTCTGGAACAATGCCTCAGTGAGTACACATTTTGCTTCCACTGAAATTAAGCAGAGCATGGTAATTGTGGAATAGTTGAATGATTTTGTCTTTCATTTTATTTGTTGCCAATTTGGAATTTTTGGCAAATGATTTAATGAGATGGCTGTGTGTACAGAAAACCTTAATTCTAAGTGCTGATAATTAAAACGTGTACTGGCAGAAACCATGGGCTAGCAGACACAAAGCGGGTAAAAATCTAAAGATGCCATTGACAAAAAGGTAGAGTGGCCCAGTCCAGGTTCTTCTCTGATTCTGTCCCTAGTGCCCTCCAGCAAGGCCAAAATTTTGAGCATTCGTTTACCCCATATTTTGACAGATCCTGACTACGTCTCCTATCCCTTGGAAAACCATAATAATTTATAACCATAATTAACAATTATGTCACTTTAATGTCTAATGGCAGATTACGTTGTGAATATTCAATGTTTTTTGTAGCAGAAAGTTAAAAGTATAGCTTAAAGCATATCCCTTTCAGAGTAACATGAGGTGTGACTGGCTTGTTCCCAGCCCAGGGCAGTCTGAATATATACAGAATGCTAGAAACAAGTCAATATCAGACACAGCAGCAGTGACTCAGGTGCCTGCAGCCAGACTTGACCCTGTCGGAAACTTCAACAGCAGATGTTAAGCAAGAGCCTCAGTGTACCTGTCAGGGAATTAATCATCAGTCTGTCACTGATGCAAATCTCTCCACAGTGTGAGAATTCACAAAGAGGAGCCTTTAGCGGGAAAACTCATACTGGGAATGTAGGGAATGAAGAGGTGATAACATTTGCCAACTATGACCACATTTCACACTTTTTGTTGGTTTTCTGTTACCGTAATATTCTTAACTGTAATGTACAGACACTACATTAATTAACCCTGTCCAGCAAAGTAATAAAAAAAGTCCTAGGGTACAGCTGTATCCAACAAGAAGCCATCACAACCTTTCAGTTTTTATTTTAATTGCCTGTACAACACAGGGAAAAACAGCAAATTAAATTTTGTTTGGTAGGACAACACTGATTCTAAGATAGATGCATTTTTATGATGTTAATATTATTTTTTATTGTTTTCATGCCCCCCCTACTTCCCCATAATGCAATGTTTTGGACCTAGTGGTACCTTCCAGGTCTAAGCATCGGAACAAAGGAGTATCTTACATTAAGGATATGCAGTTACTAAAACTGCTGGTTATTATTGGCAATTGATAGCAAATTTTTTACAGCTGCAAAAATCAAATCAGCAGGAAAGTCACACTAAAGGTAAGTTTCGTCCTCTATGGGTTCCTTGCAGTTTGGTAAAATATATTTATCTCTTAGTGTACATGACAAATTTGAGTTTCTTACATTGCTCATTGACTTTGGTTGTGAGATTGCTGTGGTTAGTTTCCTGAGTCTGCATTCGTACTTTGGTCAGTATGAAGGACAGTTTAATTGACAATACCACCTAGGCCAACACAAACAACCAGAACATCCAGGTGGTTTGGAAACCAACTTGGAACTTTGAAGCTGAATACTGCTTTTAGGAGTAGCACAGAAGCACATTACAGATAACAGTGTTGTATCCTGACTTTTTACTGTATAGCTTTAAAGCTTTTAATTGCTCCTCACCGGTTGGAATATTCCCTTAATAATATTTCACTGAACAATGGCCATGCATATTTAAATTTATTAATATGCAGGAAAAATATGTTGCACATGTAAGGTTAATATACCCCAATACTATATTTACATATATTAAAGTATAATAAATACCTATTATGGTATGCCTATGTATAGGAGTTCCTGACTGTGAAAGGTATATTTTTAAGCATAACAACTAGATGTAGTTTAAACTTAGCTGTAAACTCTTTTATTGCACTTAATAAGCACAAGTCTGTTTCATTTTTCCAGAGCTCAAAAGAAATCAACATCAGTTTCATTAACCATAGGACCATCATCACCAAAATGTGGAATAACCACGGCAATAATGCAGCCAATTTCTGTTCCTGTCCAACAGGTAGGTCACTTTTGCTCTTCAAGTCAGTGAAGTCAAGAACACACCATACCTTGTTCATGAGTTAATTCTATATATATATATGTACCTGTTATTTTGACATCATTTACCTTACCATCCTTTTTACCATCCTTTATTTTTACTGTTTATCCTTTATGTTTACTGTTAAGATAATGAAAAAATGACCTCTGCTGTTAACAGGTGCAAAGCCCTACATCTTTTTTGTGTCGTCAAGATGGGTCCAGTTCTTCTAGCTTCTCTCCGCCTTCTTTCACTAAGGTTTGGTTACTCTTAATACCTGAAAATAAATATACACATAAAAATGAGTGTTACGTTTAAGAAATTCAGTAAACAAAAAAGTTACTATTGACAACTGGACTTTTACTAGATTTGTCGTATTTACTATGAATACTAACCATTTTACCTGGAATGGGTTAATAATAAAACATATAGACTTGCCAATTTTTTAAGCTTACATGCTTTGTCTGAGTAAAGATCTTCAGTCTGTGAAAGATAATTTCTTAATTACTTAATTACTCGACTTCAAAGACCTAAATTGCTTACAGTATCCAATAAGATAGATGTTTAGTTAGTATGTAAACAACTACAAGTTTCTGTTATTTCTTACAGTTATATTCATTAAAGAAACTAGGAGACATAATGTGTGGTCAAACAATTTGCTGGACAGAAATAGTCAAACATGAAATTAACTCTCACTAAAACTCTGTACCTGTAAAGTTAAACTCAAACTCAACAGTGCAGGTGAAGCCTAACTAAGAGGATATAAGTCTTTTGTTAGTAAAGCCACATAGAAATAACTATAAACAGTATATACAAGTAGATATGCCAAAGTATAACTTTAAAGGTATAAGCCTGCTTTTAATAAAAGTGCACTAGTTACTTTAGAAGATATAGGGTACTTTTTGACACAGCTTGTTTAATTTCTCTATAATGTAATAGTTTTCAGAATTTAATGTGTCAGCATGCTGAGCACCAGACATTTTTTAACATGGGAGAATCCTTGTAATACCCCTACCCCTAGCAGTCTCTGGAGGAACCCTGAGGTTTCACAGAACCATACTTGAGAAACACTGTCTTATATTGTAGACATAAATGGGATAATCTGCTGAGCCTCATTCTACTGGAGCAGCAGTTGGCTTTGTTCTATTTTTGGTACTGCATTTCTTTATTAGTTTGCAGAATACCAATATATTGTTTATCCTTTTATTGATAGTATTTGACCTATATGAACCTGAGAGCCCAGTGTAACTGGCCTAAGGTTTTTGTAATCAAATCATACTATGTGGAAAGTATAGTATAGAAAATAATGTGACTGTACAACTAATCCCAGTGATCATTGTAAACCGGCTGAGTATGCATCTTTGTTTAAATGGTGCAAGATCTGTTGCATACAAAGACTGTCTTGTTTTGCTTTAGTAAGCAGTTCTTTGGATTTATTGAATGGTGATAGAATAATGAGTAATGTATTTAAATGAAAATAAACCAGTAAAACATATTTATATTTGCAAGCATCTTATATCCTGAGAATGCTAACAAATATTTGTTACCTAAAATTATGAAGAGTAGAATTGCTTCATTTTTGTACATTATGCAGTTTATATCCTGCAATGTACCTGGCCAGTGACCCCACTTGGGCAAATCACCAGGGGTGGCCAGAATTCAATACTGTTGTCTGTTACTCTGCTGCTCCTGGTACAAGCTATAGGTACAATATGACACATACAGCTCTGTTTATGAATAGTACCTAGCATATGACATGCTGAGTATCCTACAAGAATGTTTAGCTTTTTATTCTCAAACTGAAGCCGGTAGGCCAATTGTCTGGTTTTAAATATAGTTATGACATCAAAGAGTATGTTTTTTTATGCTTGGGAAAGGCAACATTCTCAACATGACTTATCTTTGTTTTCATTATATACTTGAACTGAGCCTATTTCTTGTGTTGAAATGCAGGAACTTCAAAGCCTGACAGCATCAGAAGGACAGGTTGTGGTGCTAGAATGCAGGGTGAAGGGCACCCCACCAGTTAATGTCAAATGGTTTAGAGAAGGATCTGAAATTCAAGATTCTCCTGATTTTAGAATTCTCCAGAAAAGTAAGCTGAATATGTTTATGCACTTCAGTTTTAATGCTTTATGTGCAATGTACAGTATTGAAATGTATGGAATGTGATATAGGAGTGAGAGAGAGAGCTTAGTTATTTGAGTTGATTACTCATCTTATAATAATGGTTGTCTTGACCACATTATTGGCATCTGAAATGAAATGTTTTTTGAACTCGAAGATACGTGTATGACATGTTCACATTAATACATGCATGATTTCACATCTGCTATGTTTTTCATACTTCCTTTAATTAGATCAGAAAAGTGGCCAATGCATTTTACTGACCTATTTTTCACTGTGATTTTGTCTGAACCTAATTCTTCAGCTCATGTCTGGGATGGGACGTCAGGTGATAAACGATTGGGGATGAGATGTCATTTGAGAAGTCAGTTCAGTTTGCCAGCTACATTTCATTTCCTAGATGTTCTTAACTGTATCGTGTTCAATTCATTGTGCTTCATCAAATGTTTATTTATAAAACAAGCAATAAAACCACCTTCTAAAATTAGTTCAGATCATCTTGCTGTCCTGTGAACATTTCAAAAAGTACAGCCTAGAAGACTCAGGTTGGTGATAGGATGACCATACTAATTGCTAAAAGTCTCCTTGTGCACAAGTACTGAAAGGGACACTGTACTGTACGGAAAACAAGGATTGGCATATAATTCCTAGCTAAAGGCAATACAATTATCTGCAAATATAGCATCTTGTGGTCTGCAACCTTATTTGGTTATTGGAATCAAATGTTTATTATCAGCCATTATGGCTGCACCCTTTTCTAATTATAGACTATAAATAGAAACATGTTTTTGAAAAACTTTACCACACATTCATAACATGATTTACATTCCTCCTAACCTTCTAAAATAGGTTAGAATATGTATGAATAATAGCATCGAATATGTAGGCAAAGGACACATTTTTTCCAAACCCCTCTTGTGGAAATAGAGCAATTAAAGCTCAAAAAAGGTCTCTTAAACTAGCTAAAAAAATGTTATTGCTTCAATGCTTTCAATGAGAATTTTACATTTTAAAAATGCAGTAGTCTGATGAATGAATTACAAGTTTAGTGCAATACAGATAGATAACATTTCAGATAAATATTTTATTTATTTATGTAGAACTGTACACTAAAGCAAAGAAAGGGCTTTTTTAGGAGAAATGGGACAGAGAAATTTATTTTTAAAAGGACAGTTGCTCCAGATAAGGGACAATCAGATGCTACAGATATGTATGGAGCTGATGACATGCATTTTGCTATAACTATCTAAAAAAGTCCTATTTTCTCCATAATGTAAATGGATAAAATTTTACTTATAATTTATTAGGCTAGGTTCACACTGGTGGGGAGGTTGCAATGTGTTTACTGCATCCTCATGCCAGGAACGGCTGCCTCTCGAGAGGCACTACCATGTAGTGTCTCCCTGTGGCGGCTGCATAAAGAAACGAATAGAGGCTGTTAGCCTTCAAATTTGCAGATGCTAGTCCTTCAAAAACCAACGCTGCAATGTAAATGTTTAAGTCAAAGTACCATCCATGAAGAACTGCGTGGGATCATTCAATACTGAGGCAGGTCTCAAGCCGCCCATACTTTGCTTTACAATGGCATTGCTTCTGTATGATAACATTTTAAAAACTTCACTACTTACTTACAATTTGTGTTATGTACATGTAGTAATATGATCTTAAGTCTAAATTTAAGATACAATACAGCTATGTATTATGTAAGAGCTTGCTTGCATGTAACCAGAAAATGTTAAGACCTTCTTTTCCTCTAGAGACCTTAGAATCATTTCCTTCAACACATTATTATCCTGTACATTCATAGTGAAAGTACAGAGTCGTCAAGTATATATTGTTCTTTTGGCTAATCTCTTTGCTTCTAGAGAGGTTGAGAGGTTATACATTGTACTACATCTCACAAACCAGCAGACAGGAAAGTAGTTATCCAATGTTTGTTATTACAAGCAAGCTACAAGTGTAAATGATCTGTGTGTATGCACGTTTTTAAAAGATATGCAAGAATTCAGATGATGGTTTTGATGTTTTGTACAGAATCCAGTTTAGCTAAAGGCAAAGGAACATTTAATAAACGTGTAGCTGGTGTGTTTGTAAAAATGTCATGAAGCAAAATAACCTTAGGTGGCCATGTACCAGATTAAGGACAGCAAATTGGAAGCTATTCAGCAACACCAACCTGCTTTGCATTTCTGAAGTCAAAGAATGGCAGTTTCTGCTTTAGATTCATGCATTGATATGTTTTCTTGTAGATTTTATTTTATTTGTGCATTGAGTAAAAAGGACAAAGGCATACATATTCTGCCATATATCACATCCATCCTGGCCTTTCAAAGACTTTGGTGTCAGGGTTTGTCTGTAAGTCAGACATTTCATGACACCCAATTATTATCTATGGCCGCTACCTTAAATTTAAATAAATAATCAGTTGTGGATTTGATATTTGAATCAATTGTACTCTAGGAAAAAAAAATGTTGACACATGATCAACTGAATTAGGGTTGTACAATTTACCAAAGTTTTCAAAATTGATTCTGTGCAAATTGTTTCACAATCAATTTGTTACATGTAAAGGTTTATAACTGAATACTTGAGAATATCACTTTATTTTGGGTTTATGGGTATTCAAGGTCTGCAGGTCCCAGTCCTTGCATATTGTGGCTTTCCAAGGTGGGAATATGCAGATCTACTAGCTCCTAGCTATATTTACAAGTGTAGGTGCTATTATATACTACAACAAGGACCACAGTGTATAGAGATACCATCAGGGTGTAGCTGAGATCTGTTTGCTGGCTAATAGGATTAATTGCCCAACAGTGGTTTTGTATTTGGTAGGTGTGCAACAGCTAGTTACATGTGCTTTGTATCAACGTTTTTTCTTTTTATGGCCACTGTATATCTATTAATCCCATTAGTTTCCCCATGCAGTCATGATGTCCATCTGTATCTATTTGCAATCATACCTCGGGTATGTATACTTGTGCAGTCATTATGCCTGTCAGTATCCCTGTGAAATAATTCCTATCTGTATTACTGTGTATTCATGATGCCCATGTGTATCACATGTATCCATTAAGTATGTATACAAATTATTTTCTAAACTGCTAAGAACTCAATCTTTTTGTGTTTTCTTTTACAGAACCACGTTGTGCCTCCGAGCCTGGTAAGGAGTTATTGCAGTTTCGTCTGCTATACTTAATTATCTAAAACCTGTGAGGAGTAATATAAACTGAAATATAGGCCTAAAAGTTAGAAAAACTGGAGAAAAAATTGCAGGTAGAAACATAGAGTGCAGCAGGTAGATTTGCAGAGATTTGAAGAATAAATTATTTGTTTTCTTCCTATGTTCCTACTGCTATAATGTGAGGTTTTCAGGTACAGATACAACTTAGTAACTTTTTTGTAATTGCAGGATATAATATTGTACTGACATTCCATACACAGCTTCACTGAAGCATGTAGAAAAAAATAATAATTTTTTGTAAAATGCACTCCATAACAGCAGTCAATTACGTTTCAGCATGGATGATAAATAATGCAGAACATATAGAGAAATAAACACAGATGTCAAGTAGGCGTATGAAATCATCCTAATAATAAAGTGCTCTGTGTTTACCATAAAAAAAGTATCAGCTAACGTTTATTTGAAAATAAGCCAGAGTAACAATTTATATGGGCAGTTGTTACTATATATATCCAATAAAACTGAACAACGTTGTGTGTACAGCGCTCATTTGTTCTACTGTCACTAGATATGATTACGAAAGATTTCCAGTGACAGAAACATAGCGCAAGTACATAGCTTCAGTCCTGCTGTGGACACCCAGCATTTTTTTGGAGTAAGTGTTGTCAGCTGTGCTCTGTTTCTTTTGCTAATTTATTTTGCTAAATTGCTCAGACAAGGTCCTAGGTTCAACTCTCTGCCAAGACACTATCTGCATGGAGTTTGCATGGGTTTCCTCCCACTTTCCAAAAACATGCAGTTAGATTAATTGGCTTCCCCCCAAAATTGACCTTAGACTGTAATAAAGACATATGATTATGGTAGGGATGTTAGATTGGGAGCCCCTTTGAGAGGCAACTAGTGACATGACTATAGACTATAGAAAAGTGCTGCGTAATATGTTGATGCTATGAAGGCTAATTATACTATAGTCCAAGAACTTGAAAGACTCTATATTATACCACATAAGGACAGCTGTGAGTTTTTGACCAGGATTAAGGTTGTTTTTGTACTTATCAAACAAATCTAACATAGATTGTAAGCTCTTTTAGGTCCTCTCCTCCTGTGGTAATGTTTGTATCTGTCTGTCATTTTTGCAACTCCTGGGCGGTAACCCCGAGTGTGACTCAGAGTAGAAAAAAGATGCTAAAAGCGGTAACCCCGAGACACACGGGGGGTAGATAATACTATGGGAAGTAATAGTAAATTGCTACTTACCTGATCCGCCGGCATTCCACGTCGTCCTTCTCATGTCCGTCTTTTTTCTTTCTCCAGCCGGCTTCCTCTGCACTCGATGAGTCACCGGGAAATTTTTTTTTTTAATTCATTTAATTTATTATTTTGACATGATTTTGTTTTTCAAAATTTTTCATACTCATACTAATATATTATTCTGCAAAATAAATTTTCGTGAAAAACAATGTACCGCTTTTAGACACATAAATCCGGAGAGAAATGAACCGCCCAGGAGGTTAATGTACAGCACTGCGTAATATATGGCGGTATATAAATAGAGTTTATCAATAATAACAATGTAACATTTCCAAAGGTATGTGAAATAGACAAAAGTGAGAAAATAGGAGAACCTAATTGTCAGGACTTTGTTGAGCTTGAATATGTATAGATGTAGTGTTTAGAATGACTCCTGTATGCAGAATAAAACAGACGTATATGTGTCATGAATGGGTGAAAACTATGATACTGTTAATCAGCCCAGTCGTAAAATGACACTGATGTTTCATTAGACAATAGGCAAGGTAACTTACAGATGACTATACAGTTGATAGCACCGTCCCTACATGCCCTGCACATTCACACAGCCTGGGGATCTCAAGAACAGCAGCTTTTTCTCATCACTCCTTCCCCTTTCTAGCTAATGTGTTCTCCACTTGTTCTGTCTAGACGGAAATCACCCCGTATCACAGACTGTTTTGTGACTCAATAAACAGTCCAGTTGTTTAAGGCTACATCCCAGTTTGTCAGATTACCTGATCTGTTCTCTTTTATGCTCCTTTTGACACAGTGCTGATTGAACCCTTTAAAGACAAGATTGCTGGGGGAAAAAAAATGAATCATTGGCCAGCTGTTGCTGCTTTCCCCCATTACTCAGCTGTCTAAAAGAGGCCATATCAGATTTCTGCAGCGTACTGCCTTTTTGGTGACATATAAAAAGTGCTTTGATTAGATAAAAGGGAATAAATTTTATTATAATGTCTAAACCATCCATTTTTAAGCATTTGTTGTTAGTTTCTTTATAGCAGTCAGACAGTTGAAACCTTTCCCCGGTAATTCCAGCTGGGAAACAATTTTATTAAGAGCAATAACACATTTATTTGACTGCAGCCTTACCTGTCCTTAGGATTAAACTAATTGCTAGTCAGGCTTGTTTTATGACTGATACAATAGAAAAGAGAAAATTGCAGGAAAAATAAGAACTCTCATTTTCGAGGGATGTTTAAGGCAGTTAAATTGTTTGTTCTGACTCATTGTTTAGTAAGCATTAAAACCAGCTTGCAGACATTAGAGACTGAAGTTAGCCATAGGCTAAACAGTGATTACTGGAAAATGTATTGGGTAGTAATCAGCTTGTGTAAGTGACATTAATATCCTAATTTAGTGTGTCATGTCTGCAAGCAGTTTTAATATTGGGTAAACTAATATAGTATAAGTATATATCTAGCTATTTTTTTTTAATTTGTGCATACCGTAGTATTGGAATGGTCAAAACTTCTCTTAGGTGTCTGTGTCCATTACTTTTTTCTTTCTCTTTCGCATTGAGAAGTTTGGATTCACTTTCTGCCCCGGGTCAAACAGATCTGACACAGGTTCTAACTAGGAGGAACTTTCTTATTTATCCTTTGTATATCTAGTAGTAATAAGTCACATTCAGCTTCACTTGTTCTTGTGATGTTGAAGAACTTTTGCAGCTCTGTAAGCTGTTTCATCAGTTCTACCAGGTTAGGAAAAATCACAATATCTACACAGAAAGATACTTCCTATTAAAAAAAGGTCTGGTTGTAGCTTAACTCTAATCATATACATAAATTAATGTATCGCCAACATTGCAATGACAGACTTGATTTTTGAGACTTTTTAGTGTTAAGTATGTGTCCCCTCTATTGAACCTTGGAAACCACTTGGAATACCTGCACTTTGTCATTAAAGCTGCATACATATTCCAGATAATTGTCTCCTGAGATAAACAAACCTGATCGCTTTGGGTAAAAACCTAGCAATTTTACAGAAGTCCCCTGATGTCATTTAGCAATCCTCATAGCTGTCAATTCCTATGGTGGAAAAGACAGTACCTGCCCACACTTCTCCATATTAACTGAACAGTTCTGTGTTCACAGCACATTTATTATTTCCAATGACATAAATCTGACATGTGTATGTAGCTTAAGTGTATGCTGAGGACAAAGGAGGAGGAGGTGTTCTACGTTTAATGTATATTGGGTAAATAATTTAGATAATTCATTTGCAAGTTTTTAGGCAACTGATTTGTTCTTCGTGTTGAGTCAGTGAAAAGTGATCGTGAATCTTGATGCTTTGGTGACCTAGGACCCTCATTTGAAATATTATCTGGCATGTGTGTAGTCCCAGAGGAGTTCCCTTTACATAGCATGACTGGAATGCATGGAAACATTAGGACTGAACTGCTATAATTGAAAAACCTTGCAGATCAAGGTGTTCAAAAACTTTCCAGGAAGAACTGGTATGCAAATTTTTACATTCTGTTTTTTTGCGACTGGTCAGAGGAAGTTTGATAAAACTTAACATGAGTTAGATAACAGTCTTGTGTAACTTACTGCACCTTACAAATAATCAGTAGTTATTATGCAGGACATTTCTTCATGAATTGAAAATACCATTAAATAATAAAAACATCTGTTACACCTGCTTTGGCCCACTGTTAGCTATGCCTGTAGTGATGACTATTTTGGAGATGTGTGTACGTCTTGCAGATACAGTGAAGGCCTTACTAAATATTAAAAATAACCTGTGTGCTAGAATTTAAAGGAAATCAATAATGGTTATTGTAAATTTGTATTTATAATGATCAGGACATTGCAGTGCCCCCTGTTTTTATTACTCAACATCACAGTCATGGGTGTACCCTAAATTAAATGCTTTTTAAAACAAAGGTTTTTGTGTAAATAATACAAAATTAAGTAAATTATATTAAAAAAATTATATAAAAAAAAACGTGTATTCTTACAACAAATAAAATTCCCCCAAAACTTTTTATAACTTTTTTGTTTTGGGCGTATTGTATTTGGCACACAGTGATAGATTTTGCATTTACCTTTGACTTTTTTTTAAAAGGGCAAAGGAGATCATACAGCTCATATAAACCCATATAAACCATATGGTAATGTACTTTTATGGCTCTGGCCCGTCTGCAAGCAAAATCTGTTTGGGCTTTGTGGGTTGTTGCTCTTTCATCTGAACCCTTACTTAGGGACTATTTCATGAAATAAGCCTATTTGGGAGAATAGAAGGTAATATGTTATGCTAAGAGAACCAGCCAGGCCAGCTCATGCATGTCGCTATTAAATCCTGAGTGTATGGCAATTCATTTATAATTTGCTCTGAATACTGACACTGTGTGCAGATTCTTTTCCTCCCTATTAAAATTTGTCTCATATAGGAAAATGAACAGTGGAAAAAGAAGGGATAGTTTTAGGAGCAGTGCAGTAAGAAGGGTAGGAACATATAATTTAAGTCTAATAATTTATAGGACTGTTTTGGAGCTCAGCATGTATGCCAGGAAAATAAATATGTAGCCAGAAAAATAGTGAGTTCATCAGCAAAATGTAAAACAAGAGGAAGTTATTAATGGCAAATACAGCTGCTTAAAAGTAAAATGTATAAACACATTTTGTTTTTCCTAATTTAATATGTAAATGGGTACAAGACATCATCTGACTCTTTGAAGCTGATTTAAAAAAAAAAAAAAAAAAAAAAATCTGTTTGCTGTAGGCAAGATTGGTGTCCCAATATTTACTACCAGTGCTGCCAGCTGAAGCACAACTTTTGAAAGCATATCTGAAATTTTTAGAGTCATAACAAGCATCTCTAACTTGCCTTTGTTATTCAGGTAGAACATTTAGACCAATCTGGTCCAACTCTTGCCTACGGAGTGACTTTTGGTTTGGTATTTTAAAAGGGATGTATTTCTGTCTATAGACCGGAAAAAACACTTTTACTGCAGTAAACATGCATCATCGTTTTTTTTTACTATATTGTGAGATGGTTGCTGATGTTCCCTGCTTTTTTAATCACATTAAATTAGATCAGCTCTGTGCTGAAACACATTCTAGCTCGTTTTCTGTCCTATTATTTACAGTTATAACTTTAGTTTGGACAGAGTGGGTTAGTGAGTCAGGCACTAAGATTTTACACCACTTCATATTGCTGTTACCAAACACTCCTAAAACTTTTACCTGAAAGTTGATTGGTGATATATAGGCAAGACATGCCTTACTTTCTGAGTGCTGTAGTGTGCTTTGTTTTGCCAGAGACATGAGAATTCTGGGAAATAAATGACATATCACTCAATGCAGTTAAGCTGCGTACACACTTCCAATTTTTATCGTTGGAAATGAACGACGAATGAATGACGAACGAACGATTGGGCAAAAATCGTTCGTAAAAAAAGTAACCAACGACGCTGACGAACGAGAATAGTCGCTGGAAATGAACGACCGGACCGGCGGATCGGATTGGACGACGATCGTTTACCATCTATCGTGTGTACGGTCGTTCATTGATCGTCCATGGTCTGAGCATGCGCGGTGAACGAACGTTCGCTTACTTCCTGTGGTGCACGTCACTTCCTGTATCGTTCAAACGATCGCATCTATCGTGTGTACAATATCTGCGAACGATCGTGTCGTTATCTGTATGTACAGGATTGGTACTATACGATCGTTCGCAGATATCGTGCAGGATTGTTCGTCGTTCGTTTACCAACGATAATAATTGGAAGTGTGTACGTAGCTTTACACTATTGTGTTTACAATTGATTCTGCTTAAAACAAATAAAATTCTGGTCCCTGTTTGCATTACTTTGCAAAAAAGTAAAAACAACTGAATCCTAAATATGGCATAACCTAAACTGCATAAAGGGGACCTAGAAACTGGAAAAGCAAACGTTTGCTTTGTTAAGTGGAATATCTAGAAATGTGCCCTGAATATTACACCTTTGAACATTGCATTTCCTGTATATCTAACTTTAAAACTTTATATCTGCTGTGTGAGATCATCTAAGACAGTGGTCCCCAACCCCTGGTGACAGTCTGTGGCTGGTGAATTGGGGGCCGCAAATGACAGGAGGCAGAAGCGCAGGCAGCAGAAGCGCCGACGTTCCTCCTTACACGGCTCTAAAGCTAGTAACAGCAGGGGCACAACCAGTGGGCGCTCACACTGCTTATACAGGAGCTGCTGAGAATGGCAGAGCAATGTATGTAAAGCTGCGCACACACTTCCAATAATTATTGTTAGAAAACAAACGATTATGACCGATCAACAATTATGCAGGATTATACTTGAACAGTCGTATTGTGCACAATTCTGTACATGCTGTAACAATACAATCAATAAAATATAATCCACCAATAGTGTACACACGCTAGATACAATCGTTTGAACGATGCAGGGAGTGACATGGAAAGGAGAAAGTGTATTGCAGAAACATGCACGATCACTGAACGACCGCACACACGATAGCGAACGATTGTCGGCCAATCAGATCCGCCGGGGCGGTCTTTCATTTCCAATGGCAATCCTCGTTCGTCGGCGTGGTTGGTCACCTTTTTGCGAACGATTTTCAGCCGATTGGTCATTGGTGGTTCGTTTCCAACGATAATTTTTGGAAGTGTGTACGCAGCTTAAGGCTTACACTTCTCTTCTATTCTAAGCTAGTGTGCTGACAGGAGGCAGGGCTGCTGAGGTAAGTGTAAGCTGTACATACTTGGCTGTAGCAAAATTTTAAACTTGTGTCAGAAAGGTTGGGGACCACTGATCTAAGGCACTGTTGCTTCTGACTGCTAGTTTCAAAAAATATGTAGTGAGATTTGACTTGTTACTGGCTACTTCCATCCAACAACTTTCCCTGATCTTTATAGTTTGGCATCTTTGGCCATCCTGACTGGCCAGCCTAGGTTATCCTTTCACCTTCCTGTGCACACTGGAGTTTACTTATCCCAATACAAATTCCTGGTATTTTAATGGAAAAGCTCTTAAAGTTTAAGCAGATGATGAGACTATGAATAGACATTTATTGGCCTTTCTTTATTTGGCAGAAGCCTAGCCATACTTGGAGCCCAGCTTAAACAGGTTTCTGAAACTTATTTAGCCGAGTGTTTTTTTATCTAGTTGTGATATGGAAAAAATGTTCTTGCACTTCACATTTTAAATAATGTATTATCTTGTATCTTCTATTCAGAGGAGATATGCACACTGGTGATCGCTGAGACCTTCCCTGAGGATGCAGGAACCTTCACTTGCACAGCAAGAAACGACTATGGATCAGTGACCTGTAGTGCGGAGCTCACTGTGCTCTCTGGTAAGTCATCAGTGTGATGTCTGCTATGGCTTCCTGACACTGACAGTGATATCCCTGTCTGTTTTATTTATGTTAATGCTTCGTCCATTACAGTGTCATCCATCAAGATCTCTGCCGTAAGGCCAAGCTGTTAATGTCAAATACACAAAACTAATGAGGTGGAACAAAAAGTATTACAAATGATTTCTTTCCTTAACAAGGACGGTTTGTTAAGGGGCTACAGATTATATTTTATGACATGGTTTGTTCCATGGCTGTAGATTATAAAATAGGTGCTTTTATAGAAAATATTTTTTCTTCTAGCTTTGAATACAATGTAAAAGGAGTAGCAACACTGGATTTACTTTAGTTCTAACAGAATGGAAATAGACAACCATAGGAGAACCTTGGAGATCCAGCAAACCTGGATAATGAAAATCTTTTTGTAGTAAATCACTGTTTTTACTGGGGATACATGACTTTAATTGCAGGACTGCAATGTTACTGTACCTTCAGTAAATCTCACTATTTTCCGCTCCCACCTGGCCAACTAAACACAGGTTCCTAACCTTCTGTTCTCTGTCCAAAAAAAAACAAAAAAACAATTTGTCCGGATCTACATTTTAACATCCGCAGCAAGTCAGACATAGCCTGTCTCATTTCCTAGCTGGAAGATGTCCAGCATTATCCAGCCCTTTCCTCCCCAGCCTGACTGTCCTGAGCCTCCACTTTTACTTTTTGGATTTTAATTCTTTCAGTCATGCAGGGGCAGCACACATGTGGGCATTACTAAGAGCAGTCTGCACCTTAAACTCGACCTAAGGAGGCCACTACCCAGGACTGATGAAGACTCATCAAAGATAATTTGTGCATGATACCTGGTCCTGCGGAAATGAAATATGAACTTTCCTTTCACATAAATGGATAATTGACCTATCTCTGCACACTTTTTTTATGTCATCATTCCAAAATCAGCCTCACAATGTATTTTGTTTTAAAACTTCACTTTAAAGATAATTGATTTGGCTTTGGATTATTGGCTCATCTCTCTATTTTAATTAAGAAAAATAATGTAAATTATAATAGATGACTACATGCAATTCTGGTTTCTGAGGAACTGTCAACAATCATGGTTTTACCAAGGAAGAGCATGGACAAATGTTACTTGGAACAGATGGAACCTAAATTTTACTTTAAAAATCAGGCAGAGTTTTAATGCACAAAAGGACAGGTAATGTCTCTTCTGCAATAACACATACTCACCTGCCTGATCATTCCCTCTTCAACAGTCTAAAAAGCTAAGCTACACATGCATTGGTAGGCAGGTTGCTGCTGGGACTGAATAAACGTCATCCTGGCCCACCATATCAATATAACTGGAGATCGAAACAAGGAAGAGAAGAAGCAAGAAGATGGTAGTGCCTGTGACGAAACACAGCGTTTAGTTCCACTTTAAAAAGCTTTATGAAATCACAAGTACAACTTTTTGGATTTAGATTGGCAGCCATCCCCTGAGGTTTTCTCACAACAATATTTGCTTTATAACAGATAGTCATTAAAGAGATTCATTTATTGGTATGCATTCACAGAATTCATAAAAAACTGATAGTAAAAAGGTTACTATAGACAATATATGTTATACCACTAACAGACTAAAAGGAAAACTCGTTATTTTCTTAGGAACGCATTTGACACAGTGATTGCCTATTACTGGAACACAGGAAGAAATTCTGGAATGTGTCCATGTTATTTTAAGGTGAATCATGTTTTTACCTTGGGCTCTTTGTTCTCTCTCTTACAGCAAATAATGAGCGGACCAGAAGCGATGTGTCAAGTGGAGAGATTAGTGGTTATGATTTCCAGAAGCATTCGTCTTCTTCTCCTATAGCTAAAAGTAGTGGCCTTGAAATGCCATCAAACAAAACTCAGGAGTGTTTTCAGCCCAGCAATCTGGGGTCAAAAGCAAAGTTGGAAAGAAGTAATCTGCAACTCAATACTTTGGAGAGGAAAACCAATGGTGTACACAGCAATAATGGTGTAAATGGTATTAACAGCAATCAAGACAGCAAGTATACCGGTATTACATCACCTAGCACATTGGCTTCACCCACCAAAGAGCCTCCACCAGTGCCTTCCAAGCCTAAACTGTGAGTACTACTATTTCTTATTATGTATTCATATACATATCATGTAGTGGCTAGTAAGTAAAGACATTATGGTATTTGGTTCAGCTGTCTTCATAATCTATTTCTCCTCAGCATAGGGACAGATAACCCGTAGCCAGGGCTGTTAAACTTCACATTGTCTCACATGGCGTTTGGGGTACTTGGGAACTTAATGATGGAGTTTCCTGTGCCCTTCCCCTTTCATGCTTTCCCTGTGTGTCACACTAAACTGACAACAGTTGCTGCCTCTTTGCCTACTCTGTATAAAATATGTAAAGACTTTTTACATACAATAGCATTTCAGCAATGGAAACAAGGCAGTGTGGTAAGTATTATATAATAAAATACTGATATTTCACAAAGAACAGCTTCAATATGTTTGTTACCAATTATACAACTTTTCAACTTGGTGAACCACACATGGCAGACGTAATGATCTGATCATGTATTAGATGATTTTAGTAAAACAAAAGAATTGGGTTTAGGTAGAACAGTATTCAGTAGTTCTTCTTAGTAATTGATTACATTTTAATTTAATTACTACTCCTAGTTTCACTTGGCACACTTTGCTAATGTGATAGACTGTTATTAGATATTGTAGTAAGAATAGTGTGTTCCATTTTGTTGCTTGATTTATTGTGCTTGTTGTTCCATGTTTTGGTAGTTATAAAAACATTACATTATATATTTTGTATTGTTATTATTAAGGCTACAATATTCATTTGCTAGAGCAATGGTTTCAGGACAAAGCTGCAGCTATTTGGTGTTTGAATTTATTCAAGATTGCTTAGATCAACCATTCTCAACCATTTTTAATATTTGCTAAGTTTCAGGACTTTGGGAATCCATGGTATAATTATTTTAACCACAGCTCACAGTACATTAGTGTGATAGCCAGTGGGAAGTGGGACACATAACAAGCATTTAACAACTGAAGTCAGAACAACTAATTTTACTTTCAAGGCTGTCTGTAAAAATAGTGATGACAGATTTACCATTTGCCAAAATCACATATAACCCTCATGTGGCCATCTTTTAAAAGTTAATGGTTATCAATATCATAAAATCCATTAGAACAATAAATGAGGATTGAAAAAAATGAGGGTTTTTGGCAATATATATTTATATAGAGATTCCTCAGAAGTGTACAAGGCATTAGGCCACCTTCTTATACAGATTGGGGATTAACCAATACATTTGGCAAATCATGAGATAGGTCCCAAAATCATAGGGAGTTAGTGAACTACAAAAAAAAATGCTGCGATCAGGGGAAAGCGAGAGATCTGTCCCAACATATCTTGTCTGCTAAAGTTTTTCAGGGGATGCAAAAACCAAGAAGGAAGTAGCTGATGTTAAGGTAAATTAGTTTGGTTGAGAGGGGTTTACTTTATAATGTGTGGTAGGAACCCAGAAAATATGATACATAAAGCCAATTGAGCAAAAGTTGTTGTGTCCCTTTAAAAATTTCTAATATATTGAATAAAATGGTCCCTGGTAGTCAGTGGAATCACTACCATAAATCTGAATAAGAAGGTGGCCCAGTGCCTTGTACACTTTTGAGGAATCTCTATATAAATATATTTGCCCAAAAAAATCACTTTATGGACCAATAAGAATGAGTTGATTTATTAAAGGTGCTGAGAATCAATAAATTGTGTAATTATTTACTTCAATTATCCAGTCATGTTCATTTGAATACCCAATCGTGTGCAGGTAAACAACGTAATTAAAAATTTGATTTGATAATTGAAGTTAATATTTACATTCAGTTTATTGTGTGAAAATTCTCAACTCATTTGGTAAATCAGCGTCAATATATAGAGTATTGTAGGTGCTGCCTGGCCAGGCAAAGTACAGAAATATTTACTAGACCTCTGATGATTTCAGACTGAAGGGGGATTAAACTTTGTGACACATCTCTTCCCCTGTACCACCTCCTCCTGCAGCTCTCCATAGAGGTAAATGGCCACCATGCTTTCCTGTGTATTCTTCTTTCCTTCTCTACTGGATTAAATAATGCAGAGGAGGAAAGCTGACAGTTTATAATTATTTACTAAAAACAGCTGCTTGATATTTTATGTTATAACAAATATGGTATCTCAACAATAATATTTATTGTGATGATCTAATTAATGTATGTGAGTCATATGTACACTATTTTAAATAATTGAAATTAAGTTACCACAACAAATATAGCCACACAGCACAAAGAAAAAAAGATTGTATGCAATACCTTCCAACAGGCACTATTTACATTTGTTGGTGTTTAGGAGGGATGCTAATGTTTTCACTCTTTATTGCTGTTTATTTAGTGAAAGTAAACTAAAGAGAAGCTTTTTGCAAGGCTTTATATCAAAGACATTGCATCATGGACCAATTTATCATTTTTATTAATGGTTATTATAAACCTTGTTGAGGAAAAGCAGACTAAAACATCCCCCTTCTCTGTTTCTTGCTTCACAAGTTAGTGTCAGCCATGTCAAGGCTTTTATTGCAGGTTTTATTGTCAGTCTGGAGCGAAGGTTCATAACCCTTCTTAGTCTGGGAGCCAGCATTCAGGCTTGCGGTTTAGTTTTGAATTAATAATTCATTTCCTTTTACTTACTTTAGTGTTTTCTGGAAGTTAAATGTAAACTATGCTCAAGAAATATTATTTTCCCTATGGAAGTCAATGATTTAGTTGAATTTCTATATAAACAGTAGCAAGTTACAACCACTGGTGTTAAAGCAAAAGTAGGGAGCTGGGGCACAAAGCAGGCAGGGACATCAGAACTCCAGCAGTTCCTTAAAAGTGCTTTATTCATTTCTCTAGTCCCACAGTGCTCTGCACTTTTTGGGGAGTGAGAAGGTTAGTAAATGTTACATGTAAATAAACTTGATGCATTGATCATTTAATTAGATAACATAGTCATCGAATTGTTTTCCTTTAAACTTTATTATATCATACAATACTTACACATTTTTATGAAATTGCTTTATACTTTTATAGCCCCACTTACTGAAACTGTATATGTAACTGAAGTAGACTTGTTTTTACTGCTATGTACAGTGTCGTGCATTTGTTCTTTAGACTTTTATTTCCATTCCCACTTTTTGCTTTTCCAAAGTCATAATATGGGTTTGGATAAAGAGTCTTACATCTGTAGAGGAAATCCTTTTCCATTAGTTAAATGTATTAGCCTGTTGCTAATTACAAATGTCTGTTAATGATTCTAACTCCTTAGACTGCTTTTGACCTACTGCCCATTTTCATGCCTGAACATTGCCTGACCCCACCTATGTCTGTGTATGGGTTACATCCTTGCCTGATAATTCAGTATTTCCGGTCAGATGCTTGGCACTTCATCACCTAACACCAGTGAAACAAACTCCTGGTCCATCAACTGAAGATAATCACACCTTATCATACTAATTTATACTAATTTATCCCCTACAGCCTATATCTATTACTGGTGACACAAAGGAATTAAACTAGCCTGTGAAAGACGAATAGGCCGTAAGAGTCTTTTACATTTAGATTACATTATTCAGTTTTTTAAAAAGACAGTTGTAATGTTCTTCCTGCCCAGTATCCTCTTTTCAGTTGTACATGGGAATCAACATATTGCATATATGATGCTGTCTGTCAACATCATCCTCCTTATAAACAGTGCAGAACTAGTGGTCCTTCATTGTAGGGGATGATGTCAGTGCTTGTGACCACAACACAAATTGTTTTGTGCAAGAGGAACCCAGTAACATGGAGAAGGAGGCTGCAGTAAGTGCTATTTACATCCCTTATAGATTTAGGCAGACAGTACACTTCTGCAGCGTAGTGGTAGCCTTACTGTATGAGTAATTTTTCATTTTTCAGGAATTATTACTATCAAGTATTTATATAGCACTGACATATTAGGTAGCACTACTGATGTCACTAGCTGTCCCTCAAAGGAGCTCACAATCTAATGTCTTTTCCATAGTCATTAGCTTTTAATACAGTCTAAGGCAAATTTTGGGGAAGAAGCCAATTAACCTAACTGCATGCTTTTGGAATGTGAGAGGAAACCTCTGTAATTGTTACTTTTACTGCATAGCTAATGCTTTTAAAGAATGTGGAACAATTGATCAAGCAGTACTAGTGATATACTGCTTTGTATATCCAATATATGATTTTAGTTACATTTTTTATATACCAAAGGATACAAATTCTTATTTCAAAGAAACCCATGTTTTATTTTATTAAGCTTTGTAAAACGGCAGGTGTAAGGGGGTAAATGACTTTTAGGCCCCGTTTACATGGACGTTTTCTCCTGTGTTTCTTTTCTGGGCTGCAGACAAAATCAAGCCTGTTACTTTTAGTTATTTTAAGATGCCCATAAGTTTTTTAAAATTTAAATAAACTAAACGTTATTTGGGGGATAATGGGTGTTTATTATGATTTGGGGACATTTATATACATTTTTCCTCCACTTTCCACATGGCCTGGTTTAAAATATCTGTATAAACACTAAATTGTGCATACAAAAATTGTATGGGAGTTTTTGTGAACCAGCCCTTGGAGTTTGGTGCCTATTGTTTGGTTGTCTTTATTGTGCGGACAATTGGCATGCCATAAACTTCACTTTTCACTACACTATAGGCTGGCTCCAGGATTTAATGACATCATCTGACCAGCACTAGGTATATTGCTTTTACGGAGCAATTTAGTTTGCAGTAGCTTTCTTTGTTAGAGGTCACTGAGTTTATAATTCACTATTCTGAAATCATTTGAGTACTTCACTGTGTGAACATTTTTTATTATGTGGAATATTGTATGAGGTAAAAGAATGTTGTTTGGAACACAGACATTACTCAGGCTGTGATATAAATCATAGTGAACATGAGGAGACCATAGTGGGACCTGTCCAAGTCTTATTTCTAACCACATAACTGAGGTCCAAGCCAGAAGGACTGCCAGTGAAGCTCAACAAACAACCAAACTTGACTTCTCAGGATATATCATCATTACAGACTTGGCTTAATACTTCACAAAGACAGGGCCTGATGTCTTAGACAGGAATGTGGTTATTCTGAACAAAGAAGTTAAAAATGAAACAAAGAACCACTCTAATCAGTAAATGTTTCTAAAATCTGTTACAGCACATTCTCCTAATTAGGAATAGTGGCTTTATTGTTAAGAGATAAACATGTATCAGAGCTTAGCATATCCAACAGCATTTGAGGAGGTTATCCTGTCCCTGACCCATCAAATAGTAACACACATTGGATCACTTCCCATCTTTATATAAACTGAACTAGGTCTGCAAATTTCAGATCAAACTTAAAGACCTTAACACAATATTGTGGCTTGAATAATTATTTGCATTGGATAATCCACACATTCTGTATTTCGCGTTTTGCCTATAAAGCTTGTGTACTACTATTGGTTGCTAGTGGATGCAACAATATATGAATTATGTTTAAGGTAATATTTGAAGGTGCATGTAAAGTACTGCAAATGTGTGTTTATATATTTATTTGAAACCAGTGGGGGTGGGGTAGGCAAGCACTAAAAGAACAGCTTTTCACAGATAATTGAATTGACCCTTTTTTGTATAGAACACAGTAAAAGGGTCACCTAATTCCCCCTCCGTAGCAGCATATACTTTTCGTTCCATGTCCTTGCACTGCTTTTCTTGGCAGCCAGGAGCAGGTCAATGATGCCCTGTATAGTTTTCAAAATGTCTTGCAGAATGTCAGACCATGCACAGAGTAATAAACTTCATCCTGGCTTCTTTGCAACAGCACTTGGTTAATTATGAGACAATAGCACTGTGACATTAAGGTGGAGAGGTGAGCAAATGCTTACTTTCACCTGAATGCTAAGTAGCTGATCAGAGTGGTGTGAGAACAAGGAAGGAATATATGCAGGTAAGGAGCGAGAGTAAGGTGACCTTTTTCCATTTCCCTGCATAGCTAAAGGGCATGATCATCTCCTAGCAGAAGCAGTAACAGCCAGATTAGTCATTAATACAAAAAGTGCTTTTAAGTTAGGCTTTATTTTTTAATAGAAAGTCTAGCATTCCTTCAATAATAATTAGAATAGTGAAAAAAATCACTTTTTTCCTTCCATATTCTCTTTGCTTTCAAGATGTTTAAAGTATGGTTATCAATTCAGCAGACTAACATATCTTCCATTGGCTTCTGGTATGTGCATCTCTTTTTTTATTAAGGTTGTTTTGACACAAAACCTAGGGAACTAGGCTTTGAGTTTAAATGTTTTGGCAGTTCATATACATTGATAAGGTTTATTCATGTTTTTAGACATTTACTTCTGAGAATCAAAGGATAAGTCAATGCTGCTATTTTAAAGAATCCATTTAGTCTAGAAATATAGAAGGTGCAAATGCTAACTGTTTTACATTTTGCTTTAAGACTGTCTTAAGACCTTAAGACCTAGAACAAGCAGGTTGGGAATCTGACTTGGCTAACGTGCTGCATACCTATTCTTAAATCACCTCCCAATTCTTTAAATATTACTGGGAATAAGTAACTCCTCTTTGCCTGAGTTCCTGGGTCTGCTGGGGACATTATAAATGGGGCTTTTTATCTTATGGTATTTTTTATGTATTATGGAAACAACAACAAAGGGTGCTGAAAAGGAGGTAGGTGCAAACACAAAAAACACCCATGTGAGCAAAAACAAGCCAACGACTGATTCATTCTCTCCAGATTCTGGAGACAGGCATTTACATGGGCAGTGTTTTCCGGTGTTATTGGAAGTAACTGTGAAATATATTTAAATGGCAATGGGGAGGTGGGGGTTCATATGTACCTCATTCTCTACTTGGTGTTGCCCCCTAGATTAGATGAAGGCTCCTAGTGCTGGATTTTCACATAAAGTAAAACCAACAAGACCAATGTCCAGGTTACAAGAGTAGACTGAAAGCAATTATTCCCATATCCCTGCAAACTAAGACTTCCACATCACAAGCATTAACGTCAGTAGTAGGTATATTAATCACACCTCATATCCAACAAGCTCCTTCCCATCAGTGTTGCCTTGGCAGTTGCCTTCCATGAATTGATCACAGAGAATGGCAGGGACTTTGAACTCCTCCTTCTGGCTTCCAAGGATAGATATTTGCAGCCCCTGTAAAGATGTCACAGGGGCTAAAAAAAGGGTCACACAGTACTGAGGAAAGGTTATAAAAAGTACACACTACACAAGGGGAGCAGAGAAAGGCTGGAGTGTACTTTATGGTGCTGACTAAACTTCAACTTAAAAATCTGCACCAACTATAATATACTATAATATTATTAGGGACTGGGCTTTAAAGAAGTGTGAAATCAGCACTAATGAAATCTATATTTTCCAGAGAAGTCAGCAGGGAACAGAACTGAACTAGATGATTTTTGCTGACTTGGATCCTTCATTGATTGAAGGGTTGCTGATGTTATAATACATCAATGTATTTTAAAATAATGAAGCACAGTCTTTCAGCAACTCCCGTTAATGTGGGAAAAAAGCTGCATGCCACTAAAATCTGGTTATTATTCCAAGCAACATGTGTTTTCCTTCTTGTCTTGTTGTTTAATTACCATCAATCCTTCAGAATCAATCTCATCTCCTCTTAGAAAAAAAATTTGTCTTTGGTAATATTCATGCCAATAGCAATAGCATGGCTTTGATTATCTAAAATCTCTGCCTGATTTTCATGTCAGTATGGTTCGGCTTCGGTGGATGATATGCTTTAACAAATAAAATTAAATTCCAGATGTTTGAATGCTAATTCATATAAAGCAACACAGATTCCAAAGATAGAGGGCATTTTATCATTTTTTAACAAAAATGCATCTGAAAGTTTTAACAGCAGTTTACAAGCAGATGGTCTTTTCACAATGTAATTATCACATGAAAACTGAAACTTCAAAAAGATAAACACAGGAACTAGCACTGCTAATACTCGCTAGATGCTAGTTGCCTGGCCCCCAGTGGCTTGGGGACTTTCTGAAACACTATCCTGGAAAGAGCATCCAAAGCAGTTAAGTCAAATGGGGTCAGATTGATCCGATTTCCATATTTTTAGGTTTGATGTCTTAAAAAGTCACCTTTATGGGTGTCTTGTAAGACTTTCATTTGTAGAGACAAATACTTTCTATTTGCTGTATATTTGATTTGATATCTTTATAAGCTGTAGCCTCAAGGTGGCAGGACAGACATGGAAATAAGTCAGTGAAAGTTTCATGCTTTAGCTTAGTACCCATCTATTCTTGGCTTCCCCTTGACGTAGTGTGAGTATGCAGCTCTGTAACATTTAAATGCTTTACATTACAAAGAATAAGGGGCAGTGGACAGAACAAGAATCCCTATAGCTGTTAACAGATTCTTTCTTGTAGGGTGTGTTGGAAAGACTTCACTACACATCACGACTCTTTAGATGTTCTTTTATGTTAGTAGTAGTTAGTAACAGAATTCACACAAACTAAAATTCAAGCAAAACATTTTCCTGTTTTTTTTTTAAGATACAACCTTGTACTGCACATATTTTAATAAGGTTTATTTGTAATATACGAGGGGGTGCTGAGAAGTTTCTGGCTTTGCCCAGAAAGAAGAGAAAGAAGAGTTATGAAATAACACATTTATTCAACATATTCCCCCCTGAGACTGATGCCTTTGGTACAGCGTAGTTTCAGCTTTTCTAGATAAAATAAATAAATAAAAGTCCTTTGGTTGGGCCGTAAACCAGCCCTTAGCAGCATCCTTGACGTCAGAAATGTCCTCAAAACATTGCCCCTTCAGGTGTTTCTTCAAATTCGGGAACAGATAATAGTCCGAAGGGGCCAGGTTAGGTGAGTAGGGGGGATGGTGGACCAATTGGAAACCCAGGGTGTTCAATTTTGCAGCCACAACGTTGGACGCATGCGCAGGTTCATTGTCCTGCAAAAATAGGATCCCTTTGGTCAACTGTCCATGGCGTTTCGTCCTAATTGCCTCCTTCAGCTGGTCCAGGAGGTTAGTATAATACTGTCCAGTGATACTAGAGCCCTGAGGTAGGTAGTCCATCAACAGAATACGGTCTTTGTCCCAGAAAACGGATGCCATGACTTTTTGGCCGATTTCTGGGTTCTGAACTTCTTCAGCCGCGGGGACCGCTGTGGCATCATTCCTTTGACTGTTCCTTGGTTTCAGGATCATGGATGTGGAGCCAGGTTTCATCCTTAGTCACTAACCTAGACAAAAAGTCCTGTGCAGCTTCAAAATGAGCCAAAGCGGCTTTGGATGCTTCAACTCGTTCCTTCTTTTGATCACTGTTCAAACATTTCGGCACCCACTTCGCTGAAAGCTTGCGCATGTCTAAGATAGTGGTGATAACAAACCCAACACACTTCCGTGCAATGTCAAGTATCTGGGCTATCTTTTTTATTTGCTGGTCCTCAATAATCAGCTCATGGACAGCATCGCAGGTTGCTGGGTGAGTTGAGGTTGGGGGGCGCCCACTGCGGGGCTCATCTTCAGCGGTGAAATGCGCAGTCTTGAAACGAGATATCCAGGTTTTGACAGTGTTGTAGGAAGGACACTTCTCCCCCAGTGTTTGTGAAATATCAGTGTGAATGTCCTTTGCTGACTTTCCCTGGAGAAACAAAAACTTCATGACGGCCCGTAACTCCAACGACGTGAAACTTGCTTGTGCCTCTCCCATCACAGCTTCTCACTAAAAGAAAAAAAGGTTTTAAGAATTGCAAAGACCTGATATTTGCACAGTTACATACTAAGATATTAGGCTGTCATATGTTCCCACACTCATTTTTATATTTCATCTGGAAGGGGGCAAAGGCAGGAACTTCTCAGCACCCCTTCGTAAATGTGTGGTTATGATAGACTGGGTGCTCCCCAGATTGTCAGATATTCTCTAATATGCTTTTTTCAGAATTATTTCTTAGGGCTATTTCAGACCCACAGTGAAACACAGTGTTCTGCTGTGGCCTTAACTGCAGTTTCATCTTAAGTGAAAGGAAATAGATGAGAACTGTTTGCATGCAGCTGCATGCAACCGTGGCAGATCATAGCTGATTTCCCAAAAGAGACAAGTTGCTTTTGGCTGCTTGGTTTAAAGATTTTCACTATATCCACATGTAAATCAAGTTACCTGTGGTGCAGTTTGCCACTCCTGGGTAAAACAGCAGGAGTTTCCTATGTGCCCTGGAATAGACAATCGTTCAGTTTTACACCGTGTGTGTTAAATGGCGCCTACTTTCCCAGCATTCAATACCAAATGCTGACAGGCCATGGTGACAGCTGTAGTTGCCTAATATCTGAAGAATCACAGACTTCCTATTGACATATGGACTAAAATCTCTAATTTGCTTCACAAGCAGTTTTGTTTTCAATGCACCATTATCATGCCAATAAAATGGTGCTGTGTTTTTACAGATCTGCAGAAAACCTACATCAAGAAAAGTCAAACAAGAGAGCAGAAATGTTTATGATAACGCAAAATTTGTGCACAGGGACATCTACAATACTTATTTCAGCCCTTTACAATTCATCTTATTTCTATGTAGGTCTTTTATAGGCCTTGTATAGGAATGATTTGTCAGATGTTGTGTTTAGTTTCCTAGACAACTCAATGCTTATAGAAAGTGATGGCCAGGCCAGCTATAGATGGGAGATTGTAATGTTACTACTCAAACTTTTCCTGACTGAAACACTTCTTGGCTTTGGAATGTTGTAATAATCTGTTCCCTCACTGATTTGACTGATTAAATCTTTGTTTTTAATGGCAATCTTCCTCTTTAATATTGAAGGGTGTTTCCACTGCCATTCTTTTTATATTGTCAAGTGCATATTTTGTTCAAATATGACACATTTTTGAGTGGAGCAGAATTAACCTCTTCACCTGTCAGAACCTTGAAGATTAAAATTTTGGCTAGTCAGGATATTTGAACATGATCTTTGAAAGTGTTTCCCTCCGAGAATGGAGATTAGTGCAGCAACTGTTTCATTGCAGGAGTCCTGCCAAAGGACAGGTTTACGTTGGGAGTTTCGGCTGTTCACTTAGTATGGTAAATTATAATTCTGCAAGCAAGCTTGGTGAATGTGGTGAAAGCCCACTTTGCACAAAAATACCAATGTGCAAGGATATGTGAAAAAAGACATGATTTTTGATTGCACCTGATTGGATGGCTGAAGTGAGCAAATGTTCATTTGATTCATTAAGTCATTAAGGTTAGTGAAATCAATACAAATTGAGACATTACCAATGGTATTTTAGTTTGTGGCATAGCTTTCTTGAACCATGATGGTCAAGAAAAAGGTAATGAGCTGAACTATATGCCACACTTTCCAGTGACACAATTGTGCACAGCATCATCACTTAGGACTTTCAAGGGTTTTAGGCTGTAACAAAGTTAATTATTACCATGCAAGGGTACCATCTTCCTTTGCAAGATGATAACCCCCTAATAAATCAACCCAATCTTGTGTATTTCTGGTGACCTGTGCACAAATATTTAATAATAAAACCAAATTTCTGTAATTGAGCCTACAAAGTGAGGTTTTCCATCTTTTCTAAAAAGGTAGTAATGTGCTGTGGTTAGGACTAAAGAATACCGGTAGGTCTTTAGAAATAAGAAGATCTGTTTTAGGGCTGTACCTGTACAAGCAAATGTTGTGTAAATACAAGGTATATGCCTATTCTAACATTGGTTTGTGTATATTAGTTCTCCCCAGTCACTGCTGCTTTCTAGATGTGTAAGGTTACCGGTCTTATATCCACCATCTAGTTTTCTGCAGTAATCCCATAGTAGAGGGATCTTTTGGATCCCACCAACATCTTGGTTTAAGCAAGTACAGCACAGAGATGGTGTCCCTACTCCTTTACAAGGAAATTATTAGGGTTTTAGAGATATTTAGTGCATACAAAGGTGTAGTTTAATTTTTTAAACTTTGGTTCCCAGCTAAGCTGAAATTTTAGTACAGCACTTGTACATTGACTGGATGATTTTGCAGCTAATGCAGAGTTTGCCAAAATGGTATTAATCTGCTTTATCACTAAAAAAATGAAATTTGGGCCATGAACATGTTTATTATTAAATTACTAAACAAAAAAATCTGTTCCACTAATATATCATGTATAACTGGTCAGGTTTGATATTATTATCAAAATGGGATTTGGAAACATGCCAAACCTTTACAAGACCATACTGCTAAAGTGCAAATAGGATCATTATTCTCCCTTCTGAAATATGAATTGTATAAGTGCTGTAATAATGATTTGGCACATATTGTGTCTAGTTGTCAAAACACTTCATTGCTTATTTCCTCAATCAACGCAGGACAAATTTTACATTGCATTCACAGAATTGCAGACTTGGGGAGTTACTTTCCACACATTTCCTGATTAAAAAAGCCCAGTGGTTATCTGATATTTGTTATCTGAGTTATTTGCTTGCCTGTGTCCTTACCGTTAATTGTTCTGCCCTTTTAATATTAAGGATGTTGCCCAGCCCTTATCCTTGTTGTACACACTCACCCACCCATATAACATTCTCAAATGCCCCCTGTTGGCCACGAAGGTACAGTACCATAGTAATTTAGTGATGATTTCTAATGTGAAACATTCACATCCCTTTAGTTTAAAGCTGAACTGAATATTTCTTATTGTATTTTATGACATAAGTGACTTTGCATGTTTGTTCTGTCATAAATTCTTCTCCCTGCTTTTCAGCATTTTTTTTCTTAGTTTTCTCAGCAGGATTTTGTGGCAGACCAAGTATTTCCAAAATGCATTGCCAGCCAGTCATAATGACTAAGGATTCTGCAACTGTAAGAACACTAGCAGAACATGGTAGAACCTTTAACATGGGTTAGCATTGATAATGCATCAGTGGAGGGACAGTTTTCAAAATAAGTGTGCCTTTATGTGCTGTACCTACTTACACATTATGGGTCATTATGGACAAGAGATCCTGGAGGCCACCTATTTTTATGTTGTTTAGCTAGTATAACTTTCAATATTTATCAGTATTATATCAGATTCTTAACAATAGAATGCATGAAATGTGGACATTTCTCTCTAAACACCAGTGTCTGATGCTACAAGCACCCATGAATTAGTAATATGGGGGTGGGGGTATTTTGTTTCCTTCGCTTTTGTGAACTGGTCAACATAGGGTTCTTAGAAATGGTAATGATTTAAAACTCAATTTACCCAATACCAGCTAACTTAGTTCTTGAAAGTGTTAAAAATGTACAATGATTTTTAACAACGATTTTTTATTTTACAAAAAAATTACCTCTCTTTGTTAACCATGATTTTATCCAAAAAAGTGTTAAAATAACCTGAGACTGGATAACTTCTTTCTTGTATCATCTTCTTCTTCTGTAACATATTGGGTTCAATATTTCCATCTTTACAGTCAATATTATAAGTATACCAGTACCATAGTAACTGGACTGTGCGATTCCTTTATTCCTATATCCTATAAAAACTAACCCCCTCCCTCTCTCTCACTCCTTCTCAATCAATTTTGACATTTTTTTCTTTTTACCTTGTAACCAAATAACATTGATTCTAGAATGTTACTTCTGAAGCTTTAAATGTTTGACATAGATAAGGATATTTCAAATAGAATACATAACACATAAAAACAGCCAATGAAGTATTCTTTAATAAATTCTAATTCAAAGTACTGTAATATTAGACTTGGATATTTTAACATATATTATAGACTCATATCTGTCACATATAATTCCTTGTTTAGCACGTACATTCCTATAGCACAGTTCCATTTTCAACCCTGGCTTGTAATTTCATTTTTGATCCATGTCAGGAGGCGGCTAACCACTGGCCTTTCTTTCCACTTCAAAGAAGAACTATTCTATAAAACGAATAAGAAACCAGTAATAAAAAAGCTTTTGATGTCTGTACTATAATGTGCTTTGACAGTAACAAAATTCTGAAATCTTCATTGTGGACTGGAGAAATGCCCTGTATTCCCTGCATTATTTGGTGCCTGGCTTCCTGCCCATCTATTGTTACGCCTTGCATTTAGGGACCTGATGTTTATGATCTCTTTGGGAGATATATTCCCTCTTATCTGGCCCAAATCCAGTGGGTTATTGTTCTCTTCTTAAAGTGAGCCAAGGGAAAAAACATTTGTTGTAGTAGAAAATGTCAGATGACTCACATGGTACCCTTAAACTTTCCATTATTATTTCCTGTCCACATTAATGAGTAATTTTGTATCAGATATGACTGCTCAAAATGAATTCTGGAGAAATGATACTTAGTTGCCCAGGCTTGTCAAAAGGTTAACTATCAGCAGAGGTATCAGATTAAAGGAAATCAGTCACCAGTGAAATAGTACTTGTGCATGCAGCAGTTTACAAAGTACTTAAAGTGAGATGATTCTGCCAAATTTGTCAAAGTGATTTTATTACAAAATAATAAATCACTCTATGTATAGTTCAGGTATAGTCATGGTATTTAATTCTTTGTTGTCTCAGTTTACAGAGCAGCACTGAAAAATTTCCTGCAAGGTCTGCAGATTTGCAAGGCACCATTTTGATGCCTCTTATAGTACAGATGCATGATGCCAGTGAAGGACTTTGGAAAGGCTTTATCTGATCACCTTGCATTACCTGTATTGCACAGTGCACCTTCCCTTTCTATCACACAATGACCTCCGGGTGTAAAGGAGTTCTTAATATATGAATATACAGTAGAACAAGTGGAGTGATGTTGGTTATAATGAGGTTGTAGGTACCTCTTGGAGATTCCCTTATAGAAAAAAAAAAAAACATGAAAAATGGGCACTTGTAAAAATTGTTATCTACATTCTCCAAATTGTTCTCTATATAAGTTCTTATATAAGTTCTGTTCCTATATAAGTAAATAACTATCAATATAGGGTAAAAAGTATTACCTAATAAAAAAACATGTGATGTCAGTTGATCCCTTTCCTGCCTGACTTTGCTTGAAAGTTAGGGGAAATACATGAGCAGTGCATGCTAGGAAAGTTCACTGATGGAGCTTGCACCCCCCCGCCATGCTTACTGTAGCCTCCAGACAGTCTATCCATGTGATCTTGCTGAATACAGAGCGAGAAGGAAGAAGTGGACAGGGCCAGGTGATCAGCACTGTGCTCAGAAAAGGAGGAAGATGAGTTTGGCAGGATTATGGAGATAAGGAATCATGCGGTGAAAACTGTACAGTAGGTGGAGTAGGGTGAGGCATTATGTTTGGGAGTAATTCCCCTAATAGGAGGAATAAGGTGCAGGGCAAGGGCAGACATACTGTACCAACCATGCTTCGTGACTCTTCTACCAAGAACAATATTGGATGCTTTAACAGAGAAAACAGAGAAAAACATATTGAAAAAAAAGATGGGGGTTGTGTTTGGTATTATATTCTTGGTAAATTTAAATGTATCTATAAGGATTTTTTAGAGAAGGTGAGGCTATGTGTTTTTATTTTCCCTCTTTTAGGTGTCTATAATGTGGTTGGTTGCTTCCTAAAAAATAGTAGAGATAGTGTATGAGTGTTATTTCTGCACTAATATATTTTCAGCTAAACTTATTTGTTCGAAGTTGTAACAGCAGACACAGAATTGCTGAATACTGTATGATGATACACATGGAAACAACACCATGCTCTGGGTCATCCTGCTGCATTTCCAGATGGAGATACCGGAAGATGTGTTACAAAGCTTGGCATATGGAAACATTCATTTCACAGACTGGGTAAAGTGTGGATGCAGATACAGATCTCGGGTCATTATATGTGTACTTTCCCCTGAAAAATCACATGGAAAGACAAAATTATTCAAAATGACAGGACTTAACCCATGCTTTTTACAGAGCAAATATTAAATGAGTTAAAATTTAGATACATTTGGTTGATGTTTTAAAGACAAAGAAAATGAGGAACAGTGTTTTATGTAGCATGACATGGTCTTACTTATAATTACCATAGGCCTTGCAATATTTTCTGTGATTTAAAATAGTAACCCTTTTGTGGATTAGGAGAAATAGCTGTAGATACAATTTCTTAGGGGCTCAGCAACCAGTTTGGCTCTGTAAAGCATGGCTGTGCAATATATTGGTGTAGTAGAATTACTATCATTAAAAACTTTTGGGAAGAGCAATAGATATGCTGAATTTGTGCTCTGTGATGTTAGCTCATAGGATTTTGATTAGGCTCTATTATATGAATTACTGAAGCCTTCAGTTTGGAAGTATTTGGGCAACTCAGAATTGTATTCCTATTGCGGTGGTACAAAACCTAGGAGTGTAGTCAAATGCAAAGTGTATGTTCAGTATTAGATTTTGGCAGAATAAAGGTGTGCTGCAGGGGGTGGTAAGATTGGCAGCTAAGGCTTTAGGTAATGGCGGAGAGTGGTACTGGTGATTGTCAGATTGCAGGTAGAGAATTGTGAAGCACCCATTGAGGCAAAAGTAAACAGAGACCTTCAAATTTTCTAGAGAACAAGCTTTCTTGTTAGATGAACAAAGCAAATTTCCATCTTAAGTGATTCCTTCCTTTATTCATTCCTAGTTATAAACCTTTAAAGCTACCCTAAAAATTGCTACAATAGCTTAGAACAAAATTTTGTGTAAAACACCCACTTGGTAACAAGGTAGATTTCTGCATAAACTCCCACCTGAACATAAGGTAGCAATTTTCAGCTTAGCGTATGGTGAACACACCACAGTTTACAAAGAAAAAAATTGTTTGGAATGCCTATTTGACATGCTGTTTGTTTTAACTTGTATTCTGTTTCATTCAAGTTTCAATTCTGGTTGGTGCTGTAAGCTCTATTCAGGATACTGTACTCACATCACTGCTGGATACAGAGACAGTGACCACTCTTCTTGAAGCTAGACATATAGTTTGTATGACAGCCAGACATGCAGGGAAAATCTACAAAGTAATTATATTATTTATCTTGGTAATATTCTACTCAAGAAAGAAAAATAGCTGGACAAATAAATCAAACCTGTCAAACCACTTACACAGTAAAATATTATTTTTTGGTTTTACTACTGCTGCAAGTACCCAGAGACAATATGGATCATTGCTTGTCCAGAGTGAGCTACCAATTTCTCAGGTCTCCATCAAGAAGCACCTGAATGGTGTGTCTCGTCTCTTCCACTTCTCAGCACATGCTGTGTATTTATTCTGCTCAATAAAATTTGCAGACAGATACCTACTTTATCCAGAAGTGAGACTGGTATAGTCTATGGTAGGATATCTGTAATGTCTCAGTATTCCATTAGTCACAGACTGAACCCAAAGGCAGCACAATGTCCTAAGCAGGTGTGACCCTTTTAAGCAGATTTTATTCTGGTCCACTTGCCTAGCAGGCTACAGTGATGAGAGGAAGAACAAAGCTTTAAAATGTTTTTATTACTGGAATTTTAACCCAGACAAATGTAAACCTGCATGCTGCTCCTGTGAAATAATCTTTCGTGAGTTGAAATATAAAATATCCCACACACAATGTGCACTTTTTTTAGTCTTTATTTTTTGTGTAGTACATTACAAAAGTCTCTTTGTATGTGTTTTTTTTCTCCATTTAGATCTTTTTACGTTCATAGACTTGATTCTTGAACTGTTTATCAGATTTTTAAGCTTGATTTAGGGATGAAAGAAAGTAAACCTAGAATATCTGAGGTTAGGCCACCCAGTGTTCCTTTCTCACTCCATACTCTGTGATGTTTCCTGCTGAAAAATATTTCCCCATATTTTAAATATTTTCATATAAACAAATGGAAGGCTTGTTATATTTTATCTGCCAGATGGTGATGCATAACAAAATATATGTTCTTTTCTCCATGCAAGCAACCAATAGATCAGTGGGACTAACAAGCTGACAGAAACAGTCTTCATGACAACTATACCTATTGTGGGTGTTCCACAATTCTGAACTTGTTGGCCTTAAGACTTGGATGTAGGTTCACCCTCCAGAAAGAAAAAGACTTTAAACATACAGTCAAAGCTTTCCAAGTGCATTTAAAACTAACAATATTTATTTTAGAATTTCCAGTGTAAAGTCAGAATTTATTCTTCCTATTGGTATCTACCCCTCCTTTTTCAAATATGCCATTATTTTCCCTATCCTGAAGAAACCCTCGCTAGACCCCTCCCTACCTTCTAACCACCATCCTATCTCCCTTCTCCCATATGTTTCCAAACTTCTTGAGTGCCTTGCCTACAAAAGACTCACCGATTACCTGAGCACCAACTCTCTCCTTGACCCTCTCCAGTCTTGCTTTCGAGTCATTGGAGAGGGTCAAGGGTCGTCCACTGAAACAGCCCTTACTAAAGTGGCCAATGACCTCCGCAGGGTCCAAAGGCAATTTTTCCCTCCTCCCTCTCCTAGATCTTTCCTCTGCTATTGACACTGTTGATCACCCCCTTCTAATACAAATCATGCGCTCCATTGGTATCAGTGACACTGCTCTCTCTTGGTTTGCTTCCTATCTGTCTGACCGCTCCTTTCAAGTTTCTTTCAATGGTAACTCCTCCTCACCCACTCTCCTCCCTGTTGGTGTTCCCCAAGGGTCAGTCTTTGGACTGGTTCTCTTTTCTCTGTACACCTCTCTCGGTAGTCTCATATCCTCCTTTGGCTTACAGTACCATCTGTATGCTGATGACACTCAAATCTATCTGTCCACCCCTGACCTGTCTCCCTCAGTCCTGGATAAGGTCTCATGCTGCCTGTCAGCCATATCATCATGGATGACTGACAGATTTCTGAAACTCAACCTGGATAAAACAGAACTCATCATCATCCCCCCCTCAAATTCCAAATCTCCCCCTGACATTCCTACCTGTTAATAACACTGTTATTCGGCCCTCCCCTCAGGCAGGTTGTCTTGGTGTCACCTTTGACTCGGCCCTCTCATTTACCCCCCATATTCAGAACATTTCCAGGTCCTGTCACTTTCACCTGCGCAACATCTCCAAAATCCGCCCCTACCTGTCCCCTGAGACCACCAAACTCACGCTCTTATCATTTCTCGTCTGGACTACTGTAACATTCTTCTCGCTGGTATTCCACTAACCCGACTCTCTCCTCCACAATCTATTATGAATGCTGCAGCCAGACTCATCCATCCTTCCCTCAGTTCCTCTTCTGCTGCCTCTCTTTGTTGTTCTCTTTATTGGCTTCTATTTTACATGAGAATCAAATTCAAGCTCCTGTGCTTTGCCTTCATATCCCTACACAGTTCTTGTCCCAATTACCTTTCTGACCTGATAACTTATATTTGAAATTTAAATACCTTTCTGACCTGGTAAAAAAATACTTCCCTAGCCGCTCTCTTCCCCCCAACAATTACTTACCTCACTCATAACCTCATCACACACACGGATACAAGACTTTTCTAGAGCTGCCTCAACTCTGGATTGGTCTTCCTCATCCTATTCAGCTTATTCCTACTTTCTTCTCATTTAAAAGAGCACTCAATACCCTTTTTTTCAAAATTGCCTACCCGTCTTCCTAATAATAATAATAATATTCTGCGGCAAGAGAAAAATTGTTAAATGATCTTTTTATAAAGGGGGTGATATTTTAATTTACATTTAGGAACTTTGCTATTTACATGCTATTAGAAAGCAGTAGATAATTCATCTGACTAACAGCAAGCTCTAATTAAAATTTCAGTCAAGGGGGATAGACCTATAGAATAATTTGGCAAGTGCATCATTACAGGCAATCATAGAAATTATAAAGCAGCCTGCGCTATTGTGCCTGATTTATTAAAGCTCTCCAAGGCTGGAAAGTAAACACTTTCATCAGTAAAGCTGAGTGATCCAGCAAACCTGGAACGAATCTGGTCCTGGATTGAAAACATTTACTAACAAATAGCAAATGACTTTTAGGAAATCCATTTCAGGTTTGCTGGATCACCCAGCTTCACTAAAAAAGTAATACCTGTTCCAGCCTTGGAGAGCTTTAATATATCAGGCCTATTGTTGAAACATTCATAGTATTATGATATGTTCCTTATAGACAAAGGAAAATGTTGGCCTAGAAGAACAACGCTTTATAGGAAAAATAACAAATTAATCTACATATTATACATTGTATAACAATGATACTCGTGAGATTAGCCGGATATATCTTCTTTAATGAGTGGGAGGGTCACTCACATAACAGTTGCACAGGTTTCTTAGCTACAGATATTCTGCAGCAGTGTTTATTTTTAGACAATGTTCCTTTTGAAGCATGCATGAATGAAACATTCTTATATGAGGAAACGTCTATAGCATTGCCTGTGCAGAGCAGTAAACCATGGTATATACATCTGGCTCTGGACACCTGGGGACTTCATTCTGCCAAGGTCAAAGGAGGATCTCACTGGCTTTGGCAGCACACTTTAACTGAGGAATGCAAGGAACTGTTCGTAAATTCCATGATATTATTTTGCAGCCCAATTCTTACATATTTCCACTATGGCAGCAAGCAGAGAAAGTTCAGATATGAGGGAGCATTGTTTTCTCTACACCTTTTAACTTGTCTGTGAGGTACATTGATATACTTCATAAATAATTATATCCATACGGTTGGAATAATGTAAAAATCCTAATTTTAAGCCACATTTTTAGGATCTGCTGTATCAATATGTATTTCCACCCAAAACTGGGGCCTGCAACAGCGTTCAGTCATCTACTAGCTTTGGAAAAGAATTCAGAGCAATAGGATCTTGGCCACCTTCATCCGGTTCTTAGCACTCTGTTTCCGACTACTACATCACCACCATGTCTGTGACAAACTTTCCTTATGTCTCCAAAGAAAATTTAGGTTTAGTAGTTAATACTATTCAAATATTAGTTTAGCTTAACACTGAGAAATTGTTCACTCTGGATCTGTTGCTGTGTAAATTGACAAATTTGTAAAGCATTGTTTTTATTATTGTGTTGTACATATTATGTTAAATGCCGGATATTTGGTTTGTTCACCTAGTTTTTGTTTTTAAAGTCAAATAAATTAGGAACCCAATGAAACACAATACACATCATGCATGTCAACACACTGTAATGTAATGCACACTAACACTATTGTGTACCTTTATAATGTACGACTATATCAGAATCCAGGAAGCCACATATTCAGTGCACCTAAAATAACTGGAAGGTTCTTACTTTTTGATCCTTCATTATTATTATTATTACTTTTACAGTCTAAACATGTGTTAACTGGCTTCTTAAAATGTTCTGTGGCTCCTAAGTGGTAATGACCTAATCCTATTATCTTTTGTTACCATGTGGCCCAGAAGTGCCTGCACTGATTTAAAAGATTCAGAACGCTGCTCTCTAACACAGTGTAATTTTGTAATCAATATCAAGTAGTAAGATTGTTCACTGTTGTTAACTATGTAGTTGCATAGTACTTTTAGGAAAAACCAGAGCATTTTGAAGCAGTGCCAGAAATGGAAGTCATAGGTATAGCAGATTGGATCTACTTCACAGGGAATCAAGCCTAAATGCAGATCACTCTATTTAAGTACACTGGAGTCAGAAATATGTATCCATCCAGTATTTTGTTTTAAAGAAAATCTTTGAAGTTATTTCCAAAGTTCCTAAGTAAATACGTAACACGTAATGGTCAGTTGGTGATGTTATTGGCATTTGTTTGCTTAGAAAGGTTCATGAACCAGCTGTAGCCCTTGGCAAAATGTTTGTGTTTAGATGATGTGTATACTGCAGCAGTTTAACACTTTCAGTTACAGGTGAATTGCAATAATACTAAGGGCTACATGTGTCTCTTGAGCCACTGGTTATAGTAGAGTTACTGTAAGTGGACAAAATAGGAAACTCTGGATAGCATTCTCTTTCTAGTTGTTGATTAAATTCTATCTAAAACTTCCATTTTTTTAAAGTTTTTTTCACATCTTTGAAATTGAAATTTAATTTACTTCTTTTTTTTATTCTTAATGCAGCTTTGAAGCTGGATTTCTTATGCGCTCATGCTGGAAAGTGCTGGGGGGTAAAAGAAGGAATGTGCTGTTGATCTACATGGCAGTGGGCAGACATAGGTGTGGTTATTTACTCATAGCGCTTTTAAGGATGTCAACTTGCAAGCAGCTACAGCAGCAGTGATTGTATTGCAGAAGAAGGAGTGTTGTCACCCCATCAAAGGAAGTTCATATGGTTGTTGTACTTGCAGGTATCCACAGATCCACAGATATTTACAGAGAGAGCCAGCCAGTCTCTCTGATATGAGCTACCAACATCACATAGGTATTTTAATATTTTGACCATACTTGTACTTTACGGTGAAACTGTGTAACGTTTATGAAGGTGTGACACTTGAGTGAAATGTCTCCAGGGTGAATCATCTTTCATTATCTATTGCTACAAAGCTGAAACATGTTTTTGCTAGATTATTATGTGGCTGGCATATGCCACCCAACCAAAATATAAAAGCTTGAGTCAACTGTTAAATACGTCAAACAGCTCTGCAAAGAAAAATATATATTAAGAGCCAATTTGAACTTCAGCTAAAAATGTTTGTGTTTTTATGTGTATTTTTTTAATATATTAGGTGTTTTCCCCTAATACAGGTGGGGTTTGTTTTGCATGTTTTTTAAAGAATGCATTTAAGAATGCATTTCCAAGACTACACAAAAAATAACTCACATAAAGATTGCATTTTCCTACCACTATAATTGTAGAGGTAGACAAGGAAGGGGCCAAGAAATGTTTTTTTTTTTGGAAAAGTATAATGTATTGTATTAATACATACACAAATATAACAAGTGCTAGGTAAGTCACAAAACAAAATAAAGGGTTCCACGCAGGGAAACAAAAGGGGAAGGTCCACCTCATACAGTAACGGGGTTAATGACCAAAGTGCTATACACAAATTCTCCTTATTAATCAGCATCTCAAAGAAAAGGAAGCAAATGCCTCTACTATGCCCGATGCGTTTCGCCTATTGGCTTCCTCAGGGGTACTTATAAAGAGAGCAATCGGCTGATATTGGAGCTGGTGAAGTACTTTGATTTAGGAGATTTCAGTGGTAGGCACCAAATTGATAAAGAGTAATAAAAATCTGTAAGAAATAGCTGGAGACATCAAGGATAATATAGAGTGTCTGCAGTAGAAAACTGATGCAGCCAGTTTTCTCCTGCAGACAGCATTGGAGAGCTTTAATAAAACAGGGTTAGAGTGTTTGGGGAGTTGAATGTGTATGGGCCTTTTTAAATAGGGTTTCATATGGCTGTATACATTCATGTTCTCACACTTTATATTATCCTGATTGCCCTGACAGCTGTTGACCTCAACTTCTTCTCTCCCCTGGAGAAGGATCAAGCCTGTGTACTATGCCATTTTTTACTTTTATTGTATGAAGCCTGTTTAATATTGCACAAGATCTATTTCTCCTATCTCTTTTTTCTGTTTCCAAGGTCTATACATAACTTTTCCTTGTACTTTTGGTAGGAGAGCAGCGCGCATCCTTAGCACTGCATTTACATAGGGAACTGTACACTGCAGACTAAGGAATTTTTTTTTAATTTTTTTCTCCATAATGTCATTTCAAACATGTTAGACATAGGAAGGTATGCTTTTTTGCTCATTATGAAAACCTCAAACATTGCAATAAATTATTGTTAAAATTAAAGGTCTAATAGAATAATATTTTAGAAAAAAATGTTTCCCTCATAGCTCTCTTTATGTGACAATGTTTTTCTTATCCGATGCCATGTTGAGGGATCTGTGTGTAAGAACAGGCACTGATAGTTGGTAAATGGCTCAGTATAATACTATACAAACCACAATGGAAAAACCTTAGCATTTAACAAGATCAACAGTTTTATGATTGAATTCAGTAAAATAGGTGTGATGAAAAATAAGGTTAGCGATTGCAAATATGTGCGACTTTCCAGAGTTCCTGCAGGAGTAGGAAACCTGCTTGTATGTTCTTGTTTCTTGGATCATTGCCTTTACCCTCAGTATAGTTTAACAGAACATTGCAGGCCATTTTCCCCAGTAGATAGGAATGCACAAATGATAAGGTAATGAGGATATCACACAATGTAGGTTATTTGATTAATATTAAAACATTTTTTCATGAGCTTTGAGTCAGAAATAGATCTCTCATGTAGTATACATTGAGCCTTTTTTATAAGGGACATTTTTATTTTAATGCATGAAGCACAACAAAATCAGTATTCTCCCCAGATTTTTTTTTAATCTGGGTGGGAAGAAGTTGGAGGTGAGTGGTGTTCCTTGTATTGTGACCCAACTTTTCAGTAACCACCCAAAAACTACCAGGTGGTTACTGAAAAATGCCGGGTAGTGCCGGGATAAAAGGAGCCTGCAGAGAAAACTGAAAAGTATGTAGTGATTTGACTAGGTCACAATAATAGGGTTATTTTTCCTTTACTTTGAGATTCCGAGACTTGCTGAATTATGGTAGTCTGCCTCAAAACAAATGCTAAATTGAAGGCATTACTTAATGACCCATCCCTAAATTACCTGACTAACCTGACTTTAAACAGGAAAAAGGCAACAGCAAAATACTTAAAAAAAAAAAAAAAAAAAAAAAAAATTGTTGGTGGGGGTAGAAAAAAAAACCTCTGTAGGCAAGGTCCATTGAGGTATATGCACATATCTGCAAGGGCTCTATTAATCCTCCTGTCATAACCACATACTATACCATTCTGATGGTAAAATATCTCATTCTGGTGAGCAAATATCTCACTCTTTCCAGATAAGCCCAGCCCCAAACAGAAAGAAACTGGGTGATGAAAACAGGGTGTTGTCACCCTAAAAAAAGTGTCCACGCACAGACTTTTATGGCAAGAGCACCAAGTGATCTGTTTATTGCAAACTGTGAATTTAAACATATATAAAATTACATACGTATATGTTATAGATGATGTGAGAGATTGAAGTGAACCATAGTCTGAACATGCAATAAAACCACAAATAGGCCCTCATTTATTTTGGGTAAGCAATGGAGAGAAATTTACTTAAAGGTTCACTGACATCTTAGCTATTTATCAAGCAGATTAGATCTTGGTGGGCTGGTAGCCCTGCGACGTGAACCAGCAGCAGATGTTTCTGGAGTGTTAGGAACTGCTCAAACCTCACCATAGTGATCTTTGAGAATTAAGAACTTTAATGAAAAAGTTTAGTATTGAGTGATATAGAATAACAGAAAAAAAGAGATTGAAATATCATTGGACAGACCATTACGTAACGGTTTTTCCATGTAAACAAAGCATGAAAAGAAAAGAGAATCATGGAATGTTTCAGGAGATACAGAAGGGGAAAGGGAATTTCAGTTCCAGTGAAAATGAATAACTTTAAAGCAGATAAAGTCAGTCTATTACAGCTTGTTAATATAATGGTAAAAGCTTGTTGTGCATAGTCTAGGCACACATTTGGTTTAGATCTACTTTACATTGTGCTAATATATCCCCGTTAGACAGCTAAACATTGCATTTTAAAGCTCATCCCAAGCTATCCCCCTCATCAAGCACAGTCCATTAGTTGTTATAGTTTGCCTAAATCATAATGTTGCAGAAATCTAATTATGTCATAACTCCGAGCTGATTTCTTTGGAAAGTCCTATAAAAAAAGAGGTAGAGAGATCTATGGATGGGGACAGTGGAGTTAATATTATTATTATTATTATTGACTATTATTTATATAGTGCCGACATATTTTGCTGTGCTTTGCAAAGTCATATCTCTAGTTCTTTTCTCCTCTGACACTAAGCTAAACTTATCCATCAAAAATACCACTGCTCAGTCTTGAACCTAAAACTTTGAACATAAAAGGCAGACCCATTACCTATTGCACCAGACTGCTCTAGATAACATCTCTGAGATTTGATGATTTTAAGAAAGGAAAGGAAGTAACTGGAAAGGGAGCACTATGGACAGCACGGATCAGTGGGAGAGGCCTTGCTGATGCTTGTAGTCCATCACACAGCAGATGAGGTGCTCTCATAATGCCAACTCTAGCTTTTTATGCTGCTTGTGTGGAAGGTTAACTAGGCAGAGACTGGGACTTTTCCCTTTCATGACAGTAGAAAACTTCTACAAGCGTGGAAGAAAAATAGTAAGGCTGGAGTATAGGTCCTCTTTAACCAGCATTATGACGTTTATTTACTAGTAACCAGTGACACTAATGGTCAGAATGAGTGCCTCTGAATGGAGCTCGCAAAATTTACTATCTGTACACAGAAATAAATAACTAGAATGAGTATAGTTGTATGTAATATAGTATTTATATTTTGATATTTATGAGCCGGTCTTCAAAGTCCTAGGTAAACAAATTTAGGCCAGTACCTTAGAGATGGAATTCCACCATGACATCAGCCGGATGGTGACTCATTGTGAGAAAATGACTGTCTAACCACCTCTGGACAATAAACTCCAGTGATATATATATATATATATAAATATATATATATATATATACAGTTCTGCCCTCAGACATCTGTGGGATAGATGGCTAAATGTCCTTGTAAATTATGTTGACCCATCTAATGAGATTGTTACTGATGACCTGCCCAGATGTGTGTGGTTGGCTGACCTCATATCTCATGTCTATTACCACAATATTAGTGTTTGGATTAAACTGTTATATATGAATCCCGCATTTGCCTATGTTCACTTATTTGCAAGCCAAATATTACCACATTCTCATTGTTCCCTTCTAAATAATGATTGAATTTAATAAAATTGACATAATATGGCCTTAGATGGTTATTTAATGCCTTCCCAAAAGCCATATTAAAGTTTTAGGGACAGATGACCTTTACGTGTATGTATTGTGTGCTTCACCACTGTTAGGATGTATGTAAAGTATATGTATCACCTAACCCGCTCTATGTTTATTGGATAGACGCAGTCTTAGATATTTAGGATTTAGCAAAGGTGTACTAAGGGTATTGAAGTGTTAGGCTAAACATGTCTCTTGAGTTTTTTGCTGTATAGACTACATAATTTAGTAATGTATGCAGTCCATCAGTAACAGAGGATCCACTGATCCAAATGGGCCTCATATGCCCATGTTCCTTTTAACCTAGCAAATTCTGTAAATCTGCCTGTGAAATAAAAGAGATATGCCCTGCTCGACGTTTTGTTTCTGGTGTTTGCTATTTATGTAGTAATGAAAAAACTATAAAACAGATTAAATACTATGAAGCAAAGATTTCCTGTGATATCAGCCAGTGGGACAACACATGTGGCAACACTCACCCCCTGTAAAAACAAAATTGAAACAAAAGGAAGCTGGAATGAATTGAAGGGTGGGCACTTATGTGACTGGGTCCAGGAAGTTGTTTTATGTAAATTCATAAATCATTGAATTTATTTTGGCAGTACTTGCTTTTAATGGAATTTTAACCACCTGTGAGAAAAAAAAGTCACTTTAAGTTTCATTTATTCAGAATACCAGGCTATGCAATTTACAGTGCCTGAGGCTTTAACCCCTGCGTGATATATAGATTATGTAAACACGCTCACATAAACTTCATTTTTCCTGTAATTTATCGTAACTTTTTTTTGTAAACAATCCTATTATTTAAAAAAAAAATGCCATAAGCATGACTAATGTGTTAGAAGAAAAAAAAAAGGGTGACAGTGTTAATGCAAATGTATTTATCATCTGTTGTGATCTGTGGCTTTTTTCTAGCTCTATTTTCAAATATTTTTTAAATAAAACCCTCCACATGTGTTCATTCATGTCATTAGGCAGATTCTCAATAAGCATGAGGAAAGTGATACAAAGTTTCTATATAAAAGTGCTAATATTTTTTTCCTAAATGTATTAGGCACTGATCACTGAGAATTCTAACAGCTGTAATATATTGTACCTTTTGTGCAAGATGGCTAAATGTTTTATAAAGCTTTTATTTTAACCAGAGTATATGTTCCTGTAAAAAAAAAAGAAAGCAAATGGTTTCTTGGTTGCTGGGCTGTGTAATTCACATTAACACAGAGAAGGATAGTTTCCAAAGAGCAGAGCTCCCTGTGGGCCCTAAGATTTATGAAAGGAAAGGTGCTCCTTAAATGGTCATAACTGTTTGTGTGATTGGCTATGGAAGTATAAATGAAGCCCAGGCAGGGTGACCTGCTTGTGTCTATGGAGAGATGTGGAATAGCAGCTGAAAGGGGGAGGACCTGCCTTCCCACTGAGCTTTCCAAGTAGACAAAGAACAGCACTGGCAACCAAATAAGGAATTCTCAGCGCAGCCTTTTCAGAATACGAGTTATTTTGGGGGATTTCAAGAAAGTTAGAGCACGGACGGCTTGTGTAACTCAGGGATTTCTTTCCAGGCATGAGAGTAAACAGCAAAAGCAAAAACACCCTTCTTATGATCTCTTGTTTTATCCCCTCTGTCTGCAAAAAACATGTTTGTTCTTTTACTTTAAGCCTTAAAGCCTGATGCCCTGTCTTGTAAATCTAAGCATATTTCAGTGATTAAGCCTTAAATATCACTTGAAAAGCTTCACGCAACCCTACAGACTAAAATACTGAGGACAGAGGTCAGTTTTATTCTGACTTAAGGATAGGTGACCGTGAAAGGGTTAATGTATGATGAATAATACAAATTGTATTAATATATCTGTACTAAGCACATTGAGGAAAGGTGAAACCATTCCCTGCCATTTGCTGTTATAGAAAACACACAAACTACAATCTTGTGGTATTGTCTTGTGTATTTAACAAAGAATCTACACAACCATGTTCAGTGTGTTGGCTTTAAAGTGACCCTGTCACCATTTTAAATATTGTGGATGTCTTACACAGGAACTTTTTCTTTGCAAATGGTTAAAAAAAAATCACCTTTTAAGAGCGTAATAAAACCATAAATACCCTTTAAAAGCAACTTAGCTGGCATTTAGAAAACATTGCCAATTTGGTCTATGGGCCTGATTTATTAAAGCTGGAGAGGAAACACTTTCATCAGTGAAGCTGGGTGATCCAGTAAACCTGAAATGGATTCTGGTTCAGAATTCAAAACATTTGCTAGCAAATGATTTTGAAGAAATTCATTCTAGGTATGCTGGATTACCCAGCTTCACTGCTGAAAGTGTATCCTCTCCAGCCTTGTAGAGCTTTAATAGATCAGACCCTATGGAATTAGTATGGAGAAGTCTACCACCCATGACACACCGCATGGAGCTTCTCAGCACTACTCAAAAGCACCTGCAAAAATAAGACTTTTTAAACACTCTCATTTGTGTCAATGATCATTGAGCTTGTTCCTGCACATTTTCTAAGCATTTGTTTAATCACCTGTCTAAAGAAGCCTCAAGGGGTTAGAACCACTGGCGGAATCTTATTGCCTATTTCTGGCTCAAGACATTTCAGCACAGTCCAGGAAGGCTTATCTTCTCATGACATACTTCTATTCTTAGCTGACCTTAAAGGGGGTACAAGGGGTTATACATATAAACACTTACCAACCATATAGAAAAGCTCAACAAAACCTGATGCAGTTCAGTTTTTGTCTGTGTAAATATGTTAAACATTACATCATGCTCTCATCATCTATATGGAAATAGTAGAATCATTCTTACTTAGGTTATTTACTAGAGAACGTGTGGTACTGAACAGGTTTTGAGCACTGATGACAAACACCACTAGTGACGCATAGACACAGCTATTGTGCCAGAGTACACATCACACACATCTATAGTGTAGCTGAGCAAACAGCAATGGGTGTGGGTACTGTTGAAAGAAGGAGGTATATATGGCATGCAGTGACAGAGAGCTTTATTTTTAACATAATATTATGCATATGTACATACATAGGAATTAGATATCTCAAAGCTTGTTTTGTGTTTTGTATAATAAAATTGTATAGCATTACATATGTTATTATGCATAACTTACAACTTGTATGAGCTGTTACATGTCTTATAGTATAACATGTGTTATAGTGTAATCATATTTGTTACAGTATATGTGTAATTAGGTTTGAGTCAGACACCATGTTGCCTTAGGCATATGTAAATGATGCTACACAAGATTTCCTTTTTTTATGCATGCTTGTATCAATTGATTGGGTTTGTTACATGCTTTATTAGCAAAGCAATCAGATGCCTGCGGAGTAAAGGTGCGTACACACTTCCAATTTTTATCGTTCCAATCGAACGACGAACGATCGATTGGGCAAAAAATCGTTGGTAAAAAAGTAACCAACGACGCCGACGAACGAGGAAAGTCGCTGGAAACGAACGACCGGACCGACGGATCGGATTGGACGACGATCGTTGAACATCGTTCGTGTGTACGGTCGTTCGTTGATCGTCCATGGTCAGAGCATGCGTGATGAACGAACGTCCGTTCACTTTCCTGTCGTGCACATAGTTCCTCTATCGCTCAAACGATCGTATCTATTGTGTGTACAATATCTACGAACGATCGTGTCGTTAACTCTATGTGCAGGATCGGTGCTATACGATCGTTCATATATATCGTGCATGAACGTTCGTCGTTCGTTTTCCAACGATAATAATTGGAAGTGTGTACGTAGCTTAAAGCTAACTACACGTCAGATGATTTCCATCTAAGATAAACAGTCATATTTCACATGTATAGCAATCCCCTGGCATCATTCTTCAATGCACCCTGGCAGATTGATAAACAACAATCAGAATGACCACTATGCTTTTTTATGGAGAAGAGCACAATACGGTGCCACTTTCTCGTCCTCCCCCCTCCCTTCTTTATGGAACAGAAAGGTGATGTGTGCACAGCTCTCAGTCATTCATCTGTCTCTAGAAATGATCACGAAAGATTGTTTCTGGCAACAGTTATCTGACGTCTATTCTGACGTCTGTACAGGGCTTAATATATATTCTGGTTTGTTGCAGACATTAGACCCAGTGCTTTGTGCTTTACATAGAGAGCATTGAGAATGCTGCAAAGCAATCTGTGCATATCTGTGAGTTACATTTTTTGTGAAGACACAGGTGATTCTTTATGGTGTTTTTGCTGTCCTATTGTGAGTGTGCTAACTTTGGCACAGCCTTGAGTCAGAAGCAGCTGGGGACATGCATCTTAGGGGTAGAGGGTAAAATATACATATACAAATAATGCATGCAAAAAAATTTTTTAATGTAAAAAGAGTGCAAACTTTAAAAAACTGAACCTATATTAACCTTAAAATTAAATGTAAGTTATTGTTTTATACCAGTGCTTACAGAAAGTTTGTTGTGATAATCTCTCCTGCTATAAATGCTGCTTTCCATCTGTCAGAACCTCTTTTTACTGTATATGTTTGCTGAGCCACAGATGTACATATACGTGCACAGTTTTAGCATGCTTTCTTTTATTCAATTGATTAAAAATGAAAGAGAACTGTTTTTCAACATACTAGGCATACATTGGCCTCAACTACAGTCCCTAAAATCACCAAAGGGCTGCAATTGATTTTCAGTATATGTAATTCTACAAAAGACTATGGACATTGTACATTAGATGGTCAGAGATTGTGGATATGTTACACATATAGCTGAAGGAGAGACCGAAGACATGCTGCAGAACCGTGTCAAGGATTGGAAACGTTATAGGAAACAGCTAAAGATTACTTCTATTTCAGTTCCTTTACACGCTTGCCTCCACTACTGACAGCTGGGGTCTGAGGGCCGCAACTAGTACTAAAAGGGCTGCTGGTGGAGCACCGAATGATTAGAAAGTGAAAGAATAATGAAAGAAAGTTGTTTTAAACTGTGATAATTGCAAGCTTTGAATAACTTGATTTATATGTTTAAACTTTAAGGCATAGGAGACCTTCAAATGTAGTTGAAGACCAAAAAATAGGCACCCTCGTAAAAGCAGTTCACAAATACAAAAATAAAAAGATAAGAATATTCTGATTCCCATTTACAAAAGTTTAAGAGCCATACATATCAAGTTATTGAAAAGCTGTGCACATATGTGAGTCCCTTAAGTCCCTTATTAGTAAACTGTAATAAAAGTAATACAAATCTTTGACTTTTGGAGATGCTAATTGTTTCTCTGGAAACATCCATATGGAAATTTTATACTGAGAACCTAGGCCAGGACCTCACATGATTATTATTAATAACAGGATTTATATACCGGCAACATGTTACGCAGCACTGTGTCTGATGTTTTAAAGCATAACTTTACATGACCAGTTTTAATGATGGAAGCAAAGCACTCATTTCTCCTCCTGCCGGCGTCTAAGTACAAGGTGCTAAAAAAAGATCATTATTTGACTCAGGAATGCATGAACAGTAACCATTCTCTGAGCGGCCAGACCCCCAGCCAGATAGGACACTGCTGAGTAATAGGCTAAATGTGGAGATTTAAACCATCTGAAAAAATGAAGTGTCAGAATTATTTCAAAACCGTGTAAAAGCTTTCTTACTTTCTAGTTCATCATGTGGGTTTGAAGTACCTATTAGACTTTTACACAATCCTATTTGATATCATGATAAAACACTACATCATCCAAATTCTTGATCACTTCCTTTATCAGATTCTACATATTCATTTGAGGATTTAATTTAAATATATCATCCAAATATCAGATGCCTAATATTTAGGTTTCGGTAGTTTAAAGTGAACCTTCACAGTTCACTTATCCATTTTGCCTCCCCTGGCAGTGTTGCTGCGCTCTGCAGTGTTTACTTTGTTTGGGTAACATTTTTCTGTGGTGCCCATAGTAGATTCATATATTTTTATTAAACCACCTCCTTCATGTCTCTAACCACAAAATGGAGGTGAGTAGGTACTTGGGAGGATGAAAAGTTCTTTATCCAGTTATCCAGTGCTTATTAACAAATAGATCAGCATATCTAGGAACATCTGACATTACATGCAACTATTGACCTTTAGGCTAGGTTCAGACTTGTCTTAGGGTCAAGCACTGGATCACTTGTATCACAGGACTGGTTCTAAGAAGTTTAATGATAACTTTCTGTCCAGATGCATCTAGTAGCCTGCTTAGTTCCCTTGTGACCTGGTAGTTTTCACAAATATATATAAACTCTGTAGGATATTAATGACTGTTCAACCTATGGCATCCCTATATATCGAACATATCAGTATTGCATTACAGTTTCCACAAATGCATGAAAATTTGTTTTATGCACATTAAGTAATCATAAAATACTTTTGCTCTTTAATAGCAGCATAACCAATGTTGTATTGGCTCAAAATCATCTCATTCATAAAGTTGTAACCTATCATAATAACCAGAGCAACTTTTAATTGTAATTTACTTGCACAGACTTTCAGAGATATGATGAGTATATACTACTGGCATAGGTATATTAGTAGAGATTTGTAATCATTACATTTGATATGGGTAGGCTCAGCCAAATAGTGAGATTGTACTTTTAAAATGTCAGCCTAAATTTTGTTTTGTAACTGCGTTTATCATCAGGCTGTCCTAGCCTATTTACTAAAGATTCAGCCGATCAGTGGGTTTATGATGTGCCTGGAGATTGGAATGCACGCTCAACTCTCTAGTCTAATATATCTGCCCTTTCTGCTATTTGCCCTGGTTAGTCTATGTAAATCTCAATTACTTTGAAGCCAGAAAATATTTCAGATGGGAAATATTAAAATTCTTTAGATCAAAAAGTGAGGGTAATACAGAGATGGTTTACAGTGTACATAACAATTTTCTTTGGTCATATTCTATATATATATATATATATATATATATATATATATATGTGGAGTTAGGAACTGTCAGGTGATGTTAGGAACTGTCATTCATGATGTATTAGATGCCTGGGTGTGAATAATGGATTTGCAGAGCATTACGCACCAAGAATAAAAAGTCAATCATTACATGGTGCATAGTGTAAGGGTGAAATTTTAATTTTAAACTCTTGTTCTTTTCCATTTTCCTTATAATTTAACATTGAAGAGCTTGTATAGCACTGTGAAGGAGCCACGTAGAAAAGGCAGTCATTGCATTTTTTTTTACAATTATGATAGTTTTTTTTTTTTTTTTTTTTTTGAAAAACCTCTGTCCTTTATTCCTTCATACTTGTCTCTTTTTTGTCTAATACAACGGGTGGATCATGATCTACCGGTAGATCACAAAGGCAACGCGAGTAGATTGCAGAGGATAGATCGCACAGGATATATTGAGTCCAAGTTTTTATTGTTGGTAGATCATTTTGACTTGGTCATTTTAAAAGTAGCTCGCAAGCCAAAAAAGTGTGGGCACCCCTGGTCTAATACATAGACATTTTTTAAAGTACTTTTTAAATACCAGAGGTTCATTCATGCATGAGTCTTTGATGCAGTAAATGACTGGATTTGTTATATTATGAGTGTAACATAGGATTAGAAAGTTGAGGTGAAAGTAACTTCATTCAGATTTTATTCTTGTACTCTTTTTTAGTGCCTGCCTGTATCCTACACCTGTGCTCTCCCCTTTTTCTTCTCAAAAGATGGGGAGGTATAGGCATTCTATAACCTGGGCCACCATTACTATTATTGTAATTTCAGGACTGAAAGTGTTGTTATTCGTTGCAGCTCTTGTTAGGAAAATCTCTCCTGCTCACTGAGCAACAATAGTCTTTTTATTTTCTAGGGAGTCACAAAATTCAGAAAATATAATACAATATAAACCTCTGTCCATGAGGTATTTAGTTGATATAGCCTACAGTAAAAACTCTCCTGCGAATAAAAAGAGATATGTTTGTATTTACAGGTACCATGGAGAAGTACACAAGCACAACATTATTAACTTGGAATGACACATACCTTTCATACTGAACATATTATTTTTATTATATTGACATTTCCTTGATTAATAACTACCATGTAACTACCAATAACTACCCTTTGTATACAGACTTTACACCATGATACAGCCAGCAAATAAAAACATACAGGTATATAATAAAAACAATACATCCATGCCCTGTTCTGTAAGAATATGTAGGTTCCTATTGATGGCCTCCCTTTTGGAAAGCATAGTTGCTTGACTGTCAAAATAATCCAAAGATTTTAGTAATTTTTAAGGCACTAACCCAATATATGTTATAAAGGATCTGACCTATCATAGTGATTTCTGTGTTTCAAGACTGCTTAATTATGCAGGCACATACGTCAGAACAAGAATTTGTATCACTGTATATGTAGCTGCTATGTTTGATTATTTCAATGAGTACAATCATAAGATAAACTTTGCTGTGCCACCATCATCCATCACATTTAAACATTGCTTTATAGTTTTGTTAAATTTCAGTCATACACTCCCAAGAATCTGTGAAAATTGGAAGAGCTATTTTCCCCTGAGATAAGTCAGCCAGGGGTGTATGCAGAAGTGATTATGAATATTTATGAAATGTCTTAAGCTCTTCGGGGCAGGGTCCTCTCCTCCTGTATCACTGTCTGTATTAGTCCGTCATTTGCAATCCCTATTTAATGTACAGCGCTGCGTAATATGTTGGCGCTATATAAATCCTGTTTAATAATAATATTAATAATAATGTCTTCAAAAAAGATAATTTAGTGGTTGTATTTTGAAACATTTTTTCCTATCTCTTCTTACTAGCCATTTCAGATGACCAATGTGTTCTCTCATGATTGGTTGATCAGGGGATGTCTGCAAAAGCATGAATGTCTTCATCTGTGTATTATAATTTTCCAGTCTAAATGATAATAGTTAAATTGGCTGATGTTTATCTCTTATCTATATGTATCTAAGTTAGAAAACTGTTTGAATCACTTTGATCTTCTGTTTAAATCAATTCATGTTCACCATTTTACATACCCATACATTAGATGTTTGCCAATACCTACAAATTTTATTAGATGGTTAGGAAGTGAGAGTACATACGGTAGTAGGTGTATTAGGTCCAGGGGAAATGAGAGCCACATGAGTATCCAATGTGTTCTGAGCAATACCAATTCCCCTTTATCAGGGTATATAGTTGCAGATTAAAGGACTTGGTAGCACACTGGACCAGAATTAAATGATTTTATACCTCATTCAGGGTGCTGGTCACACTCCCGTACCCCGTAGGGAAGGAGGGTCGATGGACCCTTGTAATATTTTGGCTATGCCTGTAAATCTAACTATGGTAGGTAAAAATCAACTGGACCTTTTATGCTTAGTTGATGCTGTCACGTCATGACTGTTTGTCCTGCATATCTACAAATTGTTCCTTATTCTCAGGCCCAATGCTCCACTAACACTTTAATCTCTTTATTTTAATAGATAAAGATAGAGAACAGACACATATATCCAATGAGAGATTAATTAAATTGGATATAAAGTCATGTATTTCAGACTAAGAAGAATAAAGATCTTTCACTGCTGGCAGAGTTGCAGGAGAAACAATGTAACTAATAGTAACTAAAATAGCCATAATGAATTATCAGTGGTGGATATCAATCACGGGATTTCATTTTACCTGGTCCCAATTATATGATGCTGCGTTAACATCCACAATATAAGATGGACAGCTTCTGCTGCATGCAGATGCATCTTTTACATGTGATAATGACCTTCTCAGTTTTGTTAATTACTGTCATCTTCACATGAAATAAACTTCAATTTCCAGTTGTTTTATCAGCACAATCTTTATCTTTCCTGAAAAATAATAACATTTTATTGTTGTCATAGAGTTGTGACTCAATAGTTTATATAAACTCCAAGTAGGAGGATGACATATACTATTGTGTTAAAATAGATCAAGCGATGACTTCAGCTGTGGTTTTTCCTTGAACCTTTATGTCATGGGAGCAGGGGTCTTCTTCACTGCCTAGAAACATGTGACTCCCTTATAGGCACCGGCACTCCTCTATTTATATCACATTTATGGAATACAGTCTGGTCATATTATGTTTCAGTACTTTCTTTAAATGAGTACAATGAGCTGTATTATAAATGTTATGTTAGCAATGATGATGACTTGTGGTATCTCTGGCAAACATATCAGGGTCTAATGAAGAACAAGCCGTATCAGTGCACAGAGCTGCCATGTTCAATGAATCCTAAAATAATGCGTTTGGTATTTGGTATTATTTGTGCTAACACCACAGATTAACATTGCAATAGGATTTACTGACAATGAGTGCGCAGTAGCCAGTCCACTAAGGAAACTTGTCAGTATTAGCAGACCAGGAAGAGTAGGACAAGAACAGTGAAACCATAAGACAAGTGCAATATAATGTCACATGTCTATTATTGAGTTATAGGCTAATTCCAACAGATTATCAAACTACAGTAGCTGTGGACAGAATTAATAATTTTAGCATTTTCATGTCTGTAAAATGCACTCAGTGTTGCCTTTCGAGGGGTTGACCTTGTTATTTGTTTGATCCACTCTATAAATATGTTGTAAGATAAGCAGTCTTTGAGGGTGACATATAGTTATTGTAATAAATATTCTACGGATTATACAAGTGGCCGAGCCTGAACAGCTTGAATGTAAACCACATACTCTATACACTTTTTTTATTGCTACTGTATGCTGAGAATTGCATGTCATTTATTTGGAAAGACAAAAACAATTAGCTTCACATTTAACTCACATTTACTTTTAATATGAAAAGGTATTTTTCATACTTAGCCCAACAATCTCATACTTTTTGTACATACCTTTTCCAGACACTGAAACACATCTGAGCAGAAATATTTCAGTTTGGTCTATAATATTAATCAACTCCATAAATTTGCCCTGCATAAAGACAACATTTGTCTTGCACTGATATTTGCAAGGGACACATACTTTTAGATTGTTACATATTCACATACAAAGTAACTGGAATAGTGGATCCCTGGGTATAACTTCTATCAATGTACATCACATGGATTGCCTAATTTGGGATTTATGCCTTGCAGCTCATGGGATGTTTTTGGTTATAGATTTACATTGGTCTCTACAGTTTCATCCGCAATCCAATATGCAGGGAATACAATGGCTTTTAATATAAAAGGGCTGCAAGTTGTTTATAAGTGGGTGGGGGGGAAAACACAGCCTGTTAAAGCCGGACGTGTGACACATTCAGCCATTGCTTCATCAGCTTGTGTAAGGGTAAATCAGATAATGATAGAAAGCAATGGAAATACTCATTGTTGCATGCTGAAATTTCCCAGTTCCAGTAGACCAAGATCTATTTTGGTCGGTCCTTTCATCCCACAAAGTTTTATTTTCCACAGGAAGTGTATTGGGCAAGTGTCATCCCATGTCAGTGAATGCATCCCTATGTGGTAGGTACATTACAATACATGAAAGACTCTTTGTTCTCTGTAAAGGCAACCACACATGTATCGATATGATCATTCAACTGATCCCTCAATGTGACTAAAATGAAGGAATTTATTGAAAATGGAAAACCAAACACCCTCCATTCAATTAATTTAGTTGGGTTTGATGAAATTCAAAGTGGTCAAATTGACTTACCTTGGCAGAATTTTAATGATTGCTTCTGATTGATTGAATGAATACCTGCATATGGGTCAGACAACAATTTGTATTATAGATCACATAAAATATTGATCTTAATAGCTACTTTTTGATAGATTGAAATTCTATTTATTACCATATGTGGTACATCCATTTATATATTTTAACAAATAAAAATTGATTTCAAAATGATAGATAAATTGCTACTTTAAAGGTCTGCTAAAGAGAAATCATTATAATCATACATACATAGACTTTATACAGCCTACCTTGTTGTTATAAACTATATTATCAATACAATACACTGCTGATTTGTCAGTAATTGTGCACTTTATGACTTCCTATTTCTATTACTGTATTTTGTATTTAGAATTGGCTGAAGAGCTAAGCAGCTGTGTCACAGCATCCAGCTATCTGCTGTCTTGTGTACTTTGTTCCAGGATTAGCTGTTGCTTATCCAGAGTATATTAAAAGAAACTTACAGACTCTGCACAAAGAGAATGTTACAGTGACCCCATAGCAAAGGAGAGGGAGAGGGTCTGCTGTGCTGAATATGTAAGATATTACTTTGGCCTTCAATCCTGAATGGGCCAGACAGAGGGGCATGTAATCTGCCTGCCATCATTATTTAGATCTGCTTCTGCTGCTGCTACGCCTCTTTTTTTAAACACATGCAAGAATTCTCCACTGAGGAGGAGGGACTTTTATTGTGAAAGTGCAGCTGGGCAGAAGAGGGATTTTTCTGTGTAGAATCACTGAGTCATGAAGTTAGTGATCCAGCTCCTCTCTAACTAAACTATACATACCTGCTGGGCTTCATTCAGAGTACCGGCCCAGGGGCTTCTGACGGTACACCACAGCTCCAGGGGCAAGGTAAGATGCTGGCGGGGGATCCTCGGATAATATTACTGCTTTGGTTACAAGTTGTAATCCAGGAATTTTGGTTTAGGATACACTAAGTTACTAGACATCATATACCAAGAACTGTTACTGGCTATCTATCTATCTATCTATCTATCTATCTATCTATCTATCTATCTGTCATTTATACATACTGCTATCCATTTGTTTATACCTTTGCATCAATTAAAGGATGTGATATCTTTGCGTTATTGAATCCCGGTGTTATTTCCTATTTGTGTTTCTTCTACATATTTGGATTTTCCATCATGTTGTTTTTTTGACAATAAATAGTGTCCATCATTTCAGGTCCCCGAGACAACCTGGTTGTCTTTAGCAGGATTTAGTTTTTTGATTATCTGTCTACACCTTGGATTAGATAGTATATGTTTTATAGGTATGGATGTTTATATGTACATCATGTGAATAAATGAAGCCAGTCATACCAAGATATATGCCTGTATATGGCATGGTTGTTCTTTCCCTGATACGGTATATTTATACGTGCAATTATAAAAATTGTGACATGGTTTATTAAAATTGCATACACATACATAGGTCTCAGTCACATACAAGATCCTGTTTTCTGTTTCAAACAGTTCAAATCATTTAGTTGGAACCTAAAGATTTCATTGTGTGCTTGAAACAGATTTGGGGCTTGATTTATTAAAGCTCGCCAAGGCAGGAGAAAATACACTTTCATCAGTGAAGCTGGGTGATCCAGCAAACCTGGAATGCATCAGGTTCAGGATTCAAAACATTTGCTAGCAAATAGCAGAAATACATTCCAGGTTTGCCGGATAACACAGTTTCACTATTGAAAATGTATTTTCTCCAGCCATGGAGAGCTTTGATAAACCAGGTTCTTGGTGTTCTATCATCTATACAGCTGAAAAAGGTTCCAGATAGCAGATGTCAGTTAAATACAAATGATGACCATTGCCCTACAATTATATATTACAGACAGAGATCAGGCACTTTCACTTGCAATTTAATATACAAGCACAGCACAAGGATCATCACGGAAAGTCACACAGGTGTTGCCACATTACTTCCTATCCCTGGATTACCTTTTTATTGGACTTTTAATAATATGTTTGTTAAATGGGTGAGACTGAGAGTGGCAACCCAACCACTATGGTAGATGGTAGTAACAGAGCATATGGTCCCTTCTATTAGGTAGTTACTGTGTATTAAAATGCAATAAGAAGCATATTCATTCTATAGTCCAGAAATCATTAAATTATTCATTGCAAATATTATCTAAAATCTTTTTTTATATTGACTTCATCCAATGCCCTGCACAGCCAAAATCAAGATGAGAGTGGAAGGACCGGTAGTCAGAACCAATAAGTCTCTGCCTTCTTGAGGTGCATTGGGCTGGAGGTGTTTGGGTGGCCTTTACAAAGGGTCTTTTATAGTCAGGTAGTAACACAGGCATCTGCAAACTGTGAACTGTAGCGTTATGCTCTAGCTTTGCTTGTTGTGGTATTACAAGAATGACTAAGTACATAAATATTTTAGCAGGAAAAGCCTTTGATTCACGTTTTTATTTCAGCTGTGCTGGAGTTCTGCCTTAAAGAGCAGAGCAACCCAGTGCAACTTTGGTTCATGTTGTAGCCTGGGACATTTGTTTAATATTGAGTTTTTGAGACAAAAATACTGCAAAGTTTCCTGGCAGAAGGGATGTATTTTTAAAAAAGGCTGAGAAGGAAAATGAAAAAGACGGGACTTCTAATGATGTGTTTTCAGAAACTTGGAAAGTAGAGATGACTTTTGGAAAGAGACCAGTATCAGCAAAGATGACAGTGGACTAGGAGCTTTGTATAGCAATGACTTGAAGGGCACCAACTCTCTGGTAGAGAAGCACATGCAGGAAAGGCCTTTAACACAATGGGGGGGTTGACATCTTTCTTTGCAAAGCCTTCATATGTGTTTGTTTTCTGTGTTGTCAGGATACTGTATACTCTCTCCCTGAATAGGAATCATCTCTAGCTGCCTTCAGGCATTAGGAATTTGATTGTTGAAGACAACAGTTTAGACCCCAGACATTATTAGATGTTGCTTGTCACATGTACACAGCTGAGACAAGCAATTGTAGGCTTTACTAAAGGAGTATCTCAAAGAGTTCAAAATATCAATTCCGTAGGAATTAATTACGGTACTTCACCTTCCTATGCAATGATGCTGACAAATGTGCTAATAGTATTCCAATTAAATTGTAACTTTTTGGAGATGTTTTGGAAGCAGTCATTCAGATCTGTATGTCATCTTCCTTCTTATGTATTATAAAGACACCATAGGCTATCAATGTTACATTGAAGCTTACAAATGTGCTAAAGGTATTCCAATCAGTGTACAGTAGTCTAATTCGTGAGAGATCATTTTAGATTACTGTCATAAGCTATAGCCATTTCAACTTGCACTTTGTCTTAGGGCCAGGGCAACTACTGGGCAAGTTTTGCTAAGTTTAAAAGAAAGATGGCATGAAAACATGTCTTGTAGGACTTTTGTTGTCCTTTATTTTTTAGTTGTTTTCTTTAGCTGTGTTTACCAGCTAAAGCATTTGCAATCAAAACTTTATTGGGCTAAAGAATAGGAAAAGACAAAGTGCAACATTGATGCAGAAAAATCAATTTGATTCCATTATCCACCATTCTCGAGCAGTCAGGACCATTATATATGGCTTATAAATGGCTGCTAAAGATTTCTGCAAGTTTCAATGTGTTTTTTTAATATGTGGGATTTGGTCAATAGGTTAGGCATGCAGTTGATAATCGTGCAGCTTACTGTTCCCAGGCGATCAATTTTAATGGCTATGTGCCTGGTAGTGGTGATCGGGAGGATATTAACCTGCATTCACAAGCATTTTCTTAAATGCTGTAGTAAGTGGTTTCTGTGCAATTCTCTTGTCCAATGTCGTTACGGATCATGTGTCATCCTCTGTCCTTCAGAACACTTTCAAATGTAATTCAACAGCTTTGCAAATGTTTGCAATATGGTTAGAAAGCATTCCTATTCAAGTTAATGAAGGCAGTTTTGAGGTTGACTGCCCCTAGGCCCTGCATGTAGCGTCTCAGAAACCTCAACACAACTGCACCGTCTGTGAATGCAGGCAAAAATAGACTATAGATGTTAACTGTTTTCATTAATTTCCTTTTTATTCAGACATCATTGCAGTTCACTTGCAGTTGGAATACATTGAACCACTGTGGTTTGAACCTAGCCATACTCTTACCTTTTTTTACAATTGCTTTACAATTCCTTTTACTAAATTATATAGTGCTGCTTGTTATTAGAGTTGATTTTATATTTTGGTTTTGAGGAAGGAAATTGAAAGCAAGTCAAAAATGTTTCTGTGATACGTTGTGTCCATTTGACACTGTCAGTGAATCATGTATCCATTATTAGACAAATATCTTTTTCATTTTTAGACACAACAATGATGACATCATAGGTGATGTGTGTGTTTGTGTGTGTGTAACAGATTGTGCTGTACTTAATGACTCACAAACTGTCCAGACTGTCATGTAGAGATTAGCCTCCGCTTTGTTTTACATTCCAGCCAGACTCGAGTCATAAAGAAAGTCTCATATTTTACCTACAAGCACATTGATTAGGGTTACCTATACTATGAAACATCAAAGGGGATCTCTGTTTAGTGTAATCACACACCAAGAAGGATGTAGTTTACAATATCATGCATTAATTTGTACTCAGATATAGTTCAGCAAGTCATTAATTCTGAGCAGATGGTTTCTACTGCCCAATCAGTAAAACTGCTCAAAACTGCAAAAACTGCTAGTTTATGACTTGGGTCATGCTGACCTAACCAATCAAGAAGAAGAAGGATAAAGATGGCAGCGCTCATGGCAAAACGGGGACAAGTGACGTAGGACAATGCCTGACGTAGGTATCCCAGGAGGCTTTGCGCTCCCATTCATTCTTGGCTGCCTAGGCAGTGCTGCACCCTTTTTTTTTTTTTTTTTTTTTTTAGAGAACCCTCTATATGTAAAGTGAAAATTCAGTGAAAGTACAGCAGCTCACCCTCATGAACTAAATTTCTGAACAAATAGCTAACTGTATATCCCTAGATGAAGTTGGTTTCTCACTTCCGTGTTAATAATAATACAGGTTGAGAATAAAAGGGACGGCTCAGTAATGTCAGTTCAAACTGTTCTTCTTTCAGACATGAGTGCTTTTTTCTTAGTGTTATAGCTTCTAAAATTCTGGAGCGTTCATTTCATATGGCTTGTTAGAGTCTACTGTGTTCAACCTCTCATGTGAAGTTGGGATGAAAGATCAACCCCCTCCCTCCAGCTGTCATGTCTAGTGTAGATTTGAATTTGATTAATTAATTCCTGCATTAGAAATGGATTGTTGGAGAAAGAAGAATCTAATTGCACTAATTTTAAAAACTCATGGATGGATTGTCTTTTGCCTTCAGCCACAAGGATTAGTGGGTTTAGTATGTATTATACACAAGCAGGTACAGGAAACAGTGGCAGTTATTGTTATTGTGATGATGGATACTGTAATGTAGAGCTATAAACTCAGGATTTACCTTTGACTGCTATGAGGTACTACCCAAACCATACTTTGTACACTGTAAAACAAGCAGTTTGGCATTTATAAGAAGGATCATATACCTACCAATCTGTAATAAACATTATAAACACTAAACAAAACTAATAATGGTAATAAATAATTTATAGCTGTGTATATGGTAAAAGTGAGCAATAAATGTATCATCAAATAAAGACGGATGGCTACATTGAATTCTTGAATTATCTCTACAAACACTGTATCTCTTCCTTCTGGAACGACAGCTACATAAACCTAATGAGGTGTACATCATCACTTCCTCAAATTCCTGAGTGCTCCTTAGTCTATAGATAAACATTGGGGTTTTTCCTAATTTATCTGAAAAGGATCCACAGTGATGTTTGCTATTTTGGGGCCTACATAGGATGTGCTCAGGCTCAGCTTACATACTACAGTCTAAAAGTATAGAGCCCAGAAGGCAGAATGACTTTAAGCTGTTATGTTATGTCAAGTAGATGAAAGACAAATTCTGACTGTGGAGTCTCCATAAAGACAACGTACATCTTATTTATCAATCTCTTAAAGGTGAACTATCTGTGCTGCCAATGCAACTAATTAATTTTCTGTTTTGTTCTCTATTTTGTAAAAAAAAGTAAGATCTTTTTCATGGCTGTGGGCCTACAAATTTTTTTGAAGCCTATTTGCCTGCATGTCTAATTGTTAGGCCTAACTCTTTCCCTACCCCTCCAGAGTACCCTTGCACATGTTGAGAGAAAATCTTCAAAATCTGTTTGACATGGACGTGCTCTGTAGAACTAGTAGGTGGGGGGGTTTGAGGAGACCAGTCATCTAGGACACACCACGTAGGCTGGGATGATCAGTCTCCTCAACAGGAAATGCAGGAAACAGCAACATTTACTAATGAAAGCTGAAACACTTGGTTCATTTTTTTTTCTTGCCAGGGCAGCTTTAAAATTAGGCCCTTTGAAGCATAACTATTAATGAACAGTTAAGAACAGCAAAGTAATGAGATTTGTATGTAAAACGCATGAACAATGGTGAACACGAAATAATAAAAGCCATTTTGTGACTGCAGGCACTGCAGGCCAGGATTTACACAAATTTTACCCAAAAGGCACACATTTTTCACAATTGATTATGACATGAATCATGAGTAAAAAAAATAATCACTTGTTTAGAAATGTGTAAAATTTGGAGAAAAAGTAGATGAATCATGGGTAAAAACATTTGCAAGTAGACTTCCTAAGTTGTCATCACCTTTTTTTATCATGGGATCCCCCTGTACTACTGGAACTGTTGAAAGGTATAACAATAGCTGGAAGATTTTAGTTTTACTTTCCAATTAAAATACTGTTCAAAGTCATCCACTTTCAGGAATAGAAAGCTGAAAGTAAAAAACGTATTTTGCCAGTAAAGTCACAAGTCCCTGGTGACTTCATCAGCTGTCATGATGATGCCTAATTCCAACACTTTGCAATTGTACTATTTAGTATATACATATATATATATATATATATATTTATCACTAGACACAATATAGTTCTCTTTGTCCTATGTTTTCTATAGTGTTGGAGAATATTAATTGTCCTCTGTCCAACAAGGCCCAATATGCAGTATCTTATCTGTGGGATGAAGCTAAAGCTCTGTCTACATAATACATGCTTATCTAAACCGAAACCATTTAATTTTAGTCAGAATGAAGAATGGAAGGAGGTAACAAACCCTAACAAGTTTAACTGCTCTGTGTTCCTGTTGTGGCAAATGGCCATCTCTTTTTGATTTGATGACCATTTTGGAAATCCATTTTGGAAATCCATTTTGGAAATCCAAAATGTACATTACAGCTGTCACCAGAACAGAACTAGAAGAAAAAGCCTCCAAAAGGATCACCTTTTGGGGACAACTGTCTATCTCTGAAGAAAATTATTTCACTTCCTGTTGTTTCTGTAGGACAGGAAGTAAAGTGAAATCTCCCCAACAGGATGCAAACATACAAAAATAACTGATGTGGATTACAACCATTTCTGCTGTATCCTTAACAAAATCATATTTTGACTGTGGATATACTTTAAACACATCTCTTTTTATCTTTGACTTCTGATTAATAATGACAGTTATTGACTTAAAGGTTAAGAAGGAGTTAAATCACCTTTAGCTGGTTTGGTTACATGGATAGTAATGACATTTTCACAGCACATTAGGCTACCTTTTATGGCTCCAGCATAAAGTTATTTGTTCAGCAATGTGCCCTTTTAAAGCAAGTCTAGCTGGAGGAGAACATTTTCTCCCATCATCCAGGCTCTTACATGTCACTGCAAGACATAAAGACAATTTTTGTTGTCAGTTCAGTTCTACTGTACAGTTAAAAGTTTTTTTTTCTGTAATTCTGAATTAGGGCATTGTATGTTTTTATGAGTTAGAAAAAACATTTAAGGTTTGCTTGAATCGGCATTAAAAGTAATCTCCAATGTTAAAAAAATAAAAGGAAACTTTGCTACTGGCTATCTGAGAACACCAGTTACCAAGCCTTGGCAATGTTTGGCGGAGTATTTTGTTGTCATCCTGTAAATGCACATGAGAGAGTTCCTTCTGGGGGTTGTTCAATTAAAGTATCCACAAGCTTTTGCTGGGCCAACTTTGAAGTGAATCTGTTGCTTTGATCTGTATGGGAAGATCACATGTTCACTTTCAGGTCAATTTTATTAACTTTAGCACAGTGACAGTCTTTTTGCTTCACTGATTAACTTTATTCATTTCCTAAGAATGCTTTCTCTGAAGGAGAACTCAAGTCAGGAAATAAGAAATATCCCAACATCACTGTGCTAAGGTTATATATTAAAATGAAATCTCTGTAAAATATAAAAGCATGTAGGGTTGTATGTTGTTTAGTAGTGTACTGCAGATTAAACTAAATGTAGCATTATGCATATACATATGTGAGAAAAGTATTGGAATGTTTTATTTACCAAGTGATATATTATACAGCTATGTAAAGAGCAAATACAATTTTGGAACAGGTGCTGTTTTGTTATGGGGCTGACTTTTAACTGAATCTTGTGGTCAGCTCACTCCACCTTCTAGTTGGTGTTTAGCACCACAAACCTGATCCATGTTGAGTTAATGCGCAAAGTGCTAAACAATAATATAGATAAAGTCTAACTTTAGACATTTTAAAGGGGTATAGAGGGAAAAAATAAAATTTCTGTTTTATTTCCCTCATCTGTGCCTGTTGTGTAGTACTTCCTTCACTTCATATCCCCGTAACTTGTCTTGATCCCTAGATAACATGATAACATCATACTGTATTCCATTTCAAAAGTCGCTGCTTAGGAGTGATCCCTGAACAGCTAACATGTGATTAGGTTACATAGCACTAGGAGGAGAGTTGTTCTGCCAAACACTCGGTAGGCATGGTACATGACCTTTAAGGGCAAAGAGCGAGGTTCTGGTGGCAGAGTTATGTCTAAAACAAGTAATCCCTGAATAGTACAGAATCTAGTTTACTTTACATAGAAACCACTCACCTCCAGTGACAAATGACACTGTCTTTAACACTGATTTCAGTAATGATGATAACAGTACTACAAATAGTAAACATAACAAATATATAAGCTCTATATATATATTGTACCTATGGTACCAATTTCAAGTTTTCATAATTAGTAATTCTATATTCCTATTAAGTGAAATAACCTACTAAGCTGGTATGATTGTATATCTAAAAATAGTCACAGTCAACTGGACTTGTTTTAGTTTGAGTTTTGTATGTTGAAGAAATTTCACAGCCTTCTTTTCTGTAGGAAAGACCCCAGCATTACCCATATGATGCCAGTTTTAGTAATATCCCAGGAATTTCCTACTAGTGAAGGAAATCCCCCAGCCTCTCTGTGCCCTTTGTTGTTTGACCTGCCAATAAATGTATTTTCTGTTTCTTTTGAAGTAGTTGTATATTAACAAAGCTATATTTGCCCACTAAGAATAGGCATTCACTGTGGTGACACAATTCATGGTAAATACCTTTTAATGCATTGTCACTACTACAACCCACATGGACTGGTTACTGAAAATTAGCTCCTGTTATATCAGGAATTCTAGCAGCAATGCAATATTGTAAAAAGTAACATACCTCCATTAGGCGTAAAGCTACGTACACACTTCCAATGGTTCTCACCTGATAATCAGCTCAGGGCCGATATCGAAAGAGAATCTTAAGTGTACATTGCGCGTCGTTCATCGTCCGAACGGCCATCCTGGCAGATCCACAGACAATGAACGATGAACGATCATAATGCAAGTGAAAGGGGAGAGCGAGCAGCGGGGTGCCGCTCTGTCGCTCTCCCCCTACCCTCTGCATAGAGCAGAATGGTGCTGTATGTACAACACCGTTCATGCATCATGCAGTGCTAGTCGTTGGAAAGGATCGGGGAAGATCCTTTCCAACGACTGTAATTGCAAGTGTGTATGCAGCTTTAGGACTGCTAAAGATAAAAAAAAAGCCTTTATTTTTTATTTTTAGCAGATTTATATTTATACGGCCAGAATGGTCAGGATGTAAGGCATATTGATAAGACTTGATGGTATGGAAGTAGTAGATAAATGCTCAGGAGTAAGAATGAAACTGAAGTTGTCCCAGCTTAGTGAGTGGCCCATTGTACCCCTTTTTGAATTATGTTATACAAGGGTTTGCATGCTTGGGGGTAATACATAGGCCACTGCATACTGTAGAAACTGGAATACAAATAATTTGCAGATAGTTTGCATATTTTTGTACCTGACCTGATAATCAGATATAGACTAGATTTACAGTTTTCTCTAGTGCCAAGGTGCCAACCCACCAACCTTCATTAATAGGGGTATTTGTCCCATAATTACTAACACATTTAAATGTAAAGTAATACCTTATCCATACTTACAATGTTAATTGCCAGTGGTTGCTAGCTAAGCCATGCCAAAGTACAGTGAAAGAAACAATTATTGAGAGAGAATGATCCCTTAATCCTTCCTTCACAAAGTGTGTGTATTTTTCATGCTACCTTAAATAACCTTGTTTGGAATGTTCAGATATATTTTATGGATTTCAGCTACAGATGTTGTTACAACCATACTTATTTTCTGCAGAAATCTGAATTGTGAACTGAATGGAAACCTGCATTTCTGCCCATCAATGTTTGACTGTTTTTGTTGCTCACACATTGTGTTGCCATGCATTTCTTTTGACTTCATTGACACTGTGCAGATTGTAATCTCAAAGTTTACTAAAGTTTACTGACCATAACGTTTACTGACTATACATATCACAGTTTCATTGCAGAAACACCTTTAAATCTATGTTTTACACAGGCCTGACTAAATTTAACTTGAAAGGATTGGTAAGGGAGGTACTAACCTGGAAATTCACTGGATTTTAAATCTCAGCCATGGAGGCTTAACATTAGATGTGGGGATTACCTAGGGAGGTCTACATTCAAATACAGTCTTCTTGGAAAGCCACTGTATGGAAACACCTAGTAAATACCTTATGTTATCTGTTCTTTTTAGATATGTTAAATATATCATTCCATGTATTTTGCTGCATGTGTTCAGAAAATAAAAAAATACCTGTTCATCCTTTTAGACACGAGAACTGTCCTATGCATTGCTCACTATGTCTGTGTTCTCTCAGTCCTAGTTCCTCTCTTGAACAACAAACTAGAGAGTTATAGACAATGGGTGTTATTCTGTATCCATCTAGTAGAAGTTACATCAACTGGACTTGTTCATGTAAGACGTTTCGCAGCTTTCCAAGCTGCCTTTTCATTAGGCAGGGCTGACATAATTTCCTGTGATTTTTGTCCAGTAAATATATTCTTTTGTTAATCCACAATAGGGAATTAGAAACTGGCTGCATTTTCGTCAGATCAATTTTTTTTCTTCTTGCAAGGATAAAACATATGGGAATGTACATGTATTGCAAAAATATGATGAAGTGTATATCTATATCCATTACCCATGCTTACACAAAACTGCACACCTGTGTATAAAGTAAAATACATGATGTGGTCCTAATGCTTCTGGATTTTTTATGAGAACTGGAACTATAATTTCATATTTTACCTGCACTGCCACCTGCAGAGGGTTATCTAAGATTGCATCTCTTCAAAATATTGTTATTCCATAAACAAATTCATTGCATAATTACCTAGTAAAACAACATAGTCATCAAGCATAAGAAATAAAAAAGAAAAAAGTAAAAGGTGGTTCCCACTGTTTCTCACAACATTTACAAGGCACTATGAAAAGAGGGTCAAAAGCGGATAAGGTTTGCCCGTACAATTAAAACAACCTATGGCTCATTAGATTTAGGAAAACCTGATTTTCCTATTTTGTTAATTAAAAATAAACATCATTTGAGAGTAAACAAAACATTACAGCATTCTGATGAGGCAAGACTATGCTTCAAGCTTAGGATCAGAGCAGAAAAACAAGGGTGAGGTAATGAGACAATTTCTACTGCATTATTAGCAATTACTTATAAATTATGTCATCTAACACCTTGAGGGTGTGAGTATTTATTAATCACCACACCTTTCTTATTGGGTATTAGTGTACTCTTACTCAGATTAAATTTGATTGTTATTTTCACTACTGTAGATGTAAGTATTTAATGAAAAACAATGATATGTTTCTACCTGTTTATCCACCCTGCCATGCTCCTAGCTAATAAGGCATAGTACATCTGTAATTAACTGGGTAACCATATATGTATCAAGGATTTTACGGTCCATCTGTACAGTTTTTATGTAGCAACCTTTCACCGTACAACTGGAAATAGTTAATGGATGTGGATTTTAACATAAGTATCGTCGATATCACTCTCTGATTTAGATTTACTCTATTACTGGTGCCTGACATTTTCTGTCTTCAAAGTGGTTGGCACCAAGGATTGGGGAACCATCCATAGTAGATGGAAAAACCATCCACTAACATCTGTAAAAACTTCTTGCTGACCCAGGTTGTAAGGGATTGCTTAAGTATAGAGATTGTCAGTCTCGTTGCAATCCTATGTCACCTATGTCATGTAGTACTTGTATGTACTAATGTGTAACACCAGCACAGGTAATGCAAAGCAATGCAGCATGTATGCATTGCTCTGTTACAGTGCCATTCATTATGAAAAGTCAACAAACCACCAGAATGCACCAGCCTTACAATGCAGTTAACCTCAACATCAAAACAAACACATGTCTGTGGGTTGAGTTGTGTAACCTGTGCACTGCAACACACTTTAACACACAAAAGCATGTTCAATTAGGAGCATTGCAGTTAGAAATAAATATGCCCTTTTGGTTTCCTTTTTTATAAGGTGCAATATATATAATGATGTCAACTGCCTTTTTTTATCCAGAAGACTGGGGTTGACATGTGTTTTCAATACAACTAGACTTAAGGTGGCAAGTTAGATTGTGTGGATTGCACAGTTAAAACTGCATTCATATTCTAAAACTGGTGGTAATAATTTTAAGATTAAAAATGTATTCCATATGTTAGCGCTGCATTTAGCTTATTTTTGTAGACATTTATAGAGGTTTGGACATTAATAGGCAAATTTAAAATACATATGCTAGAAGTAATACTAGAAGGTGTTTGTAGATTTATATATTGTGTTTTACTTTTATAGATAGCTCACTTATATTCTAGTTTGTGCCATCCTGCATTGCAATTCTAGCAGCGTTCATATTGTTTATTACAAAATTAAACTTCTAGCTGTCAAGGAATGTTTTACTAGGAAGAAACATGATTTTGGCGCGTGCATTTGGCCTTTATTGCAACACATGTAACTTGGTAGTGTTCATCCCTTAAAAGGGAAAAAAGGATAGTGAAAATAAACACTGCAAAGAAGATATTTAAGTAATGACCCATCATTATCTATCATTAAAGATGCATGGTAATATTTCCTGCTCTTGAGTTGTGCGGTTTCCTTAGCTTCTTGTTAACAGAAGATGTTAGGAAAGTGTCTTGGAGTGGGGGCAGGCTATCATCCTAACCCCAAGCAAAGCAATAATATGTTCCAGTTAAACAGTTCAGTAGCCTGCAACTTATTCCGAATATGTGAAAAAACAACTGACACTGTCTAAACCTGCAGATTCTCATGTGCTGATGTCAGGCCTCTCCGGAGCCGTTGCCATTTTTCCTTAGAAATGTCTAATTATGGGTGCTTTATAAATTGTTTATATACAGCAATACTGCTTTAAGTGGCAGGTGAAGTTTGAAATGGAGCAGATCCTGAAAATCTGTCATTCTTTTCCATCTAAATTGGATTAGCATAGCCTCATTTTTTGATTGATGTATATATAAAATGTATTCATTATTAGCTTTGTTCTCACTCTTTTTGATTTGTAACTAATTAAAAGGTATGCTATTGAGATACTGATAAGGAAAAGACATATTTTTATTTTTCATTAATATAATATTATACATAATTATTTGCAATTTATACTGATATACCCTTACATTGCATTCATTTCTTGAGATAGGTGGTTGATAACTGCATCATTTATCATTCCCCAGGTGCTTATTGGCAACTATTTAGTGCCCAGGAGTGGCTATAGGCCAAGAAAACAAAGATACAAAAATGAATCCTATATGAGTTATTCTCATATTTTGGGGGCAAATGGAAACTGGTTCATAGTGTTATCTAGTCTGAACTTAGTCCTATGGCTGGACTGCCATGTGCAATAGCTAGATTTTTGGTGATTATAAAGTACTAGGTTTTAGGACATATTAGAGGACATTTTCAGTGGTATAATATGAAATAAAAATATAGAACACCCCTGTTTTGTAACATTGGCTCACTAGATCATAGAGCGGCCATATTATGGCTAAAGAAACAAACAGCAGTACATACCAGAAGGGTTCTATCTAAACTAAACATTTTATGTATATGCCAAAAAGACAAAAAATAGGAAGCCATTGCCACATTCTCTCTATTACTTCTCCATTCATGATGCATTGGGAGAAATGTAAGGTGGCCAACTGAGTTCTACCACCAAAAATGTAAACTCCAAGTTATATATGTTCAGATATTGTGATTGTGTAAACTATGCCTTTTGGGAACTAGTACACTCATATTCATCTTAAATTTGGACTATTCAGACTTTTTAAAGTATCTAACAATATTGTTTAACCTCCATGCACATTATAGTGTTGAGTGTTTCTCCAATCTCCATATTGCACGCTGTGTTTAATTAGATGGTGGAATGGATGGTGGATGGGAAAGTTAGGCTGGTGTTTACTGAATTTAGTACAGACTTAGTTTAATTTAGTTGTTTTTAACCTAAAAGAAATAAACATGATCAATGCTTCGATGGTCAGAGTAATTCGGCTACTTTCTTATCCTGAATGATAGTTTTGTGCTAAATGAATGTCAGAACACCAGAGGTGACATGCTGAATATTTTCCAATGAAGCTAATAATAACAGACTTAATTTCCTTGGTTTCATAATGACATGATGCCATTATAATGTAGCTAATGAATAAAATCTGAAAGGTGTGTGTGTGTGTGTGTGTGTGGTCTATTTAGTCTCTATAGTAGCCACAAAATAATGTATCATAGTTGCTTGAATTTTATATCTTTTAAATTCTTTACGGCTGGCCAGAAATAGAAACCCGTATGTTGGAATCAGCACTCCCAGAAATTCATAGTATTACCAAATTTAGAATTTTATTGTTTGCAAATGCTGCACAATTACAGTTCACTAAATTGGCTTATTCAGTTGGTACATTTCTCGAATAGGTTTGAAGAGAAACATAATGTGCAGAATCAATGAAAAGGAATGTTTGCTAACCTTTAATTTCTCAAGTTTCAAGGTTAACTTTTGCATGATCTAAGCTTAGCTAGTGACCCACAAAATTAGATCCAGCTGTCTTAACTATGACTTGATGTTTGTAGGCTGAGCTGACATCACTTGCTTCTGATCCCCCCTTCCCCCCATCAGCTCATAGACAATACTGTTGCCAGTTAATGCCAGTTAAGGAAATTGTGTTGAATCAAATAATTTTCTATAGACTTTATTAACCACTTGAGAATTCCATTATCCAGGGTATCCATCAATAATTACACACAATTAACAGTTGTGTGATTATTAATAGTAATTATAAACCCGTGCTTCCATAATCCCATCCCAAAGACCAAAAAAAATAGTTTCATAAAAAATGGCATAATTTGCATCGAAAAGGTACATACAGAGCCACATGGTGCTATTTTGACATTTTTTTTTTTTTTTTTATGAAACTGAGTTTTTATTGAAAAAATTTTTTACAAATACAACAAAAGAAACAAAACAAAAAGAACATGGACAAGAACACAGCATACAGGAGCATTAGCAACATATTACCA
>NC_092860.1:112165320-112180861 GCF_032062135.1 Pyxicephalus adspersus | reverse complement strand
CTGCGAGTATTATCACTAGCATGACGAAATGGGATAAAGCCAGTTTGATCCCTGTGCACTAGGTATGGCATATATTTGGAGAGCCTATTAGCTAGAATTTTAGAATAAATTTTAAGGTCCGAATTTAGCAATGCAATAGGTCTATAATTTATTTTGACATGTTTGACATTAGATTGTGAGCCCTTTGAGGTACAGCTAGTGACATGACTATGGACTTTGTAAAGTGCTGCGTAACATGTCGACGCTATGAAGGCTAATTATACTATAGTCCATGGTAAAAACTTGGAAGGCTCTGTAATATAACACATGAGGTCTGCAGAGGACAGCTGTGAGTTTTTGACCAAGATTAAGGTTGTTTTTATACTTATCAAACAAATCTAACATAGATTGTAAGCTCTTTTAGGTTTCTGTCTTTTTTTTTTCCTGTCTGTCATTTGCAAGCATTGTTTAATGTACAGCACTGCGTAATATGTTGGCGGTATATAGAGTTTATTAATATTAATAACAATATAACATTTCCAAAGATATGTGAAATAGACAAAAGCGAGAAAAAAGAGAACTTAATTGTCAGGATTTTGTATAGAGAAAATTATGGAAAAATTATGAATTCATATTATTTTGGGAGACCAGTACTAGGATTTAGGAACTGCTCAGTTGCTCTCCTATGATATACTAGAGATTAATCTATCCCCTTTTAAAGCTGAATTCCCAAATTGAAATAACCTTCTATTACCAGTTCTGTTCAAAACAGTAGTTTAGTCCATGGTGAAGGGGAAACCTAACTGTCCCCAAAACACGTTAAATGTTGTTCTTGAACTTCTAGGATAAAATGAAATACTCTTGGACTTTTGGTTTCTCACCCATGTTCTCTCTACACCTGGATTAGTAATGAAAATAGTTCCTTTACCATATATTTTAAGATATGTGAATTTTTTTAATTGATATTTTATTTTAACACATTTTCCTTATATAACTTCTAATTTTTATAGAATTTTAGTGGCTGCACTAGGTGAATGTATGGGTATAGACGTAATGATTTTAGCCAACAAATCAATAAATGCTTTACATATTTGTGATGTAGACGCTTGGCATATTATCACTACAGCAAATATTAACCTTCCTTAATTGAAAAATCTATATGGTAGTAAATTCTGCTTCAAAAGTTAATAAAAAGCTCTTCTTCTGCATGTTTAGTGAATTTTAGTTATTGTTTAGTTTTGCATCCATCTAACAAAGAGTTGGTTGGCTTCTAGCTTGGTGGATTTCATCTAAAATTCCTATATTGTCTTAACAATTCTCAAACAGATGTGACAAATATGTTCAGTCTTATTGGAAGGTTGTCATTCTTGGGATTCCCACATCTAATTATTGACTTGTGTGTCATGGTGTTTTGACCTTTTTCTTGAATCCTGATTTTCGGCAAGCATATACTCGTACAATATTTCTATTTTCCAGAAAATAATGACTCATATTTGTTTTTTATTTAATTTTACTATATAAAGTACATTTTTATCAGCAATAAAACTAATTCTTGTAACAGTTACATAGATAGTAGCAAGGTAATTTAGGTTATGGAAGTTGCAAAAAAATTGCTGAGTTTGGCCGTGAACAGTTTGTGTGTTTAAGAGACAGAAAAGAAGAAGAAACAAACTGACTTTATGGACATAAATATTAGATATAGGGAACAGCATTATGCCTGTAAAATGAACAGGCCTTTGGATCAATTACAGTATAATCACAAATTCCTTATGAATATCACCTGTATTGTAAATCTATCTGACTGCTATTATTGTTATTATGTGATGCCATTTTTGTAACTGATAATTGTTACACTGCAAACTTTTTTGCTAAACATTAAAGGACTAATAGTAAAAAGATAGGAGCCAAGGAAAGAACCAAAAAACTTCAGGAGAACACTTCAGAAGACCTAAGCTCTGACCCTGCTTACCGGTCTCTATGATCTTTTTCTAAAGACATAGTTGGACTATTGTTTGTTGAAAACATTTGGGAGCATCCGCTTGTTTACATAAGCCGCACTCTAGTGGGAAATGTGAGAGAGAAATATGTTTTGGGCATATTTGTTGCTTTTGCTGTTATAACTTATATATAAAGCTTGTGCACTAAATAAATGTAATACACAACTTGATTGTGTAATAACCTGTGACATAATTACAACCTCTCTAGCATTCTTTGATTATTGGATGTGCAAGAGAATACTGCTTAGAATATAATAACTCCTCAGCTTTTCCTTTTAACATATTTTAATCAGTCTTTTGACCTTCTATGGGACATCACTGGGAATAATGCCTATCTCTTGTGTGTGCTACATAGGACTTCAGGTACTGTGTAAGGAATTTATGTACCATTTTTTTTTATTAGAAGGGTTTGGAAAAGGGTACCGATGAAACTAACTGATTATATAACTTATTTTGACATTTTCATTTTTCTAGCTGAGACACCAGAAGACATGATCACTGAGCTGCTGTTCTGTGACACAGATGTTCAGCATATGTAGATTGATGGGTAGCTCCCAAGTAAAATGTAATCAGTTGGGTATGATGTTTTACACTGTTATGAGTTGCTAGGAAGAATAAATGTCGTAGTCAAGCTCTGCTTTTCTTCTGTCCTAGCTGAGCTCCCCATAACTAGTCTCTATTGTAGGAAAATGGCTAGCAAGAAATAGAAACACAGATTACATTCCTAAAGGAAATCTACTCCTGAGAGTTGGTCTGGAGGATGGACAATTGCATGAATAAATTGCTTCTTAAAAGTTTCTGGATTTATATGCAGCTTTTAAAGATGGAAAAGGGCACCAGACTGTAAATACGTAGCTTATTAGGGAAACTCCTGGTACACGAATATAAACCTTTATTTATGAAAACACACTGGGGTTGATATAGTAAAGATGTTTAGGCTGTTCACTTAGCAAAGTGAATTATCACTCCTAAAGAGAATTTTCATTGAGAATAGTGAGCGTGGTGAAAATTCACTTTAAAGAATACCTAATCACATAGTTACATAGGTAAATAGTCAGGATGAAAAAGACATAAGTCCATCAAATTCATCCACTAGGGAAATAAACATATCCCAGATAAAAACCCTATAGAAATAGACATTCACAGAAATGTTTGCATTTGACTGAAGCCAATGTAAACTCTGAGCTGTGGAGGCACCACAAGTGCCAGAATCAGTGCCATTTTTATAATGTGACTGTTAACCACACGAAGCCATCTAAAAGTAAATTTCTGCTTCATGAGTTTTTTGACAGAAGAGACAAAACACAGTAGGCCTTATCAAAGTTCTCCAAGACTGGAGAAGATAGACTATCATGGGTGATCCAGTAAACCTGGAATTGATTGTCTTTTCTGTTAACAAAGGACTTATTATCAATCTGTAATAATTAATATTAATACCAATTATCAATCAATATATATCTAAAAATTAAAAATATGTGTGTTTTTAATGTAGCACAGAATTTATATTTGGTTAGTTCCCAACTATTCTGTACATTTGGCCAACTTTTCTCAAATAACTGCGTGCAGAAACTCGAAACAGATGTTTTAATATGAAAAAATGTTTATTCCCAGAAAAAGTGCTGTGCCTGTGGCTAATGATATGGGGCATAGAAGGAAAAGTATTTACATCCATCAGAAAACTACCTTAAGGGCTCTTGCAAGCTGTTTTCTCCTGTTACATGAAGATAACATCTTACATGTGTCACCCAAAAGCAAGAACCTTGCCCTTTTATACTTTGCAGACATTGTGCTTTCCACTTAAATCCCACTGAAAACATTTATCTTCTATATCACAAAATAGTTTTAGGAGTTTATAGGATTTTAGAGTCATTTTTATATGAATAGGAACATTTTAAGATAAAGTTGTCAAAATACATAATGACTTAGCTCTAAAGCAAACTTTGGATGGCTGATGAGTGCTACATATGAATATTTTTACAGGAAAAGATCACTTCACAGATCTGAAAGAAATACATGAAGGTCACCAAGTTTCATGCCTCTGATATTTAGAAAATATTCATGCAGTAATTCTGCTTGTACCCTTTTCATGAGATGAACTGACAGACCCTCCCCTTTACAGATACATACTTACCCAAGGTTTGATGGTCACAATCCTGCGGTTTGTTGACCACTGAGCTGCTTTGACCACGCCTGAACATTTCAGGCCTACAGACTTCAGAGGGGTAGTATACAGAACCGGGGATTGTTTGCCTCAGTACGGGTATGTCTGCAAAAATGTTGCTGTTTCCGTCAGTACATACTGATTGTTTCTGCGGACACGTGTCTAGTTGTGCCGGTATGGTACTAATTATGTCAGTGAAAATATTGCTGTTTGTGTCAGTACATATTAATTGTTTCTGTGGACATGTGTCTGGTTGTGCTGGTATGGTAATGTTTATGTCTGTGAGAACGTTACTGTTTGTGTCAGTACATACTGATTGTTTCTGCGGACACGTGTCTGGTTGTGCTGGTATGGTACTGTTTATGTCTATGAAAATGTTGCTGTTTGTGTCAGTACACACTGATTGTGTCTGCAGTTATGTTGCTGGTTGTGTCAGTATGATCTGTGTATGTGTGTGTTAAGAGTGTGAGGAGGACATATGTAGTCTAGCCCCAGATATAAACTTGGATAAGTCAAGAGTCATGAAGGCTTTTGAATGAAATAAGAGTGGAGACCCTGATTTTACTTTGCACTAAGGTCCAATTGTATAATGGACATCAGGTCATTGTATTATCAGAAATCCTCCACTGACTTCTGTGTATCCCCACTGTACTCTATATTTTAAGCTATAATTCTCATACAGAAAATTTCACATACAGAAGCATTTTTCCTCTGTATGGAAACCACAGGGCATGCCATTGAACAGCAGGCGCTATGCCCCAGAGCCTTGTTACTGAATGGGAAAATTAACAAGTATTTTCAAAATGGAAAATACAGAGTAATAAATAGTGATAAATCAGCCGCAGGACTCCACATCTGGAAAGTTAAATAAAAATAATATGCTGATACAAGTAGGAAAGATTCCTAGCAATGGGAATACATTGTAACAGTTTCTAACAGTCCCTGTATATCTTCTCACTGTGTTGTGGTTCTGCCCCAGATGAGCCATTATTGTTTAGTAGAAGTATGTTCAGAAGTGGCTTTGTGTAGCTGGGAAAGCAATAAAACAGGCATTTTCCCAAAGCTCACATGTTATACATTACATTAGTCTACTATGTGTATCTGGTTGTATTTCTGAAGACTAAGGCCCTAATAAAACTGTAGTATTTACTACAGTAATTCCGTTCTACCATTACATGGCAGGGACATGAGGTTCTGCCGCAAACCCCTTTGCTTTTTTTATGAAATGCTGTAAATGCTATAATTCCTTATATATAAAGGAGTTTACTACTAAAGCAGAAGAGTCTGTTTACTTAGTTTATTAAATTAAAATTTGAATACCCAATCATAAGGAAGAGTAAGTAAAAGTTGGATTTTGCCTTCATGTGTGACGCGATCACAACTTAGTGAACATTACGGCTCAGGGCACAGAAAGGAAATGAAGGATCTATTACTTCTAAAGATGTCTGATCTGAGTACATGGTGCCTACAGCTGGCTGACAAATGGCGGACTGCTTGATATGCATTGGTGAATTGTCGCTATCAGCTGCAGAGTAGGTCTGAATCATTTCTGTCATCTCACAATTGAACAGCTGATTTCTTTTAAACGGACATTAACCTAATTTCCTCTTGATAGATAAACTGAGAAAAAAGGAAAACTGGCATCACTTCAGCTGCTTGTTCCTCTAATGATAAAACCATCAACTGTCACAAAGCAAATTAGAAACAAGACTGCCTTTTTAGGCACTGCTGTGCTTCACCAATGTCTGTGTGTGATCATTGTAGTTACAGGATAAACAGCTACTTACACGACAGCCTTCTGGTAAAGCTTTAGTGGGAAGATTACTTAGCATGCTGCCTGTTAGCTAGGTCCCTGGCCTTAGAGCTTTTTCAATTTGACCTAGAACAAGCATACTGCCAGTGAGGGCAGTTTAAAGTCAAAACACCCAACCTGCAATGGTATTGTAAAGTCATCAACAAATATGTAAACCAGACAGAATGAAAGCATGGTAACTAGCATCTTTAGAAGGCAACCTTGTGTTGTACACGATTCCTTTAACGTGGTATAGAAAAGAGTATATTGCATATCTCTGTAGGAAGTATATTTGTTTCAGCTTTGAAGGTTTAGGCAGACAGGTTGACAACCACAAGGTTAACCACTAATAAGCAATTAATTTCAACCAGTTCTGAACCATAGTTTCAACCACTAGATACAGGGAGAGGTGAGATGGAGCTATTGACATTCATTTGTTCCTGTAGAACAGGGGTCAGCAAACTTTTTTGGCTACTAGGCCATTTTAGGAGGTCGAGAAGGCACACTGGGCCGGACTCTCTCTCGAGTCCCGCGCTGATGGCTCCGCCCCCACCAGGAACGCCCCTGAAGGGAAATCCCTTACCCCAGTGGCGGAAGTGTTTACGCTGGCCGCGGTAAATAGGGAAGGGAGGCATAACAAGGAGTCTCAAGAGCCGCATGCGGCTCAGGAGCCGCGGGTTGCCGACCCCTGCCAGCGAGGATTAGGCCGGATCGACCAGGGGGGCGTTAGGCCAGAACCGACTACTGGCTTGGCCGTATCTGGCCTAAAGGCCGGAGTTTGCCTACCCCTGCTGTAGAACTTTTCTAGTAATTGGTTGCATTGCAGTTTTGGTTCTCAGATATTGATACAAAGGCCCGTCTTCCAATCACATCAGTCACTTCAAATGTGTAAACAAGTCATATGAAAACATGTAAAACTACCAAACTAATGCAGTTTTTAGTGGAATGTGTTGTTTATTCCCATCACCTCATATACGATGGTAATGAATAACCTTTCTATCATACCTAAAGCAGTGTCTGGGGGATGAACCTGGCCATGATTGATATTTGTAGCCATGCTTTCAGCAATGTTATCTAGCCTAGCTGGCAGCTGGTTTATGTTGTCAATTAGACACTTTATAGTTATCTCAGAAGACCTCAGGAATAATCTAAGGAATTTTTCTGACCATTCTACAGTTTTTATTATTTTTACTGTAAGAGGAAGATGGTGAGTTTGAAATCACTTCTATGAAGATGTTTATGATTGTGAATCCCATATATATTCCATATTATATATGTAAATCCAAGTTAACAAAAAAAAAAAAAAGAAAATGGGGTTTATTTCAGGAGTCACATAGGGTGTTACTGTAGGGCTGCAACTGTTCCCAAGGCCAAAGTACCCACCCATGACTGTGACTTCCCTTTACTTGCCGGTTTTCTGCTTACTTTGCCTTCTGTACGAAATAAGGCAGCATTCTGTTTCCTTCACATCCTTTTTTATCTGCCTTAATCTGCTGTCTGAGCTTGTAGCAAGCTGAAAAGTACTAAAAAAGGCAAATTCTAACCAAGTGTTATAAAACGTCAGCATGTTAGTAGCTGAGGGAAAGATTTTGGTTTAGGAAAGGGTAATCTGCAGGGCTTTTTTTCTTTACATCAGGGTTCTGTGACAAATAAACCTCAAATAACATAATTGCTTTTTAGCTAAATACATTTTTAAATGTTTTTACATATTTATATGTATGTGTTAAATGTTTTGACCATAAATATGGTCAGAAAACCGTAACTGATATTTTAAACGTGGTTTGTAATTTTTTTTTAAAGCCAAGTGGAAAGCCATATTCACTAATAACCTATACTCAATTCTGATGTTTTCTCATTACAACTGTACCATATGGAGTGTGTCTAATACACAGTTATGGTGCTCCGTTTATAAAACAGGGATTTCAACATTCCCTGGTAGAATTGAGCTACTGCCATTGAAACACATGGGCCTGATAAGTTCCCACCAGTACAAGTTTGAAGGGATGTCAGAATGGTTTATAAATAGAGCCCATAACAGTCTTTATTAATAAAAGAAGACCACAATGCCTTACTGACCTCATCGAAGTGTATTTTAGTTGGCTATACACTTAAGAATTAAAAAATATTTTTGGTAAACGGCCACTGGGTGAATTTTTGGTCATATTACTATTATTAATATTATGTTTTATTGATGTAGCACTGACTTATTTCACAGGACCTTACAAAGTCCATAGGCATGTCACTAATAGTCCCTGTAAGGGGCTCACAATCCAATAGCCCTATCTAATATGTGATTAACACAGTCTAAGGTTAGTTTTTTGAGGGAAAGCAAAAATGTCTACCTGCATGTTTTTGTATGTGTTATGGTAAATCAATTGTATCATGTGCTCCAATAATGATGTGCTTTTTACACAATATAATAATGTAATTTTGTAAATACTGATGTGTGCCTTTTTGGGAGTCACATAAAAATTACTTTTTGGGATTCACACTTTGATGTGTCAGATGTCATAGGTCTAGTGTAAATAAGTTTGTTGATGTTTAGCAATCAGCTCAAGCCTAGACTTTGACTTCTAAATCTCTGGGCATTTGGTTGCCATTAACATATACTGCTCTGTGTTTTTCTAAGTGGGATAGCAGTGCAGTTTATTCATGCAATATATTATTGTTATTTTCTCCTGTGTTTATATGTATATGTTATTTTCAGGGATGTGACTCGTTCTGGACTGGACAACCAGTCTCCTATAAAACTGGACTCTTTAACTGCTTCATCTACTAAGTAATATTATACTTACTTAAAGCTGTTGTTAGCAATACTGCAGCATTCCTTTTGTAGTTCCTGTTGAACACGCTGCTCAGATGCCATACATACCATTTCCCTGTTAATAAGTTTTCTTTTTTTTTTAATCTTGTTCTTGTCCAGGGATTCTCAGACACTGCTGCAACTACAAAATCAGATACGTCACGAAAAAGAATCTGCTGCCTGGAAGCAACAGACCAGTTTTCAGCAAAACACACCACCCTCACCATCCTTCCCTCCTCCACCTTCCTTCCAGGAGCTGGAGGCCAGTCAGCTTATCAACCCACCAGTGCAAATGAGTGTTCTTAACTCGCATAGTTCTCCTGCCATGCAATCATCCGGCTCCTTCAACTATGCTAGACCTAAACAATTTATTGCTGCCCAGAACATGACCACTGCCCCAGGCTACATAACACCATCTTCAGGTTCCTCAACCTCCAGCATCCCATCTCCAATATCACCTTCAACACCTCAAAAGCAGTTTACCAGAGTTCCTGTGCAACCTTTTTCCCAGCCATTTCCTCCTGAAGGTGAACAGTTTTGGTCGCCAACCTCATCATCTCCCCCCCCTCCTCCACCACCTGTGTTTAGCCCAACTGCAAACTATTCTGTGCAAGATTCATTTCCTCTTCCTCCACCTCCTCCTCCACTTCCTGGATCTGGACCTTCATATAGTCCATCTCAGTCTCCAACAACCAGAGGTTCTAGCCAAAGTCCTGCGGCCTTCCTCAGTTCCATGTTGCCATCCCAGCCATCACCTGTCTCCTTTAATGAACTCGGACTACCAAAAGGTGTTATGCCTCCGTGAGTATCTTTACTTTTACTATAGAATATCCGCTTGGTGTTGTATAGTACTTTGTAAGCATTGTAAAACTGCTCATGTCTTTTGTTGTTTTTGCCTACTTAAATACTTCAGCACTCTGGAGTTATGTAGCCACAAGTCAAGCTGGTATTTTGTTGGTGCAGTTATAAAAAAGAAGGCAGGATGACTGATTACTCTAAGCTACACAGATGGTTTATTACACTTCTATACATTATACTCAATATTTTGTGATTCTTGGCTATTATGTAATGCTGACTTTTGCCATTACTTGTATGGTATTATCACAGCCTAATTTAGTAGTGTAAGCCATATTTTGTGCATGGGATGAAACACTATAGATAGATAAACCTAAACAAAGATAGATAGATGATAGATAGATAGATAGATAGATAGATAGATAGATAGATAGACAGATAGATAGATAGATAGATAGATAGATAGATAGATAGATAGATAGATAGATAGATAGATAGATAGATAGACAGATAGATAGATAGATAGATAGATAGATAGTCATTCCGACAGACAGACCTCCAGAGAGGCAAATATATATTTTACTTACTGTACATGTGCCCAGATTATCATTACCAGTTACTAAAGAATGTACTATATTCTCTGTACAATCAGGGAGCACATTCTCAAGTTACAGAGAACTGTTATCTGAAATGTTGCCACCTTGTCTTAGAATCACAACATGTTTGCCAGGTCACACTTCAGAGATGTGCCAATGTTTGAGAAATAACTCAGAACAAGAAAAGTGACTTCCAGCTGTGACTGAACTGCTCACAAAGCCTAAGTAAGCAAAAAATTACTTAACATGACTAGCTCCTGGCACAATAAAATTAGCTGTTGAGAATATTCCATTGCAGCCTCATAGCATTATAAAACAAATGTTTCACATTATTAATGCATGCTTGAATCCTTAGTATGGGTATACAGAGTCTCTTTATGAATTGAAGCATCCTATTTCAGTAAGTGATACTACTCTTTGTAAAAAATAAAAGGCACACCTGTGGTACGGCACAGTTTATAGAGCAAATGCATTTACACTTCATACATTGGCCTTGATCACAGGGCCTATTTTCTAGGTATAAAAAAGGACACCTTGCTACTCCTGAGTTTTTGGTCCATATTGACATACGGGTAATAGCATTACACAGGTGCAGCAACGTCCATGAGGCAAGTCTTCTATTACACCCAATCCAAAGATGCTCAATTGGATTGCGTACTGGTCACTGTAGAAGCCATTAGAGTACAGTGAACTCACTGTCATGTTCCAGAAATTAGTTTCTGATGACCAGAGATTTGTAAATGTGTATCCTAATAATGTGGCCAATGTGTGTATATTCCTGTTGGTTACATGTCACTGACTCTTCGACTGCAAACTTTTTATTTAAAAAAGGATGGCAATCACAGAACCGGCTTAATAAAAAAGTATAATGAAAGAGTCTTAGAGATTTTGAAATGTTTTCAACCCTAATTTATGGTCTACCAAAAATGAACACGTTTTGACATTTTATTTTTCAGGTAGAAAATGATATAAATCATGAGTAAAAGTTGATTAAAAGTTATCAAACTATGTGACAAATGTGGCTACAAATTGGGTTTTTCTTGGGTAAAACATTTAGAAATACACCCCTTGGAGTTTTAGGTAAAAAGTGTAAATATAAAAAGTTGCAGTTTGAGTTATATAAGATATTAAAACCTACTTTATATTGATAACAATTTATAAAAATAGATTGACTTTGGATAGATTTAGAAAAGAAAAAACATTAAAACAAAATTGGAAACGTTATCATTCATCTGTTTGTAACCAGCAAGGAATTTCAAAAGTGTATCAAGTGCAATCTGGAATTAGTTACATTAAATCCAGCTGTCTATGGTGGGGGCCGTGCAAACTTTTAATGTCCAGCACCGCTCTTAACGCTTTTACAAACTTAGGAAAAGAGAATATTTGTAAAATATAGTACATTTAGAGTATCTTTTGTATTTCCCTTTATATTTGGTATCTACTACTACTGATCTGTAACACCTTTATCAAATTTTCATTTTGGACCGCAGAATAAATAGTTTAGAAATCTTTTTATAGACATATAGTCATACAGCCATTGGCTTGAGCTAGACTACTAGAAGGTGGTTGGGAAGGAATTGTTGTCATATTATAAAGGATGCAAGCATTACCACACTAAGACTATACACACCCACACTAACACAAAGTAACTGAAGGGCTATTTCAGGCATTACACTAGTGTAGGTGTTTGCTTCCCAATGGAAGCTGAGTTTTTTTATTGTATTTGGAATCATGGAGTTTGCTCAATGTAGGTGATTGGAGCAGGTGACCATTCTTGGTTGCTGCATGTGGCATATGAAAAACCAGGAGACAATGCCATCACAAGCAAATGCCTATAATCAAAAATAGGTGAACAAAATGAACTTTTTTGTTCCAATGTTAACAAATATTGGGGTAGGGCTAACTAGATGAAAGTCAGCCTAAAATTGTGATCTGTTCAAAACACAGGAGCTTTTGTGGTAGGAGGTATATACAGCTGACCCTGAATAGGCTTTAAAGTATGAACTTTAGAGGGTTCTCTCACACCTATGCTGTGAAATTGTGTGGTTGGCAGCTCCCAGGCACACAGCAAACTGCTGCTGTGCATCCAGGAGTGCCAGACCACACTGTGGATAATCAGATTCGCACACAAATGTGGCTCTGCAAAACTTCATACAACGTCTGCATGACCAAAAGCAACTTTACAGAAAGGTAGAGAATGCTTGGACTCAGCATGTGTCTGAAATTACCCTAGGTAAATCTGTTCAAATGATACATTATTATATGTATGTGAAAGAACTCTTTACTTGCTGATCGCAAGGATTTACTTTTATTTATGACTTTTTCAAAGGCTAAAAAACACAACAACCTATGGTTTGAGAAGGGTATTATATATTCAGCAAAACATTAGACCAATAGACCATAGACCAATTGCGCCTTGTACTTCAGCAGACTCAAATCATGGGACTTGTAGACAGCAGAGATGGGAATGGGGTGAGAAGGAAAACTTCCATGATCAGTGCTCTTCACCTCTACAGTCAAAAATGCCTTATTTCCCCACTACATGCATAGTAAAAATATTGAAAGAAAACCATGAAAAAGGATGTGTGGAGAAGAACTGGAACTATATATCGCAGAGATTATTGGAATGATTTCCATTCTATAAGTAATTGATCTTCACAGTTGGGCATACTTTATATATATTTGTGCTTCTAGAATAACTTATTGTTCAGGATATTGTGCATTGGTCATAAATGAATTATTTTCATTGGTAGGGGCTTTCCAAGGAAGACAGGCCGAACTGCCCGCATAGCTTCTGATGAAGAGATCCAGGGAACAAAAAATGCAGTAATACAAGATCTAGAGAGAAAACTGCGTTTTAAAGAAGAGCTCCTGAACAACGGCCAACCGGTATTACAGTGACAGCAAAGCTAAACATTTCATGTTAACTTATTAGCCAGTTAAACTTTGCAGCTTTTTCTTTTAAAGTTAAACATTTGAATAATTTGTTAAGATAATTGCAGGCACTAAATTTACGGACACCAGGTAATAAGCAATCAAAATGAATATCTGTGTCTCTCCTATGTTATTAGAAATTGACGTATGAAGAGAAAATGGCTCGGCGGTTGCTTGGAGCTGACAGTGCTGCAACTGTGTTTAATTTACAAGAACCAGAAGATGATAATAATACACAGGTACAAATAAGCATTTCTTTACATGTACATTTACATTAAATGGGAAATGTGTGATTGTTTTATGTGTAGTTTATTCTTATAGTTTACTTTTGAGAAATACACACAATGAAGCTGGTGTTCCTTTCCAAAGAAATCCTTTCAGTGGAATGTGCCCACAGAGCCAAAATTATAATTAACAAACAGCTTATCAAAAGCAAACTATTGAAGGACATTTAGTAAATCAAGAAACTGCCTTTACCTACAATTGATGAAGCAGCAATGCATTTTATTTTAATTCTCAAGAATGTAGTGTAATTCTAAGGGATCAATTACTGACATTGAAATACATGGACCTACAAGATTCTCCACCAGGGAATGTTTCAGGGAATGTCAGATTCACTGGTTTAAAAACGGAACCCTAAATGTTTTTCAACTAAATGTAACTGGCAGAATTCAGGGTTTAGCTATAACACTCATTCCTTAGTGGTTAGCTTTGAGTTTATGCATGTGTATTTTACTGCATTTTGCCTGCTCATGATACTTAAACAGTGAACTGGCCTTTCAGCTTGTCATGTATTTTTGCTGGAGTATGTACACTTGGTTTATACATGTATGTATTCTGGTTTAGTTTTCTCCTTGAATTTAAAGTGTTTAATTGGCTGTCTACATACTGACTGAATGGCCTGACTTGAATGTGGGTTTTCACTCATATGGACAAAGCTACACAATCAAGTTGTTTAGCATCGTGGACGTTGCAAAGTTCAATGATAGTCACCGATATTGACTGAATGGACAGCTCAGTTATTAGGAGAAAGGATAAGAAAGGGATCATTACGATGGGAATAAAAGGTCAGCTACTGGTTTTAATGGGGCTGATCGCTAGAATAGTAGATGCGAAGGGACTGTGTTTTATGGGCAACATTTTTTTTGCCCATGTGATGACACAAGTACAGAGCACAACACACAGCACAACAGCAAAGAACAGGGATGCAATCATTAACAATTCAGTTTTTCTTCCCCAGACACATCTAATAATGGTATGGCATCTAATAAATGGTATGGCATCTATTAAAGAAAATCTAATAAACAAAAAGTGTTTGAAAGTTTCCTATTGCAATATAAAAGTTACATTGATCATTAATAATGAACTTTTAGATGTAAATATTATACTTGTAGACCTGAGATACCTGAGCAGCAGTTCACTGGATGTTTGTGTGAATCGAATTGTATAAGGAAGGATCATGATATCAACATAAACCATAGAACATTAGTCAGAGGTAGCGGGCAGCTGAACAGCAAGTCAGATATTTTTTAATTTGTTCTGATGGGAGATTTTAGTTTTGAATATAAATAGAAGAATGTGAATAAAACATCTGTTTTGTGTTATGCATACAATTTTTCTTTATGTACTCGATAAGGTGTCATTAAATGACCGTTTTAAAATTGTATTAGCAAAATTAGTGTCTGTTAAAGCCAACAGAGAATGCAGACCACAGTGTACATACATGTGTCAACATCAAGATGTACATACTCCATATATGCTAATGTTCATATATAGATGTGCATGTAACAAGGTCCCAGTAATAAGCCATTAAAGAGCTTTTTGCATTTTATAAGCAAATCAGCGTGAAGTTAGTTCTTAGAAAAACTTGTGTTGAAAAGACAATAGAGAATATATATATATATATATATATATATATATAAATACACACCTTTTGTAAAGAAAGTACAGAGCCAGAGTACAGAGAGGAGCTTACTCCTCACGCTCTATAAAGGAGAAGTATCATCAGATCACAAGGTAGTAAATGTATGCTTGCTTTAGCTTTTACCTTCTTCTCTACCTTTCAGGAAGTTGCCTCTGTTGATGCTTCTGTAGGAAATCCTCTTGAAATGCAGAAGGTTATTATTGACCTGTGTTCCTTGTCCACACCTCATTGACCCTTGGTTTTATAATTAACATTTTACGTGTTTTGCAGTTTCCCCAATTTAACAACTGTTGTAAACACTTGTCTTTTATGTTCTTCTGGTTTTTCACTTGGTGTAATGTTTATCCTTCAGTTATGGAGGCGATTTTAAACAAGTATTAAAGAAAATAATTATGTTATATACCTATTGAATCTCCAGCATATGCATTGTATAATTGCATGAAATTACTGTGTTGGTTTTTTTTACTAATTACTCCTAAATTATCCTCACTGGAACTTCCCACTTATGAAGTGCCTTTCAATAATGGGAATGGGCATCAGTCTTTCATCAATATTAAACA
>NC_092860.1:111886265-112164933 GCF_032062135.1 Pyxicephalus adspersus | reverse complement strand
GCAGCGCTGTACAAAGTCCATAGTTGTGTCACTAACTGTCCCTCAAAGGAGCTCACAATCTAATGTCCCTACTATAGTCATATGTTGTCTAAGGTCAAATTAAGGGGAAGCCAATTAACCTAACTGCATGTTTTTTTTTGGATGTGGGAGGAAACCGGAGAACCTGGAGGAAACCCACGCAGACACGAGGAGAACCTGCAAACTCCATGCAGATAGTGTCCTGGCTGGGATTGTGCTGCCCATTTTTTAGTTATTGTTAACTGCTTGTGGTTGATACATATTATTTATTTGAAATATTTCTGATCAGAGACTGAAAATGAGGAGATTCATAGCAGCAAGCAGACCATGGAAGGGGGAAAGGGGTACTGTATTGATTGTAGGAGCAGAACTGCCACAACTTTGTACTTATTCACAACAGTCAGCTTGTTTCTATTCCCAGAGTTCAGGGCATCAGTTAATATACCTATAAATCCGAACAGCTCAATTTGAACATTTGTAGCATGACATCTGACATCTGACATTTGTAGTTACCAATAGGACAATAATTAAAATGTTTTCAAAAACATTTCCATTTCAAAATTTGAGTTAAATCTCATCTAAGCATTCATTTTTCAGACTATCCAGCTAACAAATCCAGTGGTCTAGTGAACCTAGAAAGACACCAAACACCAAAGTAATATTGATCGTTGACTTGATCAGAATGTTCATGTAGTGTTCCCTGTATAATATTACACTCGTAAGATCAGTTAGGGTTGACTCTGATTTTAGCTTCCATGCTGGTTTCATATTTCCATACCTAATTAATGTTATAAAAATCTACATCCCATCAGTCAAAATGACTAAAGCCGTGTACAAATGTTCAAATATTAATTTTTAAAGTGAAAGATCCCTGTACACGAATTGCTTGGCAGTAGCCAAGCCCCTTAAGGGACTACAATAATTCTCATTGATGGTCAGTTGTTTAGTTATCCGGCACAACGGATTGGTAAACAACATTGTGTGATATCTGTAGTCATGGTGGATTATCACCCTATACAATCACAAACAATAATTTTTCTAGCTACGAAAATCTGTCATCTGTTTGGAGCTTGCGTGAAACACATGGCCAGTGTCAAGTTAAAGAATGCAGTAAACAAGAATGGCCTGTTTTTTGAAGCACAAAAGCATCTGACAAACCTTTTTTAATGTGGAATGGACTCTTTAGATGTGAAAAATACCAAAGTAGTTAAATCATACTGTTCACAAGGTTATAACTCATTTTTAGCAAACAAATCCTTAAAATGATTTTTAATGTGTTTTATTAGTTAAGCCCTAATGACAGACATATAGGAATTGGTACACATACCATAGAACTACTAGTGTTTGGTTTACTTGCCAATATTTGACAAGCAGGAAAATATAAGACAGTTTCTGGGGGTGACATAATCCTCGGTAACTTCTGAAGTTTAAGACTAAGTTTAGACTACACAGCACATAATATTTTTTAGAGAAAAACAGTCTGTGTGCGTCTTTATTATTCTAGTCATTATGTGACCATCAGAGGTCTGTTTGTTTGCTCATTCTTTACTTAAATACATGTTGATCTGTCCGATGCTTGGAAAATCAGAAACATAGTTTAAAATAAACACATATTACAAGTCCCTGGAGTAGAATTCAAGATACACAGATCAAGTTATTACAAGGCAAAGTATGCAGTTCATAGATAGCTTCTGTTTTATGAGGAAGGAGGTAACACAACCAAACCATTGTCTGCATTTACCATTTACTGGCATAGCACAGTGAAGGGCTTGCAGACTAAAATTTTCCTTTGTACTGTTATTTAGAGACATTTAGAATTGTAGTAGTGTGAGTAAAGATACATAAACATCTACCCAGTTATCATTTTGTTACAAAAGTAAATGATCATCAATACTAAAATATGTCACCACAACTAGCCACAGCTCAGAATGACTGGCAAGTCCATTGCTTCACCTGCACATGCCCTACAATCAATGCTTGTAGTAAAGTTAAATAAAACTTCAAGTATATCCAGTGTTGGAAAATTTACCTTATTACTGTTCTTTGGACACTCACTCTTAGTTCGAGTGGCAGTGGTCATCAGAACAAACACAGAGAGCAGATCTACAGTACAGTATGGACACAGACAGCAATAAAATGTCCATTGTCATTATATCTATTATATATATCTTGTAAAACAAAAATGTTGATTTTATATGCACTTTAAAGCAAAATCAGTAGAATTTCTGACTTTGGTAGAGGTGTATAGCATTCGTAGTTCAGTGATTTTACTTGGTTGCCTGAAGTGGCTATCTAAAAAAGTTCAGACACTCTTAGTGAGTTGTGTAACTCTTATCATCTGGGTCTGTTGTTTGGTTGTATGCAATGTAATAAATAAGTTGTATTGTTAACTTCCTTTATGTGGTTTCAGAATTTCCTTTAATTTTTAAAGAGAAAAAAAGCAAAGTATTTTATGTTTTATTTTGGCATATTGACATGTTATCATTTCAATTTGATAGGAATACAAAGTTTCCAGCTTTGAACAGAGACTTATCAGTGAAATTGAGTATCGCCTGGAACGTTCTCCTGTGGAAGAATCGGATGATGAAATAGAACATGGGGATGAATCTGATGGTACCCCTCCTGAATTTGAAACAAAACTGCGCCACTTCAAAATTTTCGAAGGAATGCCAGCCACTTTCTCATGCAAGGTGACTGGCAATCCAAAGCCAAAGGTATGAACATTTTCTCCTATCAGCAAGCCTGTAATGCTCATGACACACAGTGGGCTTAAAGACTGTTTATAAAGCAGAAAAAGGTTTAGTAGAGGTGTCATCCCATAGCCACTAATGGGGTTTAGCAGGCTATCATTTTAGGGTAGGATAGAAGGAGAATTATATTTTTTATAGCAAGTCAATCCAAAATGTTGGGTGATCTCGAAAACAAGAATAGAAAAAACATTTCTTCTCACCTCCATTTTTGTCTACAAAACAGAATGTGAAGAGAAATCTCTTTACTTTCTGCAGAAAAAAGGCACCGTTGCTATGTGCAAGGGGTCTAACTATTCACAAAGTAGAAAATATTTGGCTTTAGATATAATTAATATACTATGCATCCTGTTTTATACAGTGTGCTGCCTGTTGTTTTACTCAGTATTGCCTTCTATACCTTTTGCACACACTGTGGAGTCCTTGATCTGATAGTTTGCATTGACTTAATGACTCCTTGACTGAATTTTCCCCTACAAATCCCTTCATCATCGTCACCGAGCGGATCCACGTTTAAATCAGAAATCCTCAGCTACAGCTGCATCTTATCAAGATTTAAGTGCCGTATCTGTCTGTTTGTGATTTAAAAGGTGTCAGAAATAAGGAGTTGGGAAAATGTATAGAATATTCATATGATAGACTGTCATAGTTCCTTCTTGTACAAGATTAATGTGTAGCCTGCATGCCAGATGTAAAGCTTTTATCAAAGATTAAGGCACATGTGTACATTGAAGATTTGCAACATACACATTGTGTAGCAGGACAAATACCATGAAATCTTTTAGGATTTCTTGAAAATAAAAGTGTCACAGTATGTGATGCACCATTTACTTTTTCTTAGATGTTTACAATGCACAAGAAATCATTAACAATAGTTATTGCCCACAAAGAAAGTTATGTTTCTAGCAAACCCATTCAACCATTAACACAATGGAGCTAACTTTAAGTGAAAGCTTATTGAAGAACTCTATCAAGAGAGACTACAGAGATGTCAATAAAGTATCAGATTTTTTACTATTCAAAAGGGATAGACTCCTACAGGTTTTAATACTACCTATTTCCATTCATTCAGGAGTTTGTACAGTGAAACCACCAATTAGATTTTGAAAACCTGAAACCTCATGTACATGTACAATTATTAATAAATGTGTTTCTATACATTTATATTAAACTGAATTAAAAAAAGACATTTTGAACTACCACAGGGTACAGATTCCAGTGGGATTTATTTCTATATTAAGCTTTGCTTACAATACACTAAAAACTTAGCACTAACACTGTAATATTAACAAACTGATAAATTGCACTCTCTATTTGTGTTTGTTGGACATAACTGCAACATTGCTTAATTCATATTTTGCGATGGTTTATGTATCAGAGCAACAAACTGTTGAAAAGATTAAAACTTTGTGGAATAAGATTGGAAAAGAGAGCGAAGGCTTGGAGAGGGAAATCTCCTGTCAATGGTGATGTGAATGCTTACAAATAAATGGTTATTGGGCCTTTTTTCACTGTGTCTGTTCTTAATAGACGTAAATGGTGGAATAATCATATAATGGTGTAAATACAGGTATGTGGGGTGGTACTTTTCATTATTCTTGAATATGGGTTATTGTACATTGCACATTGCTCCATGTCCCTGTTGAATATCCTTAATGGCAGTGAACATGTTTGCTTCACTTTGCTTAGTACATAATAAGCATGGCTTAGTAGAAGCCGGTTGAGTTCCAATGTTCTGTTTCAAATTCCCTGGCTTGGAAGAGGCCATTGTAATGAGTTACTACATCAGGAAACCATTCAGGAGGAAATTGTAAACACATGGGATTCCCTTGTTTTCTATAAAATAGTCACTTAAGAGGCCATTTGTATGTCACTTTTTGGTTTGATTGTTTCCAAGAGTCACATAGGGCTCGAATAGTTACATGACAACTAGGTAATCTATTTGGAACAGGCATACGAAAGGCTTGTAGGCTTTTAGCAGTCAGCGCACAAGAAAAAATTCTTATCTGTGTCACAGAAGCCAGCCAGATTCTTACTCACATTTTGAATTGAAATTAGAAGTTTTGATTGGATAATGTGTCTTACAAACCTATCCATGTATATATTAGGAAAAATAAACCTTGAGGCATGTTACACAAAAGGTTTTGTAACATCATTTGTTGGAATTTTTTAAAGCATATTTACTTCCCACTATTTTATATGGTGATTAGTGGTTGGGTACAAAGTTACTGTTATCTGGTTGCAAAAGCTGTCAAATCAGATACAAATTTTTGTAAACTCATGTAATCATCAACCACTGTAATACGTCTTGTAATTTTTTAGCCAGCTGTAGCTGCAGATGAAACTGAGGAACAAAATTGGTTTTTACGCTCATGAGGGAAGAAGTTTAATTTTTGGGTGTCTGATAGTAAGGCCAGTTTTTGGTGTCTGAATGAAAAAGGCCAGCTTTAGATGTATGCAGGAAAAGAGCTGTTTTTTATGTCTGATAAAAGAGGGTACGTTTTTAGGTGTCTAAAGGCAAAGGAATCGTATTTACATGTCAATAAAGTGTTAGTTTGAAGGTGCCTAAGGTAAACGGGTTGCTTTTTAAGGCATCTAAAGGAAAGGGGTTTGGCCTTAGATGTCCAACAAGAAAAAGTCGGTATTTCATGTCCAAGAGAAAAGGGTTGGTCTAGAGGTGTTGCTTGTTGGTTTTTTTCCAGATAAATGCTGTAGTCTTTTACTCAGAGATTACTCCTATAAACAGTGGCTTGTTTAAACTGGCATGAAAAAGTAAGAATTGTTTTAGTATTAGCAACTAGTTTTTAACCAGCTATATTAATAGTATCAAGGGAAAACTGTGGTAAATGCATTTAGTCATTTTCCAAATAGGTTTTATTTGAGGTTTTCCTGTAATATACATACTAATTCACTTTTTCTAAGCACTATAATTAAGTCTCTAATGAACAATTTAAAAGTAAATGTATTTACTGGCTTATTGACAAGCTATAATATAAAAGCGTCTTTCAAACAATTAAAAAGCATTTTACAGTTGTCAATAGCATTTCAGTTTAATTATATTTTTATAGGATTCATTTTCTAATTTGCAAGTTTTGTTGTGTTTGGAAAGATGTGATGTATTGGCCGTTCTCCTCAATAAATGTTTAATGTTCCATTTTAGAAAAGGATTTCAGTAGGTGGTGTGGAAGAAAAATACAGCCTTTATTTATTGTTCACAGAATTTTGCTTGCTCTGAATGGGGCCTTTCTTCTTTTCTCATGGCACTTCAGAAACTTGAGATCAATAAATATCACAAAGGGGTATTTCTAATCCCAGGGAAAATTATTAGTGCTGTAAGACTGCAATACACTTAACACACATAGCAACGGTATCCTAAAAACCTGTTTATTAGACAATATGCTAAGCATTCCAGTGTAAACTGTAAGAATTCAGGCGGGCGTTGGACTTGCCTTCCCATGGTTTAAAATAGCTGGTAGATATAAAGAACAATAAGTCTTATGTTACTACCAGGTGCTGGCAATGAGGTTAGAGGGGTCAGAGCAAAGATTAAATTGTATGTTTTTCTTTTTCTTCATATTTTTCATTGATTGATCATTTCTGGATATTTGTGCGTAAGCAAAACAACTGCAAGGGGTCTCAATGTAGGACATCAGGCAACAACCAACATTCTGATCCCTGATCTCTTAAGTTTTTTCTTTTATACACAGTATAGTTACATGGTAATTGTGAAAGCTGACAGCACCTTGCCAAGAACAGCACATCCTGAGGTTTGCAAAGATATTCAGTGCATAGCACAGCAAAGTCTTTTTAAAACAGATGGTATTCACATATCAGCATCCATCTTGTATCCCAAAAATAAGATGTTTATTCCACATTTCATGACAGTGGGTGAGGCCATACAATTCCTTGTTATATGCTCCAACATCTAAATAAACTTCTAGAACTATTCAAATAATCTGCTAATTTAGCCCAATTTTCAAAAACATTAATTCCAAACTTCCTACAGCGTTTTTAGGCTTTGTGATCATCATCAGTTCTGTGTATGGAGACCACAACTTCTATGGAGTAGGGCATGGAACGCTACAATACAGTAAAACCAAAACAAAGTTATGCTGAAAATCAATGGCCCTGATTTATTTTAGCTCTCCAAGGCTGGAGAGGATACACTTTCATCAGTGAAGCTGGATGATCCAGCAAACCTGGAATGGATCTGGTCCGGGATATAAAACATTTGCTAGAAAATAACAAATGACTTTGAAGAAATCACTTCCTGGTTTGCTGGATCACCCACCTTCACTGTAAGTGTATCCTCTCCAGCCTTCAAATAAAGGAGAGCTTTAATAAATCAGGGCTAAAGCGTTTTGAAACACACACCCAATTCCATCAAATTTTACAAGTATAAAAATATTATTCTTTATTTTAGGACTGCTTAGAACCACACAAATCATTCTATTATACCCTTAAGCCTAAATGCACATATAGAATCACTGGTGTATGATGCAGATATAACCTCAGATATATTATAATGATACCTTTTGTTAATGAGTAGCTAGGGAAGAATGCTTTCAACCTTCTGTTAGGCAGGCACTGCATTTCACTGAAGGAAGATGTCTTAAGTATTTTAGCATTTCACTTTTATAAGGTAGGGAATGATCTCACCAAAGAAAATTTCTTTTTTTTTACTCATAACAAATCACATCAGATGTCAACAGTATCATAACATAGTTTATTTAAAGTAAGCTTAGAGCTGGAGTAGTGATGTGCTCAAAGCAGCTAAGCAACTTCATAGCAGCTTTTTACACTGGGTTCAGAGTCAGTCACTTAAGATTTCTATAGGTTACTCCATGCATTTGTAATATAGTTATATGGATTCTGAATATCTTTTTGTATAATGTCTTGCAGTAGTTGTCTGATCAGTCTGGCAGAACAAGAGAGTGCGTAATATTCAATCAGCAGGATATTGAATCATCTCGGAAACATTTGGATGTCCAGATCAAATCTGGCAGGATATCAGTGCTGACATCTGACAAAAGTGCCAGTGCGGCCAAAAGTATTATTAGTGAGCTGATCTTAATTTCCAGATTAGTGACACAATCAGTTATATATTTACTGTTACCCTCCTCTATGTTGCTTCTGGTTACATTGCTGGATAAAAAGAAACTATGAGCTGTTACATATATGCATGCTTTTATTTTCTGCACCATACAAAAATCCTCTATGACTATTGTAGATACCTGTTTTACCTTTTTTTTCCAATCATCTATAGCTGCAACCAGTGTTCATAGTAGTGCAGTATCTCCAACGTTATACCATCTCTTTCACATTTATCTCATAAGCAGATTTAAAGAAAAAAAAAAACTTTGTTTCTATAAGGTTTCTTTAAGTAAAGTGGGACTTTGGGCCTGTCACAGCCCAATGATTGCATGTTATATTTAAATCTAAAAACAAAAATTTAACAGATAGTTGTCAGCAATGCTAACTGATAGGAGTCAGCAGAATTATTACTTTTGCACTTATAAAATACTACAATACACTTTTAATGGTATTTATAACAGACCAGAAAAAGTGTTAATCAATGCAAGTTGCATTTGCTGCAGAACTTGTTTTTGGGCAGAAACAGTAGGACTTAGCTCAGAAATGTTGTTCTATTGATTGATTCCTTCATAAATATTTATTCATATTTGCACTCGAATGGTAAAAAGCAATATATTATGACCTCAAAGACAAAATCCAGACTTTCCCATCAAAGTTGTTGTAAAAGTTGTTTTTGGAGACTGGACAAAATAATGTGGGCCTAGAAGTGGCTTCTTTGTTGCTATTTGTGTTTTTTAACAATCCTCATCACAAAATCTCTGGATTATTGCCTAGGGTTTCTTTGATAAAACAACAGAAAAGGACAAGTGACATCATCGTCTGTTTTAGGGTCACAGAACTCAATTATATAGCTCTCACCGAGTAGAACACTTGTGAATCTAATAAAAAGGTTCTCAAAGCAAATCAACTATTGCATATATGTATAGTAATGTTACTTTATATGACATTTATTACTGAGCTATATAATGCCTGAAACATAAATTTATATTCAAAGACATTATAATATTAATTACCATGAATCAGTGGATGTGTATTTAATATACAGAAGTATTGATGCACCCACAAGGTCTAAACACAACATTTTGTAATACATTATTACTTTTATTGCTTTAAGAGGCCTATTAGTACCAAAGAACATTTTTATGTACTCATGTTGCTTGAGGGAAACCATGATTATTTTAGGTCTTGACTTTGATCCAGAACCCTCATTGTCTATATTGTGCATAAATCACACAAGTGTGAGTTTTCTTGTATGTCTGAGTGGTATTAGTAATGTGTTTATGCTAAGTGTACTTTGGCGATTGTCCTTATCTTGCCTAATGGGAGTTTATTAGTACTGGTTGAGATGTTCTTTGTGGACAATGCCACTTGACCTTAGGGGGTGGGGAAAGACTGTGATGAGGGGCAGAAGGACAAGCTCACATCCCTGTGCAAAGGGACTGTAATGGCAGGTAATATACCACCAATCCTTTGGGGAGCTGGACAAAAACAATAATAATAATTTTAGGTGTTTGCAGCTAATCTGAAACCAAAGTGCTACCTAAAGGCCATGTGACACTAAAAACTATGAATCTTTCACTTTTTTTTCTTGTGTTTGTAACATGCTGAAGAATTGTTGCTGTAACTGACTACAATGCTTGTCTAGGCAGCAACAGATCACTGGCGTGCCATGTTCATTATTATTTAGATATATATGCTTGCAAATGTTAGATATTAGATATGCAAATGTGTGCCAGTCAATGTCTTTGAGCTACATGAACAATACTTTTTACTTTATTCAAACTGGTTAGCTAATGTTAAAATGTTTTTCTATTGCAAAACCTGGAATAGATCATGTAGGATGTTCTTTGCTGCTGGAGACACAAAGAGAAAGCAGTGTGCTTATGTAGCCCCAGGCCAACAAGGTACACTTAATGCTAGTCATGGGGATTTGTTGTACTTTTATCTTTGGCCAGTTGCATGATTCATTGTCCTTATAAAGGCGCAGTAGTAGAACATGGCCAGGGAGATGAAAAGCTCTTGTACTGAACCACAATCAACCTTGTTTCCTTGTTTCCATTAGTAGGACATAAGGAGTCTGCTCCTACTTTTTTTTTCATTCAGTTTTTTGAAATGACTTAGTAAAGAAGTCGTTTTCGCTTTTGTCTGTTTCCTCTTTACATACCTATCAGGTTTATTTAAATTGTGAAAGATATTAATTTCATCAGTGAGGAATTAGCAATTTAAAGACTGCAAAACTGCAAATACCCTGACTTGCTTGATTCAAGAAAAGGAATAGTTATCTCACTTGAGTATAACCATAAAGGTCCAAAGGTCAGGATTTACAAGGTCTCAGTGAGAACTTTTAGATGGTGCTGCTTTGCATCATTTAGCCACTGCACCTGAAATGACAAAACAGATTAACCCCACAGCTTTTAAACCAGCAATGGGTGCAGACTTGAAAATCTGGTAAAGTGACATGTCACACACACACACCATGATCACAGAGTAGGCACACCCAGAGGGTAACTTGGTTTACCTGGGCCCAATAAAGTTTTGAGCTTGACACAGATACTGTATGTGTGGCCTGTCATTTACCCTCTGTGCACAGCACATGAAACCTGTGTAAATATAAAATCATATCTAATTATTTGGTTGATGCAATATTTGCAATACATTACCTGAATATTAGTAGAACTGTACTGACATTTTTTTTAGAAAGCATTTATACTACAGTTCCTGTTGAATTTCCTAAAGAGAGGCCAAAGTAAAGATTCTCTTGGAAAGATCATTCATCCCTGAGTCCAATTTCATGCCATTTGTGCCATTTGTGTGGAATGCATGGGATGCCCACAGATTTAGGACGCCTTGTAACCTTTTGGAGATTAGCATTCTTGGCAATGCTTAAATCCATTTTTCTAACTGGTTAAAAATAGCGTTTGGATCAGCTTGTTCATTTGTTTGATATGTTAAACTGAAGCAAAGTAAGTGTGCAGCTGCCTTAAGTTTCAGCTGTTACGCCTAAGAATTAACTATGCCTTAATCTGCTGCCACTGGTATCTTGTATAAATATTCTGTTTTACCCTACATAATTAATAATAACTATTACTTTTTAATCTGGATCTGCAGATATATTGGTTTAAAGATGGGAAACAAATCTCTAAAAGAAGTGAGCACTATAGAATTCAGAGAGAACCTGATGGGACCTGTTCCCTCCACACCTCTGCCTCCTCCTTGGATGATGATGGGAACTATACTGTCATGGCTGCCAACCCACAGGTAATGTAACATTAAACCATGACTTGTTTGCTTTCACAATCTGACATTAAGTCATCATTAATAATGCCAAGTCAACCACATGAATACAAATTTGCATGAACATGACCAGGACATGTGATCGCTTATCATTAGCTTGTGTTTCCTTCTAAAATTTCTATGGCAAGCAGCGTGGATTTTTCAAATTGTATTTTGTGTAGAAACACTTTTTGTATTATACTATACACAATGTTTGTAGTGTGCAATGAATGGTGTTATCTTTTATATAAAATGGGTCCACTTTTTCAATCAAGTGTGGACTCGTGCATAAAGTATCAGTTACTTTGAGTAGTAGAAGCCTTCAAGCTGATGGTTACCTTATACACTGCTAACCAGTGGGGAAAGGGATGAGGAGATGGCACTGCCTTGGTAATAGGCATGACATTTTACATTTAGTTTTTATTGAATAACTGCTGCACTCAGATCAGGATCAGATTTTCTTTTTTGCCTTGAAACATTGTCTACTAGCTTGCATAATGCAATTTTAGTTTAGTAAACTGGTTTATATTACACGGGATTTTTCTTGCAAAGATTAATTTTTAAGCCTATGTTTCAATAATTGCTCCTTATTAACATTCTCTGTTTGAGTTATCCTGCATCACATTCTAATATTCTCATTTTAAATCTCAAACCTCTGGACTGCATTCGTGGAAGATCCAAGACATGATTCCTGTGTGACTTAAGGGAGATCAGTTAAAGTGAATTTTGTATCCACTTAAACTGACTGGAGTGCCAAGAGAAAAACACAAAAAGGATTAAATTCTAAGCAAATAAACTCTTGTCATTGCTGTGTACAATAATCCAAACACAAGTGCTGTGTTGTGTTTCTAAAGCTGCTAGGTTACAGGTTCTTGGCGTTTAGAAGGGCTCTATGTTCCCATTTTTTTTTCTAAGGATTCAAGAAGGGTCAGCAAGTGTTGACCCATAATAGTTTTTTCAAGCCCAGCGATCCTCTCTGGCTCTCTCTCCAGTTACCTAGAGAGCAAAAACTTTCTTATTCTTGAGATATAACATATCCATTATACTTCTGCAAGTCATCATTGTTTTTCATTTAATCACTACCAGATATTGTTAAGTAATGACCAAGTCTCACACTGATATTTGGAAGGGGGGCCAAGTACAGTCCACCTCTTAGCCACTTGAGGGTCACCTGAAAAATAATCTTGGCAAAAGAGAAAGGCAGGGTAGGCAACCACCTTTACTATTTTTTTTTGGGTTTGTTAATCTTACAGTTGATTGTACAAGTTCCACAGCACTCTTACTTACAGGATCATTACACTTCATATACTGATATGATTGAATGTCGATAAGAGCTTATATTTGATGGGTAAATGCATCCTGCTTTTAGGTGCTTTCTCCTTTAATTGGACTTCAGTTTAAGATGCTTCTGATCATTTTTATTTCCTAGACTTGTGCATTTGAGCTACTCTTGCCCTCCTAACAAGCTTTTACTTTGGCTGCTGCATCAACCTAATTTAAGCTGCTTCTGCATTCCTATTGACTAGTATGGGAATATATGCAATTCTGGCTTTAACAAAAGCCCATTGGCACAGACCTTTATATTTTGTGACATTCTTAGATCTCAAATATTCATTACACCTCAAGTCAAGGAGTGTCTCATCAAGCAATGACCTTTATAAAGTAGCCTGTATCATATGTATGCATCACAACATACTTGCGGATTATAGCACACACCTACCTTTTTTTTGGATTCCTGCAGCAAAATGTTCAGGATCTGTCATGACTGCAACCCCTGAAGCTGCCATTTTCACTGCTGAGTCGGCTGGGTCCATCACAATCCTCTTCAGTAATTGAGTAACATTGTCTTCGGCTTCTAGGTTTATTCTTGGTGGTTCCAAGAATAAAGCTGGGCGATACACAGCATGGCACATGCCAAAAAAAAAAATACCTCCCAGTGACTTTTTGTACTTTACTTCCACTTTAAGAGGCATTTGTCACTGGCCTGAGGCATCCCTATTTTTATTTTTTGCATAAATGGTGATCTTTCTGCACAAAACATTTTGCTGTCTTTTGAAGTTAGTTTATTTTTCTACCTTCATTGTCACACTGATAAGTAAACAGCTGTATAAAGTGAAATGCTTACACATCAGATACTTTGTGTCTCTTCATCATCCTGCATCACCCTCTAGACTAAACTTTAGCCATGGAAAATAGTATAGCACACACTTAGTGTATACAGCTATGAACCAAGTGTTTGAAATATATATTTTTCCAGATGTGTCCCTTTTACCATGTCTATATCAAGATATTTTATATAGTATAAATAGGTCATTCTAGGACAGTATGTTAACTGATAAATTATAAGGAACTTTGTTTTGTGCAAATCTGCTAAATAGCAAATTATTCTAAATACTTTTTAATGGTGTATACATTAAATAAACTAATTTCATAATGCTGCATAAGCAAAACATGTTTTATTCTAAAGTTCAGTTTAAACGTTTTGGAAATGACTGAAAAAGAAAAAAAATTTATTTGGACTTTTATAGAAAGGCAGGTAGCAAACAAAAACTGATACATTTATGTGGTTTAAAAAAATACTTAAAGCAGAACTAAAGTTCCACTTTAAAAAATTGGGATCGGGCAGTGCTTTATTGCAGAAAAGGAGAGACAATGGTTTTTCTGCAGTGAGCATTCTTACCTAACTGATCGCTCGCTCAAGCTGTCAAAATGTTGGTCAGTCCCAGTGCTCAACCAACCAGGATGGCCAAAGATCGCAACAAGGAAGAAGATGGCAGCGCCTTGGGACAGAATGGGCACAGGTGAGTATAACCTGAAGGTATATTGCTTGCCAAATACCATACATACATTCATCTACATTTGCTCATAGCTATATGCAATTTCTTACAGGGTTTCCCTATTGAATGTTATGGAATGATAAATATTTTGTTGCTTTCTACAGGGCCGAGTTAGTTGCACTGGTAGATTGATGGTGCAGGCTGTAAACCAGAGGGGAAGGAGTACCCGCACACCCACAAACCAGTCTCACATTCGGAGGTATGTTCAGACACTAATTGTTCACACTACTAAGGTAAAAGAAATGCACATACTGTTTGCCCAGAATCTTATTATTTTTCACTGAGCACAGCTTTCTATGCTGGATTTAGCTTTGATCATCAGGACCTCCCATTGTGTGTGTAGTTAGCTACTTACTAGTTCCGCGTTAATTGGGTACCAAGCATACTGTATGTGTAGGCAACTTGAGAACAGACTTCAATATGGAGAAGACCTGTACAATCCCAAGTCATTGGTAGCCATAACCCTCAAATGTTCCTCCTTACATGAAAACAACTTCAAGGAAGCCTGCAATGTTGGTTGTTATCGCTGACCATTGTTGACCTCAGTTTCCCAAAATTTTCCCTGGCTGTTATGAAGAAACATACTTGCAGATAAAAAGTTTGAATTTAAAGTTTACATCTGCAAGCATGTTTCTGGATCTTCCCAGTTTGTATACTTTAGCTAGATCAATAATGCAGATAGCATAACACCAGGCAACTACAATTTTCATCAAGGCAGCCCTTATATTTTTGTTAAGACAAGATTAAATGAACTATAACATGTTTGCTCCAATGCTTTGACCAGTGTATGACCTAAAAGAACCCCTAACATTGTGTAAATAATGAAAGTTCTTTAATTTGGAAAAAAAATCCTGTGTGCTGAGGACATGGTCAAGGTACCACCATTTCTTTACTCCAATATGTTCCTGATTTTATTTCCTAAGTCACAGGTTTAAAACCTGGAACAAACTACATTTTTTTACATTCCTTTTATGATAGCCTATAAAATATGGAGTGGCTTCATATTAAACATTTCTTTGTTACACAATAGCCTTTAATGTAGAAGACATTGAAAAAGTAATTGATTTTTGAAAACAATATGGTACATTGAAATTGTTAAAATTTCATCTGAATCATCTGGTTTTCCATTACTTTAAATAGAAAAACATTACTCAGACTTGTGCTGTATATACTGCAGTTGGTATGTATCACAAATTATTTATATGGTGTCTTACCACAGAGCTTTGAAACAATATCCTGGGATATTTTTGTATAAACTACAGAGCTTTTGGCCACCCAGCATTTCTGGCTGATAGTATCATAGTCTAGTTTTTTAACTGCACAAAATACTTGAAGAGCCATTACTACATCATGTATTTCTTTCTTCCTTCTTGTGTACTAGACCTCGATCTCGGTCAAGAGATAGCGGAGATGAGAATGAACCCATCCAAGAAAGATTTTTCCGTCCACATTTCTTGCAAGCTCCTGGTGATCTCATAGTTCAAGAAGGGAAGCTTTGTAGAATGGACTGCAAGGTAATAACCCTCATATATATCAGTATTATTGGTGATATTCTTGAGTGGCCAGTAGTATTTTTTTAGGAACAAAAAACAATAACTCAACGCACTATTCCACCCAAGATCTTTTTTATTGGGGATGTGACTACTGCAAAGATCCCCATTAACAAAATAGTTGCTTTAAACTCTTTCTGAAGTTAGCAGCATTGGATGACCATCCAAAACAGTTGCATGCCCTTTGATAACCTGTAATTGTAACACTGTAAAAGAACTATTGTAAAAACATGCACATATTGGACTTTGAACTGGCTACATTTGAAAACTACATTAATAAAATTACTGGCTAAGATGACTGGGTTTCAAAACTGCAATAAAAAGCTAGCAACATTCCCTCCTCTTGACAGTAGACACATTTGGTAGAGTGGGATGGTTATGCTATACATATACCCGACTGCCGCCTTGTAGTATTTAACCATCAATACGTTGGACCGAATGGGCTGCATATAACCTGACGTGTTTCACCAAATAGGCTTTTTCAGGGGTGCGATTAAGGCAGTAGTATTCTAGATGAAAATGTAATATGTGAGTAAGGGAGTATATTCTGGTATAGTATATACAATACAGTATAATCTTTGCATGTATAGTAAAATATTCAATACAAAAAATACAGGTCAGCATGAAAAAAATGTTTTTGAAAACATTAAAACATAGTGTTTTAAAGCAGAATATACATAATTACCATAATGCTAAGCAGTCATATCATGGCCTATTGTTCACAGTTTAAATGGCATATCTCAGCATTGAATAATACCTATATGGTTCACATATACATATGAATACTAGCTAAATATACTGATAGTAGAGAGGTTTAGGTAACCCTTACTGTGGCTGTGGTGAAAGTGCGTTCCAAGTGAAGTTATAGAGAGTTGCTGTGTTGATGACCAGGCTGGATGTACCTTTGTCAGATATTGTTTAAATGTTAGTATGAGTCAGGATCAGAGAGTAAAAGTAATATCAGGTATCAATGGTGGAGTAGAGCGTATAACTTACTTTCGGTTGAAAAAGGGTAGGTGAGGTAGGCAAGGACTTTGCACAGTAGGTCAGAGACCTATGGTAAGGACCTAAGGGTTGTTGACAAGAATAGAGTAGGGTTTGCTCATTCATCAAATAGGAGTGGTCCCTAGGTAGGATATATAGTGGTTTGAAACAACATATCAAAATAATAATAATAAATAAATAAAGGCTTTTTCAGATATATGTATGGAGAGTCTTACCCAGAATGATAATCTGGTAGGATTCCTTTTCCTTCTCACAAAAAGTTGTTCAAGAAATGGATATATGGCATACCAGAGATCTACAGTAAGATAGGTATAATGGGGTGAGCTTTTGAGCTATTGAAATCTAACCAGCTGAAAATGTAGAGAATATTTACCTGGAGGGGTAACAGAGAGGGTGATAGTTGTTGGGACTAGCTAGACTTGCCAGACTTGCTAGAGTACTAAGAGAGAAATTCAGAAAAGGGTTTTTGTAGAGGTTAAAGCTTGTTGCAGCTATGGGGATTTCAATCAATCAAGGTGTATGCACTGCAGGTAAGATTGCTCTTACCTGTGGTGTGTAGAAATGACCAAAGGACGTCTGTCCAACAGCAGGAGGCTGTCAGGGAGGTAAAGCCCACCAAATAAAAGCATGGGGGGGTGGAGCCTCACAGAGTCCGGTATCAGGATAGGCTCCACACGGGGCCAGTGCAGGCTCAGTGCCGAGCACATAGTGGGTGGTGTTGTCCCACAGCAGGGATATTGGGGATTCCCTATGCTATCATCAGAACTCTCGTGCTGCTGGCTTTACCCGTAGATTGTCGAGTTTCGCCAAAACGGTTGACCCCATTCTAGAGAATGGGTCATACGGGGGAGCAATAGGCCGTCATCGGGGGCGTTTAGAGAGCGTCCCCTATGCGGACAAACGTACACCCCAGGTAGGCGCTTTGTCCCTTGTACGTTCCCAGGGGAGCAGTGGAATAACCGTGGATGATGGTGTCTTGGGATTGCCTATACAGGCAGAAAAAGTTTTTTTTAAAATGGATATGGTATATTCAGGTTACAATGTGAGTGTGGTCAGTTTTGCACAGATGATGCTTCAAGGAATTTAGTTTGCTTCAAGAATTGCATTGGAAATATTGTGGTGTGCAGTCACCTTTACACACGTTGTTAAAGGATAGCCTGTCATACAAGCACCTATTTATGAACTAGTACATTTAATCTATTTTAATGCAAGTCAGGTATTCTCCCTGTTTCTGACATCCTTTTATAAATGGTATCTCCTTTCATTCTGGGCTCATTTTGGTGCAATATCACCACACGTTTTTACAACTGTTGGCACAGGGGTGTCAAACTCTGGCCCCCAATGTAATTTTTTTTGTCCCCCAAAAGAATTCTAAATATGATTTGCAGCTGACCCGCCACTGCATTGAAATAGTGCTGCTACTACAATTCCTGGCATCATTCGCGTCTTTAGACAAGTGGGCTCTCTGCCTATGCGTGGCCCCACATTAGACGCAAATAATGCCGGGAATTTTAGTAGCGGCCTTATTTCAATGAAGAGGGAGTTTCAGCAGCAGGCCACTCAAAGATTTAGCTCTGAAATGTAACTCCCCCTCAGCTGTAGTTTTCTTTGCTACTCCAAGGCATGGAGTTGAATGTTTGGAATGTCATAGAAGAATATTGTTAGCCTGTGCAAAAAGGTTACCATTGAAATTAATTTTAGAAGGCTACAAATAGAGAAAAGCATAAGATTTTTTTTCTAAATTACATTTATTTAATGACTTTTTCTCTATTACAAGCTTGTTCCAGATTGAATGTGAAGCAAAATCTCTTTGTTTCCATATGAAAAGGGTTTATATCTAATGAGAAGGAAAAAATTCCTAATTTTTTTCAATAAATTTCAAGGTTGGCCAGTGACTTTGTCTTAAGTTTTTAATTTTGGCCCTCTGTGTACTTGAGTTTGACACCCTTGTGTTAGCACAACAGGTGACCACCCGCCTTTGTTTTCTGGAAGCTAAACCACCACTGGAGGCAAAAATATCATAGGATGTTTCTGCATGATTAATAAGATGTAGGAGGAATTCAGAAAGTTAAACATCAGGGGAATGCAATTAGAGATTATTGGCACATGTGTAATGAGGTAATGCTTCAAAGAGAGAATTGTTCTGCATTTCTTCCTGCTTCTTAAAACCTTCCCATGGGAAAGGAAACTTGAGCAAATCCTGTGACAATTATAATAAGAGAGCAGGTAATAGATCCAGACTGTGTTGAAAGACAAATTAGCAGCCCTTGCCTTTTGTCACTTAAAGCTGCTTAGTAGTACGTTAAATCCCATTATTTATAAACAGTGAAATCAGCAGTGGCACTGAACCGTGACAGTGATTGCATTTACAAGAGAAATATTGTGATCGGCGCGTGCAGATTGATGCATTCATGATACACATTTATCACCAACAAACAAGCTACCAGGCTGGTAGATTGGATTCATGTATGTGAAGGACAAGAGCCAATGCTAGCAAATGAGCCAGCCTGTATCAATTGCACATCAAAGTGTTGGTGCATACTGAATATACAGTATATGTGTTTTTTATAGATGCATAGGACTCCCAAAGTACTCTGAATAACTACAGACAGCACGGCAAACAAAGGTGTGCCAACTCCCTCCCTCCCTGAAAACCTCATACTAAGTTGTCTGATAAGTAGAAGTCACTACTGAAATGATTGATTGCTGTAATTAATTACATCTGTTGGCCGAAGAAGACATCATATTATTGGATTTTTTCATATTTACCTGTGTAAATAAATGTACATTCTTTTTTTAAGGAAGTTGTTTTAGTTTTGACTAAAGGGGTGCATGGTCGGCCACACTGGACGGTGAACCACCAGTTGGGAGAGGCTTTTTTTACATTTTTTTCCTAATATCTAACTGCTATCTTGTAATAGTATCATCATTTCTACCATGTAGCATTTTAGTGTAAGCAACAGTTTATGTGAATGAAACAAATAGCCTAATTACCTGTAAATCCTGTAGGTGAGTGGATTACCAACCCCTGACCTGAGCTGGCAGCTGAATGGCAGACCTGTCCGTCCAGACAACAATCACAAGATGCTAGTGCGTGAAAACGGAGTGCACTCCCTGATCATTGAGCCGGTGACCAGCAGAGATGCTGGGATATATACCTGTGTGGCTTCAAACCGCGCTGGGCAGAACTCATTCACCCTGGAACTTATTGTTGCTGGTAAGTGATTTTTTTTTCCAAGATTTTCACTGTTAATATCAGAAGCTTGTATTTCATTTAGATATATGACCATTGTTACTCTGGAGTTGAAAAAACAGTATTTAGGAAATATAATTCCTTAATAACCCAATAAATCCATCTGAATACAGAGATTTCTGTGCTGTCAATTAAAGCTCCCTAATAAATAGCATGTTGGGGAGTATAAGCAGCACAGTGGAACACAGAATATAATCAAAAACTTTTTCCAAAGTGATGCATTCCAGTGTTCAGTATTGTTTAGATTTAAACAACAAAATAAATATTCTTGAGTCACGCAATAGCTTATGTGTTTTCTGATTGAAGATGGCTAAAACAGAGAAAGAGAGGGAGAGAAGAAACAGAAAAGAGAGACACAGCTGTTCATGCCGATCAGTTATATTTCCACTTACCCATTCTTCATTTCTGACAGCTGTTTAGAGAAGGTTATACCTAAAGAATATGTAAACCTTGAATGACACTTAGAGACTCTATTTAAAAATGTTTCATCCAAAAGTCATGTAAATTGTCTCCAATAAACAAATAGATAAATATTGCCAACCCCTAGGTGTTAATATGATGATAAATAGAAATAAAGAGGAGTTTTGTTTGTCTAAATAAAAATTGTAATAGCATCACATATTGTGAAAAAGTAATAATGCTCATATTTACATGAGAAATAGTTCCCAGTTCCACTTTTTCCGGTGGAATTAGTTGGGATATCCTTCTAAACCAAACAGTTTCTATAGTTCTCTCCTAAATTATGAATCTATAGGGAAATGTTTCCAACAGAACAGAGTCTCAACGTGTTTCACCCACTTGGGCTTCCTTAGGGGAGAATATAAGACATATATGAACTGTTAATAGAAATATGTATAAAGAAAAAAACATGTTACACACACACACTTGCTGCTGATCCCCATTTTGACCCTTCTGGACTCAACAACTATATAGTCTTGACTCGATAATAGGTTATGTTACATATGAACAAAGGTGATGTCTGATTTAAAGGAAATCCTCTCTAAAGTAAGCTGAGGTAACTATTGAGATAGAGAAAAACTTACGTTTACTTCATATAAAAAGGTTGTATGGTTGAAATTAAGCAAACATCTTCCAATTCTCAATCTATAAGAAAAAAGGAAGTTTATGGAAAAATAAATTTCAGGATTGAGGTTACCGAATATAATACATATGGTTTGTACACGTGCTCTTATAATAGGCAGTTTCAATCTTTAGTACAAAAATCAGATTTTTTATAAGGAATGACTCTCATGTTGTAGCACATTTCCTCCTTTAGTCTCAGCCTCTTCATTGTGAATGTTCATTGTGTAACTATGGTGACACGGCATAAAAATCCGCTGTTTTCTGTCCACCAATCCAACATCAAGGATTGGGGACTCCCAGTTTCTTTTTTGGCACAAATATTACAATTCACAGCTATTTCAGTGCATTTGGTTTACAATATCTGGTTATATGAAAAATGCTGCCAGATCTGGAGAGGCAGCCGTCTTTACTGTGCACTTGTACATAGCGGCACCTCCAGAACTTTTTTAGCCAAGTAAAATCTATTCACAGGCTGGAAAGTATTGCACTCACTCTGTAGTAGTTCCTGGCAGGGTTTCCGTGTATTTAGAATGGTTTTTAGCACAGGCTTTTTTTTCTACAATGGAAGTAGATACTAATTAACCCTTTTCCCATAGACAAGTATACAGCTTGCTACAAGTCCAGATTAGCATTCCTGGCTTCATTTATTGCATAAGTAACATTTAGTTTTAGGAAAATCTGCAGAAGTGTTTATTTTGTTCATACATTTGCAACAGAGGTGCAGGAAAAGAGGCTGCAGCTGTAAGTAAACATTCATGGGACTTGAGGAGCTATGGAGCTAAAATATATCAAATTCTCAAATATGGATTGCCCGTGTTGCATGTAACATAAGTAATCATATGATTTTCTGTTGGAGTCTGCTTTTTTTGGGGCCACACATACAACACTAATGTGATGTAATCTGAGTGAATAATAGGGCAAATTTTTTGTACATTGAACTGTAAATCTTCAGGGAATTAGGGTTAACTAAAATCCTAACTACAAACCTTTGTGGTAATGCAAAATTTTATTTTATGACTAGTTTATTAAATTACTAGAATATTGTTTTGGTACAAAGCTTCTTTTTTAATAAAAAAAATCAGCGGTGTTACAAAATGTTGGCATAAAAAACAATAAAATAAATTTTCTAAGGGAAGAAGAATTTAGGTAAAAAGCATTGGGGTTAACCACTGATTTATTAAAGGGCTAATTCCCTGGGAATTCCAAGGAATGTTATTCCCTGATTGCCATAGTGCATAGAGGTGGCATGTTTTCCCTGGTAAATGACGTACATCCACACAGTCATTCACAGGATCTAAAACAAAGACATGATTTATCAGACCAAGCCACCTTCCACTCTTTCATGGTGCAATTTTATTGCTTGTGTGCCCACTATAAGTGCATTTAGCTGTGCACAGGTCTGTGTGTTCTGACACCTTCTTCTAATGTGCATCATGGAGTTTTTTTCAGCAATTTGTTCCACAGTATTTCCTCTGGGGAATTGGATCAGATGGGCAAGCTTCCCCCACCCCTACACATTGGGTACTGATGACCATGTTGCTTGGGCACTGGTGGTCATTTTTTAGATTCATATTAATCACTGCATATTTGGAACACCTCTGGAGGACCTGCTGTTTTGGAGATGCTCTGACTCTGTCATCTAGTCATACCAATTTGGCCTTTGTCAATGTTGCACAGATTCTTATTCTTAATTAATTAAAGTAATAATATTTGGTAATAGCTTCTGCCTGTTGTATTTCCTAACAGCAAGAGATGCCCACAAGCCACCTGTGTTTTTAGAAAAGCTTCAGAATACAGGAGTGACAGAAGGATATCCAGTGAGGTTGGAATGCCGTGTCTTAGGAAGTCCCCCACCACAGATATTCTGGAAGAAGGAAAATGATTCTCTGACATACAGCACAGACAGAGTCAGGTATTGGTTCACTTACATCAAATTTTAGATTACCACATATGAAATGTTAAAGACAGATGTGAAAAAACAAGCTGTTTTTGACATAGTAGTGTGAGATTACTCAAAAGCATTTTATAGTAGACAGTCTATTCATCCCTGCTGATTGATATGTCAAATAGCTGCCCAGCTGGCAGTCATCCAACTTACATACTTATCTGACATCTAGATGTAATTGTAATCTAGGTTTTGGTATGTAAGCTCTTGGACTATAGTGTGCTAATGTTCAAAACACAATCATTCACCCATGTATAAGTGATAGGACTGTCTTCTTTTCATTTTCAAACCTTTCCCACAATCACAAAACAAAAAAAAGGATTTTAGTTTCTTCATGCAACATGGTTTTCCCTTTAGGCACTGACTCCTGTATATTGTATATAAAAATTAGAAATAAAAATAACTGATTTAGCCATAATTTACTAAAACTATATGCAAATAATTTTTTCTCGATTGAGCGTGTGATATTAATAAGTACTTTTTCTTTTCTCAGCATGCATCAAGATCATTATGGTTACCTGTGCCTACTGATCCAAGGCACCACCAAAGAGGATGCTGGCTGGTATACTGTGTCAGCAAAGAATGAGGCCGGCATTGTGTCCTGTACTGCAAGGCTTGATGTACACAGTAAGTTTACAACCCGATAACCTACATGAACTGGCCATTTGAATTTCACTGCTAACTGGTGTTAATGTCTTGGATAATGCCAGTATGTCATACTGTTCATGGAAACTGTTTCCAGAGACCCAAATTTAACAGGGCCTGGGGAAAGACACTATCAAGCTATAAAAATGAGAGATATATGTGTCACAGTGAAGGAAGGTGATGTATTTAGGGTTCCAAGTCACTGCTTTAAATAGCACAATTACAGATAGCACTGGGCACAGCCAATAGTGTCATCCTGGGACATAAAAGTATCAAGTTTAGCAAACAATACCATATGTATAACCTACAGATGTCAGCTGCATTTGAAACGTTTATGCACATTTCTTTCTCTTTAACAGCTCAGTGGCAGACACAAACTCCAAAGACAAGAAAAGTACGGCCTTCCACTAGCCGGTACGCAGCACTTTCTGACCAAGGCCTGGATATTAAAGCAGCATTCATGCCAGAAGCAAACCCGGTGCACCTTCAGCCCGCGCTGGTAGAAAGTGATGACCTGTAGAGAGGACACAGGGGAACTTTCTGTAGCAGCCATTGGAAGAAGTCACCAAGAACCACAGCTGTCACCCGGCAGTAGTGTCACATCATGTAACAATGCAAAACTTGTCTTCAGCTAACCTGATAGAGACAAGTTAACTGCGCAATAACTTTGTGTAAGCAGTGTAGAACATAGGATAGCAGGGATGTATCTTATGTATTTATGGCACATACATATCACTCACTCTTCTGCTCTACAAAAGGATCTCTTGTGTATTCTGCTTGTTTTGTGCCTTCAGAAACTAAGACAAGATTTCTTCAACTCACTAGTGCCTTCAAAGCAGTCTAGGATGATATGCAATGTTTATTGTCTCAGCACATCAAACACAGTGTATGTTTTTTTTTTTAATATATATTTAAAGAAAATGCTGTTAAGGTGAATTGCTATAATGCTTCAGGAGTTTAGAAACAAAATTGTTTGCTTTATTGTATGTCACTAGCTCAAAAGTAATACATGTCTGTACTATGGGTTACCTAACATTGGAGATCATCTGCCAAGAACCGCCATAAGACAAGCAATGATTTCAGAAGCTGGCTATGGACTTACAGCTCTCAGTATAGAGAGCGGAAGATAATGCCACTTGCATATACCCTTTCTGTGCTTTGTGCGTACACCTTGTTGTTTTCTGCGTGTATGAACACTACAATATTATGTGACATTTAGATGGCTAGGGACAGCTGGTAGAAAGCAAAACTCTTGCTATTATTTATACAACAATATACATTATGCTTTGTGCACTTTTCCGATATATAGTATTCATGAATAGACTGCAGGACTTCTACCACAGTCCAGGCAGAAGAGCTTATTGAACTGACCTCTCATGCTTTTCTTGGGTGGCCTGTTTCATTGTCACACATAAAAAATGAGGTACGCTGACATAAAGCCAAAGTTCTCTCCAATAATGAATTGTAGGATTTTCTTTGAACAGCAATGAATGACCTTCCATTCTGAAGGTCATTACTGTACTCTGTGTCTCTTGTCATGTTTGTGTGTTTCAGGAAGAATCTACAAAATTGCTCAGATTCCATGTAAGAAAGAGAAATTTGTGAATGGGAGCTAGATGATTAGTGCAAGTGAAAATGACAGTTTGAGTGGTTTACCTTTTACAATTCTGAAAGCCTGTATTGTCCCCCTCATACTTGGAGGACTAAATGCGGTTTGCCACCGCATACATTATATCAGAAGGATCAGATGTCTAGCTGGTTGCATATTATGTGTTACATGACAAGATGGCTATACATTATGTTTCTGGATGTCAGAAGGTTACTTATAGTTTAGAACCCATAATAATTTATGTGAGCAGTTAAGTATATAGATGCAACACAGACAAGAGCATAAATTGTCTTCCAGCAATTAAGCTTACAATAAGAATGCTTCCATTGGTAGGATGAGGAAAGGTATGCTGGAATCAGGGTTCTAGCTTTGGCCTGTTCGGTGCTATTGCCTCTACTACCTACAATTGCCAATGACCTTTTCCTGAGGTTATAAGCCAGGATGCCTATTAGGGAGACCATTGTTTTTATTTATCCAGTCACCTTACAAAGGTGGAACCAAAATCTTACGTTTTACTGTACAGTAGAAGTCACCCCTTTACACAGCTGTTTACTACCTAAGGTGTCTATTAAACCATACAGTAACAGAAATACACCAAGACCATAGTGGGAAGGTTTACATTCGTTTACATTCAAGCTGTGGGTTAGCTTACTCTCAGTATTGATTTAAACACTGCCAGGAAAAAGGCCAAAATCTCTTCTGTCTGCTGCTGGTGGAGAACTGCCCTGAGAAAAGGACACAATCCCAAACCATTGTACGGACTGTAAAATGTTTGTTTATATTTATCATTGGTAGGATTTTTACGCCAGCATGCTTTTAGAAATTCATGTTGTTTGATTGCCTATTTGCTTGACTTATCCATAAAAGCCACAATACCGTCATTTTGTGTAGCGATTCCCAGGAAATACTTGGATTAGGGAGGGGATAAATTAAAAAAGAAAAAGTGGATGTGTTGCTATGAAAATTGCCAACCAGCAGTTTTTAAAATGCAAATATGAATTACAAAGATTCATGTGAGCAAACACTCCACTTGTATAGCATACTCCTGTAAACCTCACTTAATATTAGTTGGAAAGGTTCATTGAAATAGCTCCTGCTGTAACAAGAGAGGACATATATATTCCAAACACGTTGATTTAATTGTTAATGATACAAGAGTACTTTGCCAAAGGGGTGTAAAACGCTGTATACCCTTTACATAGCACATATATCAATATCTGTTTTATTGCAGCTACACTGCATATGTATTTTTACACATATATGAATTCACCATATGTATTACTGTAGGGTCATTAGCCTTTTTGTATACAGTTCTTTATTCATTTTTAGGAGTTTTTTTTCCTTTTCGTGCGTTTGCGTTAAAGCACAGAGCCCTGACCAGTACTGAAGATAAATAATACAGAATATGAGAATATGTGCTTTATTCAGTCTACAACTTATATATAAATGTCAGTGTCTTTCAGGCTATGCAGTCTTTGCACCAAGACACATGACATGCCATAAGTATAAAAAGAAGAGGATTGGTCACACTGTATTCGTGTATAGGCCACACAATATGATGCTGCATTGTGCTGGAATGGCTGCATAGGCTCTGTATTGTATTACATATCATATTGTCACATGGACTGCATTGCTTCCCCTTTTCTTCTACCTAAATAAAAAAAATACATTATTAACATCTACTACCACATCTATTAATGTTGTTTAGGAAATGATTCAGTTCACCTGTGTTATTCTGCCACCACCATGTATCTGTATTTATAGAAAGTGCCTGTGTGTGTATGGATCATGTCATTAGACGAGACCAGTTGAAGTTTAACAGTGTCTGTTCCATAACAAGACATAGTTTTCTGGGGTAAGGTTTTTATGATAATTGCTATGCAAGGATTTAAATAAAGTATTGTTTCTTCAAAATATAGATTTCCCTCTTTGTTTGGTGTTATGTGCGGACTGACATTTCTGAGAGTATCAGGTGCACACAGGCTGTGTTACTATCATTATCCCAGGGCTGACATTATCCTCCTGTAGTATTTAGTTGTTATCATCAGCAGCTATTCTTGCTAGGCAATAAAGCCATTTTCCATTCCCACTAGCTGCTAAGCAAGGCCTTGTTTAGTATTGCATAGAAAACACACATGTAAAAACCTTCTTAGTCCAAATGAACTACTTTGATTAAAAAACTAAATATATTGCCAGTTTAAGGCCCGGTATTTGGCTTTTATCTGGGGCAAAGTGACAGATTCATTTAAAAGCCCAAACCTCACCATTTGCATCCTCTGGGCTAAAAAATGGAAAGTTTTTTTTTGAAGCATAAAGCTCTCAAAGCCTCCTCGCTCCAATATTAGTGGGGTTTCCTGAACATTGGTAGGTCATGACACACATAAGGCTTTGGGTTGCAGTCACAAGTACATGGGCATTTGAAATAAAGCTGAAGCCAATCAAATTGCGCTTTATGAGCTCTAATTTAAAATTAAAACGCTGTATTCCATATCTATCATTAAAAAAAATGACTGTAAAGGAATATTAATGCTACATACCAGTATCACACCATCGATTTTAGCCTTTGCCTTCTTGTAGACCCATCCACACCACAGGAATTTTCAGCATCTGACTCTGTTCAGACACGTCATATGCGTGTCTCCTCCGCTGTGGTTACTCCCAGTGGTGACTATCACTGTGCCGCTGCAGCTCTGGGTATTTTTTTATAATAATAATAAATATGTAAAGACAATGCTATACAAAGCTGATGTATCAGTAATATCCTGGTATGGGCTCTGGGCTTGTGTAAATGGCGACAGCTTGAGATGCTTCAGATATCATTTAGAAATCACTGACAGATGGATTTGTCCTGCTTGCACACTGGACACAGACCCCTGGGTATGGCCCTGTGGGAAAAGGCAAATTCACATATCTGGAAAAAAATCTCCTTACTTGAAGTGGGAATAAACCACATTATACTCACCTCTTCCATTAGTGCTGTGGGCGCCTTCATCTTCTCTTCCTTTTTGCAATCTTCAGCCGTCCGGATTGGCCAGGCCAGGATGACATAACTCCTGAACATGCATCCAGCTGATGGCTGCGATTTTGAAAGCTGAAGAACGTGATCTGACAGCTAGGAACTACATCGTCTGTCCCTTTCAGCAAAAATTCCCTAATTCATAATTTACTTTAGTTGCACTTTTAATTTAGGGATAAAAGAAGCCTCTTAGTAAAGGTGACTTATGGAAACTCAAATATGAAATAGCCTTTTTACCTCATGAAGAGGCCTTTTACCTGCCAGAAATCTATACATTAATAATACATTGCACACAGGACTGCTGACTTTCTGCACCTTGAATGGATTGGGTCTAATAGCTGCTTATAAATAATCCTAGCTGCTGAAACAAAAGCTAATTATTACAAATTAAATCACAAATTAAGTCTGCATTATTTCAGCACAATAAACAAAATCCTGTGTCAGATTAAAATTTCTATTAGCAGTGCTCTAATAACCTTCTGGAATTCATTACCAACATTTTATGTGGAAATTCACAATAGCAATGCCAGAGCAGGCTGCAAATTTCAAATTGGGACACCCCATAACAACATTGTCAAGGCACAGCTGCCATGTAGGCATTTATACTATTGTTGGATTCCTTCTGAAAATGTTGATGTCTGGCTTCTATACTTCTGAATCATCAACCAAAAAAAAAAAAAAAAAGAAAGTCATAGGTTAAAAGCCAAAGAATCAGCATGATTAACTTGACTAGCATGCAACTTGTAATTTCCATTGGAAAGATTTGTGTCTGTCTCTGACACCCGCCACTAAAGAAGCAAGACTTCCTTCCAATGAAGTGGTGGTGTAGTCAAGTCAAGTAGCAAAGTTGGGAAACCTTAAAACCTCCATCATATTATTCGTTGCTGTCTCTGCCATACTAGGACACCTCCTGTGCTGGAGCTACAAGAAATTATAAGACACGAGGTGAGGACAATATTCGTCTTAGTGTATATGTTACCAGAAAATTTCTTCCCATTGGTTGTTGTACCTCCATCTTTTGCTCAGATGACAGCTCTAAAATTCTGCATTTCCCATCACTTTTTGTCATGGTCAGCAACAATAAAGGGGGTTGTTATTCTCAACAAGGGCACAGACAGCAATGAAATAGTCAAAGGGTCTAGTTTACTGACCTATCAAAAAAAATGCAGCCTTTACACTCACTATATTCTTTTTCATTATCGAGAAGGTATAGAACAATATGGATTGCTAAGGACCCATTTATACCACATGGGCCCATTACAGCGCATTGTGTTAAAGCAGACAATTTATTTGAATGAGCCGCTAATGCATCACAACAGACCTAAAATAATGTTTCTATTATGGCATTGTATTGTGTTATCACGTGTTGCAGTGCACTAATACACATAATGCATGTTACAAGGCACATTGGTGTCCTTAACGTCCCATAATAATAACATAGCTCTGAGCGTGTCTACTGTTGGTCACACAGAGGCCATTTGTTGTTGATTTCAGAGATATTACAGTTTTATTGTTTTGTTAAAAACAAATATGAAAACATTTTTAGGAGTAGAAAATCTGTAATAAATTAGACATAATGTCTCACAGTAGTTGCTGCTGTTTGACATTTTAAATCCTTTGAGGGCTAACAAAAAGTGGTGCAAAGCTGCTTTCTATGGACAAAAATTTTAGATTCCTTCTTTTATATTAAATGTGAGCAGTTGCTATGAGCATCGGTTTCACATTTGCTTGGCTTCCTTAATTTATCATTGTCTTTACAAACTGAAGATTTCAAGTCCTTGGTCAGTTCAATATTTTGTCACCTTTATCTGTCAAAGCAACAGTATCATATTATTAAAATATGCCTTATGTATGCTTTTCTTCACATATTACAAATTAAATCTGGAGTTGTAACCCTCCATCCACCACTAAAACATGGCCGGTAACATACGGCGAGTTTAACAAGAAAGCCACAGCGTGGGCCACTTCATCCGCTTCACCAAACCTGCTCAGAGGAATATTTCGGCTAAGAGAGTCCTTGTCCAGGCTTGAAGTCATGTCCGTGTGAATGAATCCTAAAAATAATGTATGCATGTCAACACAAGATATATGCAAAAATAATCCATGGCTGCTACCTATTACAGCATAAATCAAAAATAAATAATCAAAACATTTGATTATTTTCTTTTTATAGTGTTGTTCCTGTGGCCAATTCTTTGGAATGTTACAGATAAACTACAGGTCTGAACCCAGCATAAAATGTATGTACCATGCCCATTTAGGGATCCCGTTGCTGGATTAAGCCTGCATACTACAAACTCCACCATATATACCATGGTACAGCATCTGATTGCAAATGCAGTGAAATCTATATTGGGAAGAGCGACCCCAGGTGTGCCTGCTTCATGTTACTGTGCTCTTCTGTTTTTTGAAAAAAACGACCATAAAAAAACAAAAAACTAGCATTTCCTGATCATGTGATCAGACCACTGCTTTTCCCAATTATGATAGAGGAACTTTCTAGAATGACAGACAGCTGGGTGATGGCTGTGTCTGCAGGACAGATTAGCTGTGTCCTGTGTTTGACTAGCTGAAGTTATGTAAACATTTGTGTCCAACATTTCATTGGTGGTACCTTGATAAAGAGTTTACCGAGCACTGTGTCCAGTAAATAAAAACTGGGTAAGAAGTGCTGTTTTTTGTGTTTTTATTCTAACATGTATCCTTGATTATGAAAGGCTGGAAATTTTGGGGGGTTTGTTATACTCATTCAGCAGTTCAGAAAGACTTCCTTACCTGGGGCAACCACATTAATCCGAATGTTTTTCTTTGCAACTTCTTTAGCCAGAGATTTGGAGAATCCCACCAAGCCTTCCTTGCTGGCACTGTAAACACTTTGTCCAGCATTTCCTTTGTGACCAACCACGCTGCCTTCAGGTGTACAGAAGAGCCAACAGTCAATATCACAGCATTGGGTCATGTTCTCACAAGTCATGTGACATTCTGTCCACATTTATGTGCTTTGTTCCCTGGAGAGGTGTCAGATGTTCATATATTATGGGGCCTGTTTATCAAAGAGTGGATTTATTCTCCACTTGTTTGCTCACTTTTATAACCTATGGCAAACAAGCTTCTAAGAGTGGTCATTGGTCTAAATAAAAAATGAATCTTGTGTTAACACATTTATAACAGACACCTAAGTGTTCTTCAATGAAGATAAAGATGCAAGTTTTTTTTTTTTTTAATAAATCCTAGCACAGCTGGTAAAAAAAATGGAGATAAAAATAAAAATATAGCTGACACTGCAGACTATAAAGTTTTTATATGAATTGGCAAGTTAAAAAAGAAACAAAGATTCCGGTTCATTGCTATAAGGAACACAAACTGTTCCTATGGAGACATATATAATATATAATATGACATATACATTATGTTTATCTACACGTGTCCTAAATTAGTAATGAAGTATACAAGGACATGGAGAAATACAGACAGCTAGCTCATACCTGGATAGAGATCTCTGCATTGTTTCTGATGGTAATATTTGCTGCATAGCTTCTCAAAGCAATGTTATATCACAGAACTAAAATATTATTAGAGCCTCAAAACTAGAACATTCTGAATATTTTCATCTGTTCAGAATCCTAAGTAATTGTATGCAGACAATAAAGCACAGACTTTTGACACAGGACTGTCATTGCATTTGTGGAAAATAATTTCTTAATATATGAATGTGGCAAAGACATCTGCTTAGTAAAAGTTATCAGATTGACATATTTGTTATTTGGATCACTTGTCTGCTCAGTCTTACATTGACACCAGTATGCTTGCCAAAAACGTTATTGATGATCTAATAAGATTTCTAATTCATTTGATATATGACACGTCAGTAAGAAAATCTATAGAAAGTGATTAAATCCGGATTTTCTAAAGGAATATTGTACAATTTATCTAAATATTTTTAGATAAATGGTTTGCTAAAACTCATGCTGTTTTGGTGTACAGCGTGCACATTTAGTGATTAATGCTAGTAAAATGCTACTTCGGCAGTGGATCAAGGGATGAAATTCTACAATTTTATCTGAAAGAGCTGAACATTTAACTTATTCTCTGTACAGTTTTACGGGGCTACCAGATGAGATGTCTGATTTAAAGTATAATAGGGGCCATTTTAGACCTGCAGTGGCTCAACCGGTTCCAGGATTAGCACCTCAATGCACTGCAACTACCGCCACATGCAAACGCGTGCACAAAATAATTCCCAACTGACCCCATTTAACATTTTGTTCATGTTTTTATGTGGCTTTAGTTGCAGCGGATTGCAGTGATAATCCTGAAGTCGTTCTGGTCATGCAGTTGCTTTTCCACCTCTGGAGGACGAACTGCCTGCAAAAGCACTCAAATCAGTTGTCAGATACTGCTGCTGATACTAAATAACACATAGTGCTGGAATAAAGGGCCTCGAAGTGGCTAAATATGCAATTTGCGATAGGAATGCTGAAGGAGATCCATATTTGTACCTTGCTTTTCCACCAATCACATTTCCCCATTGTTTTCTGGTGGTTACAATAACCTGGCATTTGCCTTTGTGTCGCCCTCCGTTAAGTCACTCAGTGGTTATATTTGGGTACAGGGGACACATTTCAGCTACCAGAAAAGCTGATCCTCCCAGGCTCTTTTCTATATAGGACCTGTCATCAGTCCAAATTGCCCAAAACAATAGGTGTACGTCTGGAAGGAAGCTTATAAATAATCCCTACAGAGTTTTTTTATACACACTACACTTCTCCATTTTATATACAGGTAGTACAGGCAGGTTACATACGGGATAGGGACTGTAGGTTTGTTCTTAAGTTGAATTTGTATGTAAGTCAGAACAGGTACATTATTTAAATAAATGCAATTAGGACAAATGTTTGTCTAAACATAGTTTTAGGCAGTGGGTGTCAGTTACTGTATAAAATCCTCACTGAGTTACTCACAAACAAAGCAAAAGAAAAAACCTTATGGAGCCTAGACATTTATTAACTTGTGGAGTGAGCTGTGCTTTGATCTGCAAAAAGAAACATCTACAGAGTTTGTCTTGGTCATTAAAGAGTTACAAGAGGCTGCAGAAGAGCTTGGCCCTTAAGATCACCCGCAACCTTCAAGCACAGCTACAATGATTATAAGAAAATTACCTATATTGACAATCGCGCCACCCTGCTGCTGGACCATGCTTCGCAATGCCACTTTACAAGTATTCATTGGTCCTATGAGGTTGACTGAGAGCTGAGACAATATATCTTCTGCTTTGGTCCTTATTAACAGTCCATCCCTAGAATGATGATTACATACTTGTTATTATTTTGCCAGTCATAACAACACAGCATTTACCTGCATGGTACAACAAAATTTTGTAGCTGCACATACAGTACACAAATAATGGCAGCATGCAGTTAGTAGCCTTGCAGCTCTGTGCCCTGAGATGGAAACGTACTGTGGATATTCTCTACATGGAGTTTGTATGTTCTCCCAGTGTTTGCATGACTTTCCACCAGGTGCTCTGGTTTGCTTATACACTCTAGAAACATAATATACTACTGCTATCTCCCCATAGAGTGTAACGTGCATCCATCACATAACTCTGGACAGTAAGCACATGGAAACTACAAAAATATGTAATAAGTAAAGTACACTAAAAAGTTCAGTATAGCCAATAAAGAGCATATTCAGCCTAAAGTAAGGAGGCAGCACCACCTTCTGGTCACACTGGGAAATTACATAAAAGGTTAAAACTCCAATAACATGAAAGACTGGAAGTCATCCATTCTGTGTTCTCCCCAGCCCCTTTTATCTGGGTGCACCATCTGGAACGTATCAGTAACCACCCAGCTGTTTTTGGGTGATTACTGAACAGCTGGGTCTTCCCACCCATTTTAAATACATTTCTGGGTGAGCACTGCAATCTGTATTCCTATTTTATAAGCTACTTGTAAAAAGCTGAATGTGAATTGAAGCAAAAAGAGCATGCTGTCTGCAGATCCTAAAAAGTAAACAAAGAGGTGAATTTAGAACTTGTGACAACAGCACGGTGGCTCAGTGGTTAGCACTCTGGTCTGTGTAGTGCTAGATCCCAGGTTTGAATCTTGGCAAGGGCTCTTGGCATGGAGTTTGCAGGTTCCCCCTGAGTTTGTGTGGTTCCACTGCGGTTTCCTCCCACTTCCCAAAAACATGCAGTTAGGTTACCTGACTTCTTCCCAAAATTGATCTTAGAATGTAACTTATGACTATGGTAGGGACATAAGATTGTGAGCCCTTTGAGGGACAGCTAGTAACATAAATATGGACTTTGTAAAGTGCTGCGTAATATGTTGGCGCTATATAAATACTGTAATAATAATGGTATTTATGAAATCCCGTATTTGTAGCCAACGTCACACAGAAGTGTCTATTTATAAAAACAGTGGATCTGACATTCACTAAAACATTCCCTGGTGGAGAATCTTCCAGATGCATGTGTTTCACTGGCAGTAATTGATTCCCTGCCAGGCAATGTTTTCTTTTTATGTATTTTTAAACTGTTCTATGTTAGGAGATCCTTAAAAGGAAAAAATAAATAGAAATTAGGTAACAAATTTAATACTTTACATTTTTTCAGTAAAAAAAAAACCTCCAAAAAAATGTATACCTACGTCTTAATTTTAGAAAGTGAAATATCAGTGTATGAATGTCTTCCGCCAAGGAAATATAAAACAATTAACATTCCAGGGCAGCTCTGAGACGGAGTGTCTAGATAAACCTCTATAACTCTTGTGGAAGACACTCGGTAGCAATGATTTATGTGCGGCCCCCAACCTAAGCTGTCATCCTCACCAGGACTCCCGCAGCAGGGAAGTGCTGACACAGCACCAGACACAACCTCTGCAAAGTAAAGTCATATGAATAAATCCTTTAATTGTCTTACATACAATAACTTAAAATGTAGGGATGCAGGAATTTATAATGCCATTTAGAAGTCAAAATCATTCAATGGTTGAAATCAGCTAAATGCATTCCACACGCAGCAAAACAAAGATGTTTAATATCCTATAGTTATTTTCTTTTTAAATCAGATATTACAGTGTTCCCCCCAGCCCCTTTTATTGGGGCGAACCACCTGGCACTTTTCAGTAACCACCCAGCTATGTTTGGGTCACAATACAGGGCTGTGGACAGTTGAGGCATAAGACAAAGAAATAGAAAAATGGGACATAACAAGGGAGTGAGCAAGCTGTAAAAAAGTATGGGGGTGGTGGAAAGCTGGCAGGATTAGAGGGGTTGCTGGATTCCTATGGCAACAACAACTGGAACACTAAATTTGTCATTGTGTTGCCATGCCCACATTTTAACCTCACAGCTACAACTTCTTCCCATCCACTCAGACAGAAAAGTCTGTCTCCAACCAGCAAGCTATAGATTGAGGTCACTGACCCTGTGGGGAAGCAGTGGTCCCCTTACAGGCAGTCAAACTAATCCCCTAGCTGCATAAAATATTTTTCAGGGAAGGGAGGAGAAGGAGAGGGATGGAGGAGCTTGGCCAGCACACACAGAAATTGACATGTATGAAATTTAATGACATGTAAGAAAAGAGATACTGTGCTAGGTAATTCACTCATCCTGGATTAGTCAAATACTTAGCACATTCAAAGGAATATTGCAAATGACTAAAATATTATTTTGTAGGGAAAAAAGTGCAAGGTGACAAGGTTAAGAATTTACATTAAAAAAAAGCATTTACTGCCATAACTCAGGCTACTCACTTGCATCACAAATGTTTAATTTAAACCAGGGATTGGAAGGATTGATTGAAGTGGAATCTGGCACTGCAGATTATTCAATATTATTATTATTCATTCAAGGGACCTCAGTCTGCTGACGAATAAATCTAATAAATATATGAATTAATCATTGAATGGCTTTGTAAAAGGTAAATGTCGAAGCTTGATGATTAAAACAAGTAGATGGGTAGCCATTTTCAACCAATTAGAAATTATCTTTGTCTTCCTATTACTGCAATCGGCACATTTCAGATTTTTGTCAAACACATCTACATCTAGGGGTTCAGTTGTAAATTATTAAAATATGGCTGTGGTTTTGTTCACAGCATGTGAATCCCTATGTATTGATCCTTTCAATGCATAGTAAGATTAATTGGCCACTAGGCGGTGGTGGTGGCAGAGAATGAGTCTTAATTTTAATGTGCTGAAATGAGCGAAACATATTAAAAATAAGACTCATTCTACCACCCAGTGGCCAATTACCAAAGATCTATCCATGCCACATGGTCACAGAATGTAACATACACAGTGTTCTCCCCAGACCATTTTAGCTGAACGCACCACCCGGCACATTTCAGTAACCACCTGGCTGTTTTTGGGTTGTTACTAAAGATTTGGGATTGCCACCCACCTACTATTTCTTCCCACCCATCTTAAAAAAAATTCTTGGTTGATCACTGCACACATATGTATTTATTTCCTGTATTTAACAGCACTTTAGACCAGCAGTCGCCAACCAGTGGTCCGCAAGAAAATTTTGGTGGTCCGTGGCTCTGGCCAGTGCACCCCTGAGGGGGGTCAGGTGAAGGACCCCACTGGCGGGGCGCACCAGCCAGAGCCACAGAACACGTCATTGGCACAAATCCCAGGCTCAGGGAAGTGGGTGGGCTGTGTCCGTGGCTCAGATCTCCGATGAGAGAGTGGGTGAAGTTATATCAATATTTAATGTACAGCGCTGTGTAATATGTTGGCACTATATAAATCCTGTTTATTAATAATAATAATAATAATAATAATAATGATGATGATGACATCACTATGGGGGAGGTTTCTCCCCTTTGATTGACACCGGGCTCCCCGCGCATGCACGGTCAGGAGCTGGTGATTTTAGTGGTTCGCAGGACCAAAAAGGTTGGGGACCACTGCTTTGGACAATCCCATAACCCCATTTCCAGAAGTCCATAAATAGATGGGCTTAGAGTCTAACAATCCAACCATAGGTATTTTATTTAGGGACAGACATGTAGAACAGTTCCAAAGCTTTCACAGAACATGCATGCAAACACAAGAACATAAAAACTCCAGGCTAATAATAAAGTATTTTTTTTTTTATGGAAAGAGAATTCTGGAGCCTAGTTCTGCAAAGCACAAATCTGGCACAATGATGGCTGATAAGAGAAGTGTCATCCCCAGTATGCTATACAAGACATACCTATTTATGCCAGCAGCATTGACCAGGTAGTTAACATTACCAACATTTTTCGCAATCTCTTGAAATGTGTGTTGTACTTCTTGTTCTTTAGTAATATCGCAGCTAAGAGCCAGATGAGCTGTACAACAGATTACACAGAAAAGATATATCAAGAATACCATACATAACAACATGTTCACCAACAAGCGATAAATGAAGGTACATCAGAGGTTGTTACAATGCTATTTTACAGCTAGCAAAATATGAAACTGATGTGTCAAAAAAACAACCAAACCAACCAAAAAAAACACCCATTATGTTTAAGATTGTTTCTGTTTACGGGGACTCTTTTCCACTAATGACCATACAAAAAATAGAAAAGCAGCGTTCTCCCCAGGCCCTATCAGCTGGGTGCACCACCTGGAACTTTTCAGTGACCAACCGGCTGTTTTTGCGTAGTTACTAAAAAGTTGTCATGGAGGGGCCACCACCCATCTACAGCTTTTTCCCACCCAGCTTAAAACAATGAGAAGACTGGAAAAGACTACAAAATGACAAGATGCCCGTTCTAAACACACCAGTGTACTACTACACTGCTCCACCAGTATGTCAACTGATCTGGTCATTTATATGGAAAACCAGCAGAGATTACTCTTGGCACTGACAGTAGAATTCATTCAGTATTACTACCAAGCCCTGATGAAGGAAAGGCTGGACCCCTGAAGTGTGTCAGATATATTTCTGTTGTTGAAGGATACATTTTAGACCCTGCTATCTCATGGTTTGGAACTGCTGTCTACATTTACTTATCCAATTTTTGCCTTGACCAGCAATGTGAGTTGCCTCACCAGAAATACTTTCAAGATACCATACATTTTTTTTTCTGATATTGTAGCCTTGATATAAAGTTCCAGTGCCTCTTAAATTTTGTGTTTTTCTGGTTGCTTCCTGACGTATACCTATACTGCTCCATGGCTATGTATTATGTGCCCAGGACATCTCCTCTTCTTTGCACAAAGTCAGTGACTTGTTAAATCACCGAACCAAACACAAATCCATATTACCTTCAATGTACATACCTCCATGTTCTCCAGCTGCAGCTTTGGCAGCCTCCAGATTTCTTGATATAACAGCCACTTTATAGTCTCCTTCAACTAATAACTTGGCTACAGCTTTTCCTATCCCTCTGGAACCCCCAAAGACCGCACAGACTTTAGTCATCTAGAATACACAACAACATTACAAATGGGAAAACAATAATAGTTTGAAAATAAAGATAACATGAATCAAAATGTTTGAATGTTTTATAACTATCTTATAATGTCTAACAACTTTCTCTAATTTAGAAAATTACGTTTTATCCTTTACCATGACAGAGCTCTTATAAAATTTACCAAGCTAGAAACTACAAGAGAACGCTTTGAGAACTATTTAAAAAGTGAAAAGCCTGTGTTTTATTTATTAATAATTGATTACCCACCAGAGTATGTTTTAGTGAATGTCATATTCACTGTTTTATTATTAGATCCCTCTAAATCAAAAAGTAAAATAACAGGTGATCAGCCAGGTGATGGCGGAAATATATCCACATGGTATTTTATCATTAAAAAATTAACACTAGTTATTATTATTAATACACAGTATTTATATAGCACTGACATTTTATGCAGCGCTGTACAAAGTCCATAGTCTCAAAGGGGCTCCCAATATAATGTCCCTACCTCAGTCATATGTCTTTAATACAGTCTAAGGTTAATTTGTGGGGGGGAGCCAGTTAATCTAACTGCATGTTTTTGAAAAGTGTTAGTTAAATCAGAGAACCCAGAGGAAACCCACGCAGACATGGGGAGAACCTGCAAACTCCATGCAGATAGTGTCCTGGCCCGAGATTTGAACCTGGGACCTAGCGCTGCAAAGGCTCTGCAGAGTCCTAACCTAGCTAGTTATTAATTCCAAGATAATGGGATGAATAGCTGTTCATAGTAGCCATTTAGGGTTCAGGTTTGGGAAAAATAAAAATAAATAATCTTACTGGTCACTATCTGCAGGTGCCCTGCATTTTTATTTCACCAGTGTTTATACATTTATTGGCAAATGGTGCTCCCATCCCAACCAAATAAATGTATGTTAATAACAATACCAGTTATCCTTTTTTTATGTTTTTGCAAATTTTCTAGAGCAGTTTTAAAATAAATAAAAGCATTTCATGATTATTTGTTTACTTAAAATGATTGAGGTATGAAGTTAGTATGAGTTAACCAACTCATACTAAGCAACTTATTATTTGATTTCATACCAGTGAAATGTTTACCCAGTCAGCGTGATCAGGACCAGTGTATTCAAGAAAATTATTATTTCCGACAACCCTGGTATAATATAGTATCTGGAGTTAGAATGTCATGTACGTCTTCATGTTTAAGCTATATTAGTTTTGCAATATGTGGTTCGTGGTAATGATTCATTTACTATAGCAGCTCAGTAAATAACATCTACATTGATTTAGTAAATCATTCCCAATGTGATCTTATTACACTGCTCATGCTTTTACATTGGACTAGTCAGGGGTGTAATCAAAAGGAAAGGGGGACATGACGTGACCCGCCCCACCACACCCCTGCCTACGTGTCCCCCATCGCTGATACGAGTTGTGTTCAGAGACACAAGCCGCCCACCGCGCTTAGCCTGCAATCCGTACAGGGGACATGGCCGGGTCGCTCCCCCCTCCAGTGTGCTACTTCTCCCCTGCGGGGGGAGGGGGGTCGGACCGGCCGGAGACGTGGACTACCAAAGAATCCTTTGCAAAAAAAAAGTAGACACGCGTGCCCATTCCCCAGAAAAGTAAGGCCACGGCCCACTACACCCCTGGGACAGGTATAGGTCATGTGACCTTGCAGGCATGTAATGGGAGCCCATGTGACATGCAGCCACAACATACATGTACATTCTATGGCTAATACAAACAGAGCAGAACAAAGTAAAAAATCACAATGTATAAAGATTAATAACTTTTACCACTTCTTTTAATGGCTAGTCCTCTGAAATCCTAAACCTCACAATCTACCCAGAGTGAGTGAGTTTCTGCAGCAATCTCATATGTGACACATGCTCTCCTCTCCCCCCATGCAGTCACCTTTCATGTTCTTACCACTGCAGCAGCCTGTGTAAACACTGGTCCCATGAGCTCTTCCTGCGTTCCAAGCCTCGCTTTGGCCCCCGATGATGTCACTATATCATGTGATTTCTCTACAACTGCCAATCTAACAGGCAAAGTCTGGCACCTAAATGCCGGGTCACCCCGAGACAGACTTATTGCTGAAACTTCTATAAAAGTGTATTTATGTATGTCACTAATAAAAACGTAATTCTGCACCCTTTCCTCCAGTCTCCAATTTATTTCGTTGGTGGTCCCAATAAAGCGTACCTAAACTCAGAAGAAATTTCACTTTACATAAAAGGGGAAACAACCCTTTTATGTAAGGTAAAAATTCTGTTGGTTTAATTAAAAAAGTGTGCAGCACTGCCCCCTAGTTCTCGATCGCTCAGGCGATCGGGAATGAATGGAAGTGCAAAGCCTCCTAGGATACCTACATCACACATCCCGGGAGGCTCTTTCGTGCTCCTTCTGTGCCCGAACATCTCAGGCAAGGAGCCCTTTCATCAAAAGGAAAAAAAATTGGCATTGTCACGCATGCGCAGTGAGATCGGCAAGTCTTTTTCCCATCTCGTGCCCGGGTTGGGTGAAGTAGCAACAAAAACACGGAAAAAGAGGGAAAGAAAGATCCGCCCGAAGACGGATTTGGGACAACGCAGGACCTGATAGAAGACACCTCCAGACTGATCGACAACCCTGCGGAATTGAAGGTAAGAGTATATATTTTTTTTGTGGACTTTTGAGTTTAGTTCCTCTTTAAGGAGGAACTAAACTGAAAAGGTCCTAAAAAAAAATACACTTAACTTCAATCCCGCAGGGCAGTCTGATCCATCTGGAGGTGTCTTGCATCAAGTCCCACGTCGTCCTGGCATCTGTCTAGGAGCTGGAGCTCCGGGCGCTGGCATCTTTGCCTCTTCTTCAGTTCTTCTATCTATGTTACCCGACCCAGGCGTGAGATCGGGTGACGTAGGATGGAAAAAAAACTTTCCGATCTCATGTATGCTTGAGATTTGCAAATTTTTCTCTTTGTTGAAAAGGCTCCTTCTGCACATGCCCGAGATGCTCATGCACAGAAGGAGCACCCAAGAGCCTCCCGGGATGCGTGAAAATTGTCTGTCTTCCCTATTTAATAAAGGGAGATATGGGGTGGGGGTATGGTGAAAGTTGGGCAGGAAAAAGAGGACTTATCTGTCCCAATTGTTCAAACCCAGCTTGAAAAGGTTTTCTTTCCATATTTAAGTATTTATATAGTTATATATTTTTAAGTCCATCATAATATCACTATATGTATATGCATATGGAAGTCAAATGCCCAACCTAAGTAGCTGCAGCTGATTAGTTAGGTTTGTTGTTGCAATTCTTAAAAAGTGTTCTGGGGACCCCTGATATGTTTTCTGTGCCCTACCTTGTGCTGTACTTCTTACCCCCAGCTGCCCTGCAACCAGGCTTTTACCTGTATTTAAAAAGTAACTGTGCAAATATCAGGACGTTTCAGTATAATTTAGGATGCAGAAGATAGAAGATCGTACTGTCAATTATCCCCCACCCACCCCCTTCTAACCAGCCCCACGTCCATTATGGTACTCCTTAGGTTTTGTTCAGACTGCTAGTAGGGTTGTGGTTTGGTTATCACTTCCTCATGCCACTGAACCACTGCCTTGAGGGAGATGCTACATGCAATATATATGCCCAATAGAGCTGATAGGGGTGGCAGTGATCAAATTCAGTACCGCTCTCTGCTGCCCGCTATCAAATGTGCAAGCACTGCATTGCAAGTGGCCAGGTGACTGGCAAGGTACCAGCCACCAGGTGATGCACAGGATCACTTGATTCTGCTGCAGGTCTGAAACTACCTTGCTAACCACCTAAATCTATCATTCAGATTCCTTGGTAGCACCACTTATCTGCCTGCTCCAGCCTGTCCCCCTGAGCTGATTACTCAATTTTAGTATTGTTACAGAACCCCACTGCTGGACAGCCTATATATAAGAGGGGTCTTCTAAAAGTTTCCTCACTTTTATATTTTTGTAAAACAGTGAGGGTGGGAGAAGTAGTAGGTAGTGTGTCTCATGTGACTAGGAAAAGTGCATTGCAAAGGAAGGGGACTATGTAGAAAAGTGATGTCATTTTTTTTAAGTTCTTAAGAAATAAGAGTTAAAGAAAGTGTGGAAACTTTTTGAAGTACCTTCATATATAAGGTATGTACTGTATATAATGAATAAACCCTCCTGGCGCTATCATTCTCAGCATTCTCACACTGGTTCCTGGAGGTCTCATCCTTGTGGTCGTACTGAGATTGCAGCAAGCAAGATGAGACCTTTTTATAGCAGGACAACAAGTCAGACTCATTGACAGGATTAAAGATACTGCAAGTAGTGTAAGTAGTTGAACATGTCTGCAGTGATAAAATAGAAAAAGATCAGGTTTGGGGATACCCATATCTGCACCTATAAAGAGAGGCCCGTAGCCGTAAGAAGTAGGCGCAGGGCCTACATGACCGGGTGCTAGGCCTAGCCCAGAGGTGTTAAGAGGTTAAGAAAAGAGGTAGTGATGCTAGAGGGGGCTGGGCTAGTATAGCACGTGGGGTAGGAGGAGATTAGGAATAGGAGACCTTAAAAGGGCTGGATGATAGTGAGAGGCCCTCTTTTGGAAAGAAAAAGTTTTCTGTAGAGACGCAAGTAGGGAGAGGGAGTTTTTGGCCTAGTCAGGAGTCAGCAGCTTTAAGTTGAAGCCTGGCCACAAGATATAGTAAGGGGGGATGTTGGAGGAGGTTTAATCATTGAACCTCCTTTGTCTCAGTTAGGGTAGCAGGGCTGCGGCCTCGCAGGTGCAGGCCTGCGGTGTGCCGGTCCTCCCCCTGCCAGCTAAGGGCCTGCCTGTGGCCCCTTCAGGGAGCTGCTGGGTAGGCTAGGGAAGAACCCTTTACTATGTCTATGCTCAATTGCTTCTGCGAAATAAAAATAAGCGGGTGCACTACTCTACTCCCCGGTGTTGTTGTTCGGTGGGGTGGTATGTTTCCTTTGTTTTACCCATGGAGTCTGCGCGGTGGCTGGTTTTGCAGTGGGTTGTGGCAAGCATAGTCTGAGGTGGGTGGTGAGTAGGGTGAAGTCCCAGGCCGGGGGTTTTTTGTGGGTAAGTCTGTTGAGGTGGTGGTCGTGGGTTATTGACTCGGTTGGCAGGTACTTCTATAGTTGGTGGGGGTATGGGGAGGCAGTTAGCAGGGGCAGCTGTTTTTTTGCAGTACTCAGGTTTTAGGATGGACTCGGGGACTTTGAGGGAATGAGTGGTTTCAATTTTAGGTTGGGGCAATCAGGTAGTGGCAGGTAGTGGTCTCCCCTGGAGTGGGAGTACATTGGATCGGGCTCCTGTACTCACAAGTGACGGGGAATGGGGTCGGAGCCTCGCACATTCGGGGGCAAGTGAGTATGGTGTCAGAGGATGGGCCCCTTGGCATGGTAGGGCTCCGTGCCAAGGGAGGGGTCTAAGATTGGAGATAAAATTTCCAAGTGGAATGTATTTCGGACTGTTAAACTAGTCTTCACGGTGGCAACTGGAGTGACCTAGTGTTGCGGTCTGGTTCGATACAGTGGCCAGGACTGTTTGGATGCGGAACGCTCGTAGTTCCATACTGCACGGTGTGAGCTCAATACAGCGGTGGGTCATTTTGGTATCTAAAAAAATGGGGGTAGCATAGTGCTACATCATATGGTGTCGGAGGAGTGGCCCCTTGGAATGATAGGGCTCCGTGCCGGGGGGGGGGTCTATGATTGGAGTAATATTTCTAAGTGGGATACATTTGGGACTGTTAAACTGGTCTTCAAGGTGGCGGCTGGAATGCCCTGGTGTTGCGGTCTGGTTATGATGGCCAGGACAAAAATGATCATTTTTTGATTGGACAGGTGCATGGTTCAACTCAGCTCGGAGGATGGAATGAGGCGGGAGACATCTTTACGGTCAGGAATGGAGGAGGACCAACGGGCTGAATGGAAGTTAACAAGCTCGGCGGGTGTGGAGGTAGCGCTCAGATGCGAGGTTTCACACCTGAGCGCTGTGGCGGTTGGGGTCTTGAAAGGCAGGGATCCAGTGTATTGGAAAAGTGGTGGATTGGCAGGGGGGATCCCCTTTGGTGGGGTCGCCCCCTTTATGGTGAACGGATTATTATGGTTCCTGAAGGCGGTGCTGGGCAGCTAGGGGCCAAGGTGGAGATGTTGGAAGGGTTCAATTCTTGTTGGGTGCGGATTTGCCTTCTGAGACCTGCAGCTTGGTTGTTTGGGTGTATAATTGGGAGTTTGATAACATTATGGATACTGTTGGGAGGAGTGGTTGGTAAGCAGGAGGAGGTTTGGAAGTAGGCGGAAGTTATGACAATGTTGTTGACAAAGGATGGGCTAGAAGGTCCGAGCTACCCTGGTCATGAAGGACAGTGTCAGGCTCACCTCCTCATCTTTACCTTTTCAGACCTACGTACCACCAATCTTACGGGGTCAAGACCGTGCGGGGAGCCGTATGTCACTTAAAGAGGAAGGAACTTCCGCCCAGAGTGATGTCATGATGACAGAACCCGCCCACTCTCCCATCGCATAGCTGAGGGGTGCACCTACCAGAGCCGCAGACCACCAGTTGGCGACTGTTGCCCTACAGCAATGCCATCTGCCCTCTGAGTCTGAAAGTCAAAGGAAGAAGAAGATGTATCCCCGCTGCTCCATAATATTTGTGGTCAATAGCCCTAAGCTAGTCTCCCTTCTCTAGGCTGTCAATGTAGTGCAGCTCTGGGAACCATGGGCACTTCCTGGTCAGCTAGCCAGACAGGGCTGCACAAATGTTGGATATTACTGGCACATCATACCTCAAAAGGTGCGCTACACCTTCCACCTTTCTGCTTCTGCAAATCCTCAGCTTCCCCTTACAGAAAATGTCAGTGACAGGGGGCCAACATCCTTAGTAAATGAGCCGCTAGAGGATCCTGCAGTTGGCCAGTACAACCCTGCTGAGAGTATCACATAATACATTCATGTCCCAGCACCTGGGAAGAGAAATAGACTTCATCTACCAACTAACATAAAAGGAGAAGGCATATTTTCTATCCTATTTTTGGCTGAAAAGGCAGAAACAGGAAAATATTTCTATTCTGCTGGGACAACAGGCAGAAATAGTACCAATCACAGCAAGGGTTTTTTCTGTCTTAAGAATATAGCGTTTCTCTGTCTTCAGAATATATAGAGAGTCACTGGAACATGAATCTTTGGGGGCCACCTATGCAGTATCGAGTGCTTGGGCTAGACAGGGGCACAGGAGCACCATGGAGTCCCCCGCCCTGGGGGAAAGCAGGCTCTTGCAGTGACAGTGAAGGAGAGGAGGATGCCCCCTTCACTAGATGAGATATGTTGGCATGCTTTGGCAAATTTGAGCATACTATTAGGGAGGAAATGGCAACCTTTTGAAAAGATGATTTTGAAAAAATGCTTTGGGCCCCAAGAACCCTGACACATCCAGGCCATGAGATGTTATTTGCAGGGTCCACTCACAGGGTTATTTGCGGTCAAGGAGGCCATAATGAAAGCAGCGAGGCAACAGGAACCGCTCAAGTTTCAAGGATGTGAGATACAACTGCTACAGGATCTTTCCCGCCATACTCTCCTGCTGTGCAAGGCACGGGAAATCACATATCGATGGGGCTTCCCATTCCAACAGCGACCTTTCGATCTGAAGCGGATTTTCCATCTTTTTTGGCAACATTCAACTTACCTGCCACCTCCATTCCTGATTGGCCAGCGACGCTGAAGCCCCTGACCACTCCTCAGGCTCCACAATGGCGCACGCAGACCAGCAGGTCCCATTGACGACGCGCTCAACCTCATTGAGATGGACCTACCTGATTGGGCTTCAAAAGTGGTTGGGTTTCTGCCATCCATTGTCTTCACCTCAGGAATGTTTTCCCCTGAATTTTTGCACTATTGTGTTCCTCTGGATCCCAAGAGACATTCGGCCCACCCCATCAGGGGTAGGGTCGTGGTAACTATATTCTTTATCTGACTATTTTGTGGTTTGATTGCTTGGACTTTTCACGATTGGTTATCTTGCTGCTGTGTTCTATTGTTTCATTATTCACAGTATTACATCACCAAATGCTACTATTGCCTGGCTGCTGCTTAGATTTACGGTTAAATTATGTTTGCTTATTATGCACTTTGATCTAGTATTATAGGCCCAGAACTACTGTATGTGTAATTTGGATGCGGTTTTACTAATGCTAATTATTATTGTTTACACTTGGCCCTTTGTGGGGGGCAGGATGGGGAGCCCCCACCCATGCCAGCCTAGAGTTTTACCTCTCCCTTACTTATGCCTCTGAGACTTGACACCTTTTGGTGCCCTACCTACCCTTGGTAACCCCCCTACCTTTCCCTACCTGGTTTACTCCCCCCCCTGCGTCCTACCCCTATCCCTCTACCCGTTATCTCATACCCACTCCCCCACCCCAAAACCAGGTCCCACAACCCAAGACTGCTGTGGTTTAACCAAACCTTACTGTGGTGATCTACTGCTTTACACTAAGGGACTGAATGTTCCTGAGAAATGTTCGGCACTGTCGTCTGAATTGGTGAGGCTCCAGGTCTAGGTGGCGCTACTCCAGAAAAAACACATTTTAAGTACAACAATATTCCAAAATTATCCAATAGGAAATATCTAATCGGACACCATTGTGGCTCGGTAGACTCTAGATCTGGGGATACAGCCCTCCTGATCTCGGGGCTTAGTAGGATGGCATTTCATTGACCTATATAAAGATGAGGAGGGCAGGGTGCTGTTTGTTAAGGGAATTTTGGAGGAATGCCTGGTAACCTTTGTATCCAATAAGGGTCCCTAAATATATCAAAAACGATTTTTGAAAGGGATGCTTGAGAAGCTGGATGAGTTTGCAGAAGGCCTGCTATTATGTGGCGGTGATTTTGCCCCTGATCATGACTTGGATAAATCCGGTGTGGCAGTGTTGGCTGGTTTTGCAACTGTCTGCTCAATTGAAACATTGTTTGCACCAACTTCAACTAGTTGATGTTTGGCGGCTCCTAAATCCAACTGGGAGACATTACACCTTTTATTCCCACCCACACCTGATGTATTCATGAATTGACCATTTCTGGCTTAACCCAGGTGGATCTGACGCAGGTTGTGGAATGCAGGATAGGGAATATTGCGTTCTCTGATCATGCACCAGTGCTTCTTACATTGCACTTAGCTTATGCCTCCCCCAAGTCCTGACATTGGAAACTTAATGAATCACTTTTGGCTGACCCATTGGTTACCGCGGAGCTGTCTTCTGAAATGAAGAGTTATTTTACCCTAAATGTTGCTCCTGAGTGCTCCCCTACTGTGGTCTGGGAGGCGCACAAAGCAGTAATTAGGGGGATCCTTATAAAGCATGGGGCCAGATTAAAGAAGGAAAGGCAGGCTGAAATTGCTTCCACTATCAAACGCCTACAGGAGTTAGAAACTCCTACACAAGCATTCACTGGATAAACAGTTGGGTTTGGAGTTGGCTCTTTTAGGCCAGAAATTAGCCTCCTTATGTCTAGGTAAAGCAAATGCGGCTCTTGTCAAGTGCTGGAGAACCTATTATGAACATGGGGATAAATGTGGAAGGCTCGCACACATGTACCTTTTCTTGCAACTACTACGGGGGGCAAGATATATCAAGTGAAAGAGATTGCTGAGAAATTTAGAGTTTACGCCTCCTTGTATAACCTGAAACCACCCAACCTGACAGGAGCAGCACGCAATTCTCACTTGGAGAGTATACAGGGTTATTTAGGGGGAATTGATCTACCATGTCTGTCTGGTTCGGCACGTCAGGACATGGAGGCCCCGATATCTGTTACGGAATTCCAGGCAGCTACAAAGCAAACGAAGTCAGGAAAGGCTCCGGGTCCAGACGGATTTTCGCTACCATACTATTAGTTTGCAGAGGACCTGTCCCCTCATTTTGTAGCCGCCTTCAATTTCCTGTTGGGGGGGCTCCCTACCTGTGGACTCTCTAAGAGCCTTAGTCACTGTGATTCCCAAGGCAGATAAGGATCCCTCGGCATGCAGTAGCTACAGGCCTATTTCACTTCTAAATCAAGATCTCAAACTGTTTACCAAAATTTTAGCCAATAGACTTCAAAGACACATTCACGCTCTTACCATGTAGATCAGGTAGGGTTCATGCCGTCTAGGGAAGCCCGAGATAACACGTCAAGGGCCGTATCTTGGATTCATGCGGCTGTGTCCTCCGCTAAATCTTCGCTGTTGCTCTCGACCGTTGCAGAAAAGGCCTTTGATAGGGTTGACTGGGACTTTATGCTCGCCACCCTCTGTACCATGGGTGTAGGGAGAAAGATGATGGATTGGATCCAGGCTATAGATTCATCATCCTCTGCATCGGTCATGGTAAACGACGAAGTATCCTCACACTTTAGCATCTCTAACAGCACTAGGCAGGGCTGTCCTCTGTCTCTGCTTATTTTTATTTTGTCTCTGAAACCCCCACTGTCAGCAATACGCTCAAATCCAGATATTAATGGTCTTATGTTAAATGGTTGTGAACATAAGGTGGCAGCCTATGCAGATGATCTTTTCTTCATCAGCACTAATCCCCCCATATCCCTGCTGAACCTCATCCAAACGATACAGGAGTATGGAGCCGTGTCTAATTTCAAAATCAATTACTCTAAATCTGCGGCCCTCGGCATCTCCATGCCACAGACCTTTCGATCCCATCTCATCCCCTCTTTCTCCTTTAAATGGGAAGATAAGGCAAATAAGTACCTGGGGACGCAGATCCCAGCAGACCTTTCACAACCCTAAATTCTGCTCCCATCCTCACCACCATTACCAAAGACTTGGAACCATGGTCCTCCCTGACTCTGTCCTGCCCAGGGCGCATAGAAGCTGTAAAAATGAACATTCTGCCACCAGTCCTATACTTTCTTCAAGCTCTGCCAATATCGTTATCCGCCTTGTTCTTTAAATAATTATACACTAAGGTATTTTGTTTTATTTGGGGTAAGAAGGGCCATAGGCTTAGCAGGAGCCTGTTATTCTGGAACAAGAGTGGGGGAGGACTGGGTGTCGCCAGTTTCTCTGTGTATTATATGGCGGCCCATATGGTCTGAATCCTAGACTGGTTCAGGCATGGGGAGTTCAAACAATGGATAAGAGCAGAACAGTCTTTTACGTCAGTTCCTCTGACGGCGCTCCCATGGTTACCAAAGCTCCCCCACCAGGATATGAATAATCACCCTTTAATATTTGCCTCATGGATAGCATGTCAGAAACCATTATTTAAACTCTCCTTGGCCCTCTCCCATGTACCCGATTATTGGTAACCCCTCCTTCCTCCCAGGTTTGGAAGACTGGAAATTTGGACTGATGCATGAGAGAGGGATTCAAAGGGCAGAGCATGGAGAGGTTGATGGATGGGTCCGGTCCTTGATTTTTGGAGGTCACTCCAGCTGTCACATTATCTCTACTCCCTTCCTCCAGAATGTGGCAGTAGCCACGTGAAAACAGGTTTTGAAACGGTATGTATCGGAAGTGGCTCTCTTAGACACTCCCTGTCCTCCTTATATGCTGTACTTAAAAGGACCCCAGAGAATTTCTCCCCCTGATATTTATAGGCATGGGAGGCAGAACTTCGGTACACCCTAGAGCCTGAGCAAAAAAGCAAGATCCTCTCTGCTGTTCACAGGTCTTCCACGAGCAGTAAGCAACAAGAACTGAGTTTTAAGGTCCTCTCTCGGTGGTACAGGACCCCAGAGCGGCTACACAGCCTTTTTGCATGAAGTTTCAGACAGGTGTTGGCGGTGCAACCAGGAAAAGGACACCATGCTACATATTTTCTGGTCATGCCTGTTGCTGGGCCCATACTGGGAACAGGTGAGGGCGCTCATACAGAAGGTTACCACCTACAATGTACCGGGAGACTGGGTTTTTCCTATTGCATCATAACACTATTTCGGATAAGAGCTATAGGAGCTCTATTCTCAGACATCTTATAGTGGAAGCGAACGCCTGTATACCTATGTTATGGAAATCAACATCAGTACCCACTGTGGGCATGTGGCTTCACAGGGTAATTATATAATGCTCATGGAGGACCTGACGGCTAGTTTAAGGGGTACACAGGACAAATTTAATGTGATGTGAGGTAGTTGGATCTAATACCGAGACACTCAGGAGTTTAAGCGCCACCTGGATCCGAATCTCTCAGAGTAAGAGGGGGATTTTTATTTTGTTTTCTCTTTTTTTTCAAATATGTGGTACGGTCCCACAGATGTATTCAAATGCTAGCTTTGATATGTTGTATGTATCTTCGCCATGTTTTTCATTAGGTCTCTATACAATGTGTAACATGCTGTTTTTTGCTGTTTTTTGTTTCCCATACCTACCCTGTTATGTCTTGACAGGTTACTGTATTGTTTCTGTTTTAAAAAAATGTTTTCAAAAATAAAGAATGTTATTAAAAAAATAATATAGCTCTAGACTAGCAGAGGTTGAAGCGGTATCTATGTTTTCCCTAGTTTTTAAAACCTTTTTTTTTTAATTGTGTCAATAAAGCTTGAATGGGAGCACAGAGCTTCCTGGGATACCTATGCCATGCATTCCAGGAGGCTTTTGGATGCTCCTGCTGTGCATGCATGTTTGTTACAGTAAATGTAGTAAAAAAGTAAAAGATAGTAAAAATACCATCTATAATAACAGCGTGAGGGGTAAAAAACACACACACACACACACACACACACACTCTATAAATACTTTGACAATAAAAGGTAATAAATGTGTTTCCAAAATAAGGTTTTGCAAGGTGATTTACATGGAACTATGTATATAAACTGACCTAATTCGTATTTTGGCTACAGCATTCAAAGCTAATGAAAACCTAAAGAGACCTGACAGCTGGAACCAGGACAGGAAAGAAATTCCCCAGCTCAGAAACCTAAATAAGAGCTACATTTCAAACTACAGTGCTATTTTGGAGTAAAAAAAAAATATTTTTTTTTTAATTTACACATTATATATAATGCTAAACTATTTTTTTACTTTAGATAGAGTGAAAGGGTTAAAACCCATGTGTATTATTAATATTTCTTGGCATTTCTTGCAAGAAATGTTCCTTTATTTCCTGTGCTGTGGACACAACAGGAGGTGAGAAAAGCACTTCAAAGTAGATAAAGCTTATTTTAGACAGTAAAAAGTGTCTAAATGTAAAGATTCCCCTAGGCTGAATCCACAGTGGTGGTGAGGATGCAGCGGTGGTGAGGATGCAGCGGTGGTGTGGATGCAGCGGTGGTGGGGATGCAGCGTTGGTGAGGATGCAGCGGTGGTGAGGTTGCGACAGGTTGCTTGGAACTGCTGCATCCTGCGGCTGTGGCAGCCCCATTGTGAATGAACCAGCGCTTCCGTGTGAGTGCTCAAGCAGACTTACACAACCTAGAGGCAGATATAAATGCACCCTTTCTTTTTAATGCACTCCTGGACAGATGGAGAGGTTGAATCTCTGTAACAGGGACACACAATACAATAATTTATTATTAAAAGAGACTAATAAAATAAAATCTAATCAAAAAAGTTAAACTCAAGCAGGCGATCCAAATCTGAAAAAAAAAAGGTTTTGTCTTTAGCTTTACTGAAAATCATACAGTAATCATTAATAAATAAATCATTAAGTTCCTGTTTTGTAAATGTTTATAGAGACCTCTTGGATAAACAGTGTGAGCTCCCAGAGCTTGTTTTCTTGCAAGTGGAAAAAAAGATGATGTGGTTTCAGCAAAAGAAACGAAACTAATCTACCAGATCCTCCCCTCCAAAGTCCAGATATATAGAGACAGCTGCAAATAACCTTCTTCATTCAAACTGCAGATTACATCTCATCAGCTGCCTATACTAGGCATAGGCAGGAAAAGGTTGGTGGCATAAATATTTTATATTTATTATAATTGTAATAATAAACTTGTCATAAGTATACAAAATGATGCATACCAAACCTAGTACATAGTAAAATAATTGGGTTTACACTAGATAAACTGACATTTTTAGATTGTAAATATACAGAATAGAAAATAGACATTTTTTTTATTCTTAAAAATAGCGTGCAGTGGTTTAATGAAGACTCCATTTGACTCCATGATCAAAAGTGTGCTGGATTTTATAGCTCTATCTGGCAACCTGCAAGCAAGTAAAAACTATACTTGCCACTACACTGTGCTTTGTTAACCCTTTGTTGAGTGCTTCTATAAATGTTCAGCATTAGGATAATATAAGACATGCATTATTATTATTATTACTAATACCACTGCACGCTATTTTTAAGAATAAAAAAAAATGTCTATTTTCTATTCTGTATATTTACAATCTAAAAATGTCAGTTTATCTAGTGTAAACCCAATTATTTTACTAATAGAATTTATATAGCTTCAACATGTTACACAGTGCTGTACATTAATAAAGGGATGCAAATGACAGAGAGACACAGCAGGAGGGGAGGACCCTGCCCCATATTACATAACAGAAACTTCATGATGCTTCCCTATTTCAAGGGGGGAAGTGCTCTTTAACCACACTATCAGAGCGCCATGCGGCTCTGCTTGGGGCAATGTCAATTAGCAGTCCAGTCTGCAGTGATCAATCAGAAAGCCTGCTGGCCAATGTGGAGTCCCCCCATCACAATCTCCTGCATGCCACAGATCATGCTGACCAGCAATCTTCCTCAGCACTACGTGACTGTTATCAGAACACCTTACACAAGGTGTTGGATGCACAACTGAAACTGATTTACCATTGGACAACAGACTTGGAAAGGAGGATAACAGACACAACTACTATGCTTGAGGAGCACAAAAATGACATTGACTCCCCTAAATTGGAAACACAAACCCTGCATTTCAAGCAAAAATTGAGCACGCCACTACAGCCTATAAATCTGTGGCATCATTGAACACATGGTTGTTCTCTTGTCTACAGTTCTTGCCTTATTCAAGAAGATAGTGCCTGATTTACCTGTTGAGCGCCTGGAGATGGACCATGTTCATCTTGTCTGGACCAAGCCAAACCCAAATGGCCTACCACATGATATACTTGTCACATTCCACAGTTATCACATGAAGGAACACATCATGCAGGATTGTTTTAAGACAGGGGTGTCAAACTCAAATACACAGTGGGCCAAAATTAAAATCTTTGACAAAGTCGCGGTCGCAAACCTTGAAATTTATTGAAAAAAATCAGGTTTTTCCTTCTCATTAGATTTCAAACCTTTTCATATGGAAACAAAGAGGTTTTGCTTCACATTCAATCTGGTACAAGCCTAAAATAGATGAAGGAGGCATAAGTTCTTTTCTTAATTTTATTTAAGAAAATATCTTTTGCCTCTTTCTCTATCTGTAGCCTTCTGAGTTAAATTTCAATGGTAACCTTTCTGCACAGGATAACAATAATAATACCAATTTTCATTTATGAAAATCCAAGTATTCAAGTTCATGCCGTGGGGTAGCAAGGAAAAGTACAGCTGAGGGGGATTGCTAGAAATGCTAGAAATGGCACCCCTACTAAAATTCTCAGCATTACTTGCTTCTATAAAACAGTCCAATGCAGAGCCACGCATAGGTAGAGAGCCTACTGGTCTATAGATTCGAGTGATGCTTGGAATTGTAGTAGCAGCGATATTTCAATGCAGTGGCGGGCCAGCTTCAGTTTATATTTAGGATTTCTTTGGGGGCCAAAAAAGGACATTGAGTGCCAGAGTTTGACACCCCTGCTTTAGAAGATTAAAGGATGCCCCAGTTAGGCATCCTTGTCACATTAATTTCTTATATTCCCCCACTACTAAACAGCTGCCTTTCTTTCAGCAGTTCCTGTCTTTGGTGAAGATGTATCAAAAGGGTCCAATAAACCTGGTAGGGTACTACCGCAAAATACCTTGCTGCCGTTAAATGAACTCCCATAGACAAGACTACAGTTTTTTTTCACACTCCCAAAGTACTTGGTCAAGAACAGAATACATTCCTATCTCTTGTTACCAGAGACTTCTTCCCCAGATGTGAGCCTGTGTGCTACTCCCAATACCATGGTCTGATCACAGTCAGTATTGTCTTTGTACTCTCTGCGTGATAAACCCCTAGAAAACAGATAGACTTCTAATGAGGGGTTGTTTATTGATCTAGACATTGTTCCGCAGGACTATTGTTTTGCAGGACTATTTCCATTAAAAATGCTCACAGTGAAGTCTTGGATTTCAACGTATGGAACGTCCTGTAGGCTGTGATTTGTGGTCATTTTATTTAAATTGCCTCCCAAAAAAAGAAGAGACCCACAGCCAATAGTAAAATGGATAGTAGAATGGATTCCCTTTCTACTGAAGACTCAGTGTGACCTGGCAGTCCCTCACATACTAACTACTACAGAGCTACCCCGGCTAGCGGCCTACCATGCTACATCTAATTTTCCCTCTCCAACCTCTTTTCATATCTCCAACTTCAGCATTATGTGAAAATCCAAACTCAAATTTAGCAACAAGCCGAATACACCTTTTGTTGGCATCTGTGCCACGGTCCACTAAGTAAACTTACATCTGTAGTACATTGTTTCCTCCTTACTAAGACTATCCTCTTCCCCTTACTGAACATGTTGGCTGCTCCCTAAAACTTGGGAGACTCACACTCATGGCTATTTTCGAGAGGCCAACTATAAGACTCTTCTGTGGTAGTATATGGTACCTTCTAAACTCATATTTAAACCTGGTACGTCAAGCCTATGCTTCCGATGTCAAGCCTATGCTTCTGAGAGTGCAGATCCAGGAGCTCTTTCTATATTATATTAATTATTAGGTGGCAGTGCCCCTGTAAAAAAACCTCTTGGACAGGGATATTGCTACACTAACCTCTTCCTCACTAAAGCGCAAACATCTCTTCCTGTGCATGCGGGCAGTTCAGACTCTGGGGATGCCTGCGTTTCCAAGATTTATAAGCCTCGTGCGGCCCACTGGCTAATCGGGAAGTGGCTTCTTGATCATCCCTGGCTATTTGGCTAGCTCAGACACAGCACTAAGTGTTCGTGCAACAAGTCTTGCACTTTGTGATTTGGTACCATGTTACATATGCCCACCTTGGTGTGCCCAAGGACCTCATCCTGGCAGTAATCAGCAGCGCAACATCCTCACCATCAGAGGCTCTGGAGAAGAACTGGTTACTGCTTAGACTCTGGCCCTTCCCAGGGCTCACACCGCTTTCGTGCAAGCCGTACCACCCACTAGTGGACCTGTCTCCCCAAGCGTGACCGGTATATCAAATTGTCTACATTCTTCTCGGTAGGGTTATCAGGAAGGCCCTTTTTGAGGTGCTCCTACAAACTTGGCAACATTACGCTGAAACTTTGTCCTCATGAATTCAACATTACAACATTAAGCTACTTTAACATCAAATTGTTGTCTTTGTGATGCTAATTCCAGTCCCTCTGTAGTTTTTTAAGGGTTCCTAAGGGGTCTTCAGAAAGTCTACTCTTGTTTGGTTACAGGTTCACTTTAAAAGTAATTATTATGCAGTTGTGACTACTGTTGTCTACGCAGCATTAATTTTACTGTAATATATTTTTTTAAAAATTAATAATATATTTTTTATTTGTTTTAATAATAAAGTGTTACAGGGCTTAAAAAGGATACAAAGATTGGCACTAAGTAGCCATGGCATCTGGAGGATCTGAGCCGGAGGAAGATGTGTGGTCATCTGAAGATGAAGCCCTTAATGAGGGTGATGATTTTTCTGAAGAAGAAACAATTTCTGAAAATTCAGAACCTGATAACTTTTCTACTTCTGAATCTACTACTGAACAAATAAGTGAGGCTTCAGGTACAGACAGATCTTTTTGTAGATATTTTGCTTATATATGTTTGTGCATTTCTGTCAGTCTGGTGTGCTTTACTACATTTATTACATATTTTATACGGTAGCATTATATTTTGTGATAGTGTTAGGGTTTTAGTTCCAACTTGCCAAATTGTAAACATATGTGCAGATATTGGGTTATGGATATACAGCATGTCATGTATTTAGCTTAATATAGTAAAACCTACAATATGAATACTGTACTTTAAAATGCAGTTGGGCTGATATACTAAAGAATTGTAGAATTTTTACACAATAAAGTGTGTAAATATTTACTTAAATTATCAAATCAAGCAAATTCCATTTCACTTTAAGTTCCATCATATACTAGGAATTTGTTTTTCACACAACTGGATAACTGAAGTACACAAACAACTTTTAGGCGCATTTAGTAAATTAATCTGCTCATGGGCATCCTTGTCCATAGCTTGTCCAATTGCTAATGTGTATTGTCATGTTTATTGCATGCTTATTATAACTATCAGTTACTTGTGAACAAGTGTCCAATTATATAGATCCTTTATTGATATATATATATATATATATATATATATATAAATATATATAGCAAAAACAGCAGCAAAGGCAAGGTGCACATAGGTAGTACAGTTTGGATTGAGTTTAAAATTTATAAAGAATCAGGTCAGGACTTTTTGTTGAAAACCATAATCCATTTGGGCACTTCATTGCCTATGGTCAGTAGAATTTCAATAAAAAAATATGCTTTTTTATGTACTTAAGGACTTTTTCATTGGGGGGAGATACTGTGGCTGGTAATTTCCCTAGGGGTCAGCGTAAAAGGGTGCAAATGCACCGCTGTACTAATTACTTTGGGGGAAAGTGCATATCTGGTCACTCACTTATTCCAGCTGAAGCACCCAAACAAACCCCGTCGTTGTTTTGGGGAATGCATGTGGGGTAGAGCCATTGTCTAAAGGTGTCTCCGCAATTTTAGGGAAGTCATGAGGCCTGGTCTAGTACAGGGAGAATGAGCCACATGCTCACTGCCCCCTTTCCCTGGCCACTCAACCTGTATGCATGTATAATGTATGTTTTGAATAACAAAATACTATCATGTATGGTGATATCCCCCAATCATGTCATTTTTCTCTATTCAACATTTCCCTCAAAGTCACATAGGAAACCCCTTTCCACCTCAAAAGCACAAAAATGTGAGTCTTCGGAGAGATTTTAGATTTTTTGGCATGAGTCTTCAGCTAGCTTGAATGAGTCTGAACATTTGATTTATTTATTCTTTGATACCAATAAATCTGCAAACTAATTGCTGACTTTGTTCTTTTTCTTGATATATTTATTAATCATATAGGAATAGAGAAGACTATTACCTTTCCTTGTAAGATATGGTCTCTCACACAAAAACAACTGTCAAAGTCAACGTAAGTAAATTTTGTTTGTTTATACCAATAAATACAAATAAAGCAAAACAAGTTGCCTATAGAAAGCATCATGACTAGATTTATACTAGAATCTGAATTCCCTGTAAGTCAACACAGTATACCATAACAAAAAGGTGACAGGGCAGTAACTGCTTGCTTCAGGGGACCTCAGGCACCTGGCACTCAAATGGCCTGAGGTAGTGGAGTAAAGTAAGGGGGAGATGAATATTTTATACCTAATTAGAATAATTTCAGACTGTTTAGTCTTTCATAATCTGTTTATGTGAAAATGTCACTAAAGTGGATACAACTAATTGATACCTGCAGGTCTTTTCTAGATTGTGGAAAGCACTCATATTCTAGAGTTTTGCTACATTGAACATGCGTTCTGTGTCAGCGAGAATGCTTGTGAATTATAGCTGGTGGAAATTTATTGTGCATCATTTGTTTTTCCAAACAATCCCTCAAAAAAGCTCAGTTGATGTCAGGTGACCTTCTCCACCCTAAAAATCTGGTATGACAATGCCTGTAGCCATGAGAATGTGCATGTGTAGAATATTCTAAAACATGTTGCTGGATGGGACTGTATTGGGTTAATTAGCTAAAAGAGTAGAATCTATTCACTTACACAAATCAATGTTAAGTATACAACATTATTGTTCATTGAGCTTAGTAAACTAGTAAATTCTGTTCACTTTCATTTATGCTATCATGTAAAATCAAATTTTCATTGTCTTTGCACATGATTGGGTATGTAAACTTTAAAGTTTTACCTTATTTACTGTCTTAGTGATTATCCTAAAGTAAACACCTTTAATTGTTTAGTGCAGTATAGTCTCCAATTTCACAAGACAATATATGGAATGCCAGATTTAGGTAAAATGTATCTATACCAAGATTTTGTTTCTAAATAACGTGAACGCCTGTCAGGTTTTATAGCAAAAAGACATAAGCAAAGACAGGTAAAAATGTTTTCCAAATTAAAGTAGACCTGATAGTGCTAATTGACAAAAAATACATGCAATGTGTCCTGTCGGAACAATAAAGCTCCTGGTGTCTTACATAGTACACTGTACAACACATGTTCTGTGTAGTATGCTGTGGTGATGCACACAGTGCCAACCTATGAAAACAATGTATCACCTGGGCCTGTGCAGGCGGTATATCATCAGTGGACCTCCAATGGCCAAAGTGGATTGCTATCTTTTCGTATGTCCACCTTGGACTTGGCAGCAAAGATAGACCCTTCCAAGGATGCAGCCATGATAGACCCTGGACCTTTTATCCCTGCAAGGTGCCTGCACCAACCAGCCAATAAGATTAGTTTCTTTTTATTTAAGGTTAGGCTGGGACCCCTGTCTGCTTTTTATTCTTGTCTGTTTCACTGATGTATATTTTCCCTCACTTCCTGATTGGTCATCAGCAGAACAGAAAGTAACGAGAAGTCTTTATAATGGAGCCTCATATAACAGATGAACCAGATGGGTTTCTAACTTTACCAAATTCTGATAAAAAAATGTTTTGGGTATATATAATTTTTAAATAGTATTTTAAAACGATTTTTATTTTAAACAGTTACAATCTTCTATAACATATTATGTTCATTAGCACATAAGTTATTGTACGAGTAAAGCTGGCAAAAGTAAAGCAAGTTCTAGGCAGTCTCGTAGAATGCCTTCATATGAGATGTAAAAAGTTACTTGCCTCAATGTTTTAAAAAAGGTTCTTCTGCTTTTTCTTTATTTCAGATTTGCGAGTTTACTGAATGATTATGTGGAGTCTGAGTTCTTTGCCATTGACGGTGACTCCTTGCTAATTACTTGTGCAACAAATTGTTCCTTGTTACCAGGACAGAGTTTACACTTTTTTTACTTGGTAGAACAGTTTTTGTTCAATTTAAAAAGCAGAAACGCCAGGTTTGTCATTGTGTTTTTTCAGGTATGTTCATTGCATATGACATTTTTTTGGGATCATAAGATATTGTACGAATATAGTACATTTTAAACCCTTTTACTGTTTAACTCAAGCTGTTTGCTTTTATTATACCTTCATTGGTATACTCTCCCAGCTATTAACATGGTAATAAAGATTTTAAATAAACCTTTCTGTTTTTAGTACATAACTTTTAATAGACCTTTTAATTCAGGTGGGTTATTAAAGTATTAAAATGCCTTAATCGGTTCCTTTTTTGAAGAAGTGGGAGTTCCTAGGATAGCCACAGTAACTGGGCCTTCTGATGAAGCTGAGTGAAATTTGGCTCTCCTGTAGTCAGCATGCTGATTCTGATAGCGTCACTCACCTGAGTGCAGATCACTTGCCCAGCTACCTCTGCTTCTTTAGGTGTGACTTCGCAGGGAGCCCCTGGAAGAGAAAGCCAGGAATTTTTACTCACTGGGCAAGTACAGGAACTTAGGGGGTTGTACCCACACTATAGGTAGACACTTTGTTAAAGTAACAACCACGTGTGTTGCTGAACCTTCTTGATTTAAAGACATGAAATCCAATGAATGAATGTGATTTACCAAGAAGAGTAAAGTTGGGAGGGAAAGGGCTAGATTTGCCATCTGAGATGAAAGGTGGGCTATATCTGACTTGCTGCAACTTCAAATATATGTGTGAAGCTGACCGTGTGCAGTGAAGTCCGAGTAGGCAATTTTAGTACAGCAAGGGAACATGTACATCTGTGCATTAAAGGTAAAATTTGTATTATGTCCTGTTTACTATGTTACTTATTTAGTTTCTAAAAATGTTAGTATTAATGTATGTGAATGTGAGTCTTAAGTCTATTCCTAATGTAATTTACTGAATCTGGAATGAAGTGTTCAATGCTTACGCTATGGATTTGTAATTAGACAAAATGTCAATGTGTAGCTGAGCTGTTAAATTCTTTAAATGTGCACATGTAATTAAAAGTCATAGTTCCACTATAAAATGAACCAGATACAAAATAGTGCCTTGTCTGTAAATAAACAACTTTAACGATAACTGTATTTTACACCACTCATTCTTAGACTTGTAGTATTGTATTCACAGGACTTTAAAGACTTTTATCATCCCTATCCTCTTTTGAGATGTCGGCGCACACAACTTAAACTGTACATTCAGAAAAATACAGATATTGCTGTATACACATTTTCAAGTTTTCTGAGTAAAGAATGGAACACATTTATCAGAGAACAAGCTCCATACTTCTTCATGGTTTCTGATGAAGGACTGACCAAATATCAAACCCTGTATTTAAATATGGTTATACTTCATGCCCTTGGAAATCAGATCGATGTTGTGCTCACCAATGCACAGGAATCCGAACATCTCAGAGTATACGGATACTATGTCAAATCATCAATTCTAATCAAGAAGTTCATACAAATGGTAAGTGAGATCATTTTCATTGTATTAGAAACTATTATCAATATAATAAGAAATGACTCATAAATAGTCAGATTTTTTTTATGTTCAAAAAAGTAAATCTCCTTAGATTGTATGCTCTAGCCCAGCAGTTGGCAGTTGGTCTCTGGGAAAATTTTGGGGGTCCGCCGCTTTGGTCCGTGCACCACCAAGTGGGGTCCTTCTCCGGGGGGATGCACAGGACCATGTCCCCGTGCAAATCGCAGGCTCAGATCTGGGATGGCAGAGTGGGCGAGGTTGTGGCGTTATGACGCCCCTTATCCTCCTTATCTTTACCGCTATTTGCAGGTAAAATCCACCCCGAGTCACACTCGGGATTACCGCTAGGTAGTGTCATTATATTGTATGTCATTATAGTTACAAAGTTACATAGTAGGTCAGGTTGAAAAAAGACAGGATGTTCCCTGGATCACTGGTCATTTTTATTTTTACTTTAAAGCCTTAATACCAAGGTATATTCTGTGCTTCTAGATAAACATCCAGCTTTTTCCCTTAAGCAATCTATAGAAGTTGCTGAAACTCCTGAGGGTGCCAATTCTAATTTTCACAGACCTTACACTGAAGAATCCCTTCCTTATCCGCAGCTTAAACATCTTTTCCTCCGGATGAAAAGAGTGCCCTCTTGTTCTTTGTAATGATGTAATGAAGTGAATAATGGGAAAGAGACTTCTCTATGTGAACCATTTATATATTTATAAAAGGTGATCCCTTATATCCCATATCCCCCTTATACGTCTCTTCTCAAGGGAGAATAGATTCAGTTCAGCTAATCGCTCCTCATAGCTGAGCTCCTCCATTCCTTTTATTAATTTAGTTGCCCTTCTCCCCAATTCCACAATGTCCTTTTTGTGAACTGGTGCCCAAAACTGGACTGCATATTCCAGATTTGGTCTGACCAATGCTTTGTACAGCGGCAGGATGTCTCCATCTCTGCAGTCTATTCCTCTTTTATTACAAGAAAGTACTTTACTAGCTTTAGATATTGCAGCTTGGCATTGTATGCTGTTATTATGTCTATGATCTACCAGAACCCCCAGATCCTTTTCCATTTCTGATTCCCCCAAATGTATTCCCCCTAGACAGTATGAAGCATGCATGTTGTTAGCCCTCAAGTGCATAACTTTACATTTATCTATATTAACCATCCTAGCGGTAACCCTGAGTGTGTGACTCGGGGTGGAAAAAAGTTGCTAAAAGTGGTAACCCCGAGTCTTACTCAGGGTAGCTAAACCCATGGGAGGTAATAGTAAATACAGCCTTACCTGATCCGCCTGGCATCCCGTGCCGTCCATCGTCGCAATCTCCGTCTTCTTCCTTCTTCCTCCGGACGGCTTCTGCAGCCGATGAGTCACCGGTGAGTTCCCGGTGACGTCGGTGCGTGTGTACGTTGCCGGAGGGGCGGGGCGGGAAATTCAAAATCTATTTGTATTGCATTCAATTCAAAATAACTGTAATAAAATCAATACATTGGATTTATATGTGTAAAAGCAGTACATTGTTTTCAAGAATATTTATTTTACAGTATATAGATATTAGTATAAATATAAGATGTATTTTTAAAAAAAAAAATTAAAAAAATTTAAAAAATATATTTTTTTAATATATAGATTTTTTAATTTTTTCAATTTATTATCTTTACATGATTTTGTGTTTCAAACTTTATTATACTTATACTATTATATTATACTGTAAAATAATTTTTCATGAATAACAATGTACTGCTTTTAGACATATGAAACCGAAAATAAATGAACCACTAGGGAGGTTAAATATCATTTGCCACTTGGCTGCCCAATCAAACAGTACATCCAGGTTTGCTTGTAGATTATAGACATCCTGTATGGATTAACTCCATTACGTAGTTTGGTGTCATCTGCAAACACACAAATGGTACTTTTATTCACAAACTATATATCATTTATAAGGATGTTAAACAATAAAGGTCCCAGCACTGAACCCTGGGGTACACCACTAATACCCTTAGACCATTCAGAGAATGAATCATTAATTACAACTCTCTGGATGCGGTCTTTAACCCCCCTAGCGGTAATCCCGAGTGTGACTCAGGGTGGACTTTACAAAAAAGCGGTAATCCCGAGTCACGGACATCCCGAGTTAAACTTTAGAAGCCTCCCTTACCTTTGTGCCACGCTCCAGCGGCGATTTGATGGTCCCGCTGTGATGCGGAGGCGCTGGTTCGTCGAAGGTCGTGAAGCCACGCCACTGCTCGCATCAGCAGTGAGATGTGAAGCACAATGCACGACTTCTGCATTGTGCTTCACATCTAACTGCAGATGCAAGCAGCAATAGTAAATTCTGGGGGTGATGCCAGCTGGCACCACCCCTGGAATTTGCTATTGCTGCTCGCATCTCCTGGAAGATGAGATGCACAGTGCAGAAGATCTGCATTGTGCTTTGTATCTCCCTGGAGATGCAGAGCAGCAGCAGCAGCATCGGAGTGAGGTGGGCGGACATCCCCACTCGCATCACCCGGGAGGATCTGACATTTGACAGTAAAAAAACACTACACAACATAGAATAAAAATAAAAGTACATTTTTAATTTTATATTTTATTTTAAATTACATTGTTGTTGTCTATTATTTCATTATTTTTTTAAATTATTATTTATAATTTTGTATTATATTATAATTTATGATTATAATATAATAAATAAATATAATTATCATACCCGGGAATTAATCCTAAAAATTACAGGCCCACAATATAAATAAAAATTTCTATGCAAAAAAATTAGGAACACTTTTTTCATAAAAAAACTGACAGAATTAGAATGCTAGGGGGTTAAGCCAGTTCTCTATCCATTAGCAGATTGACTTTTCTAAACCTATTGACCCTAACTTGCATATTACCTGTTTGTGGGCTACAGTGTCAAATGCTTTAGCAAAGTCCAAGTACACTATATCAACTGCTATTCCACTGTCTACCTGTTTACTTACTTCCTCATGAAAAGAGGGTAAATTTGTTTGACAACTTTTGTCTTTCTTGAAGCCATGCTGACTATCACTTATAATATTATTTTCTAGCAGGAATTCCTCTTTGTGGTTTTTTATCAAACTCTCTAGGACCTTTTCAACTATGGACGTTTACCTAACTGGTCTGTAGTTACCGGGTAATGACTTTACTCCCTTCTTCAAGACAGGAACTACATTGGCCTTACGCCAATCCATCAGTACCTTGCCAGCGAATAAAGAGTCTCTAAAAATTAGAAATAATGGCTTTAAAATAACCAAGCTCAGCTCTTTGGGGACACGTGAATGTTATCTATCAGGTCCTGGTGCTTTGTCAACCCTAATTTTTCCCAACTGTTCCTCAATCATATCAATTCTGAGCCATTGTGACTCATTTAACGCAGTGGCATTGCTAATATGAATTTAGACATGAGCTCTGTCATTTTCCTTTGTATTCACAGAGCTAAATAAAAGGGTTTAGTAAATTTGCCTGGTTGGTTTGGTAATTGGGGATAGGAAATAGGAATAGGATGTGGGTTAATATTTGCCCTGGGATGGGCTTTAAAGTTTCAGAAAAGCAATTTTTTTTTATCTATACAGAATGCCAGCCAATTGGAAGAAACACTTCAGGAAATAATTACAACTTGCAAGAGCGTAACGCCACAGCAGAGTTTTTTTCTTCAATGCATGCAGGAGATCACGGAGGAAAAAGAGGTTGGTATGCATGATAACTGCTTTATTTTCTAAGATATCTGTACTACTTTTAACCTAGCGAAATGAGCTATAGAAAGAATGCATTTAGCATTACATACAGTAGGCTTATACCTAGCAGTAAAAAAGGCTAGTTTTCTTTCATTTCAAAATTTAATTATATCAAAGCAGACCTAACGGTAAAAAGACAAGACAAACAGAAAGGCCTGGATATATGAAACAAATTTGGCTGCCCCATGTATTTTCAGAATTACAAGGGCTACATAGAGGGTTAGAAATACATGAGATGCATTGATACAACGATGTTTAAAATCAGTTTATCTCTTTCATATGCATAGCTAAAAATCATTAAAAGGATAGAATAATAGATTCTTTAGATTCATTATGTGGATGATTAACAACATACATCCACATAGTGAATCTATAGTCTATCTTTTAATGATTTTAGCTATGCATATGAAATAAGATAAACTGTTTATTTGGTTTGATTTGATCCAATGGGATTGATTAACTTAAGGGGTTTTGGCTGTTCACTTAGCAATGTTATTTATCATTCTTTAAAATAATTTTTATAGTATTAAGTATAATAATATAACCACTTTTTTGGGTCTTGAATCAAGGTAATCTATATCTGTCTGAATCATGTCTATTACCTCCAGCTATATTAAAAAGATTAAAAAAAACTTCCCACCTCCAAACAGTGTGCCCATGTAAAAAAACAAATATCAGCCTATCAATAACTCAGCAATCCATAATGTCAAGTATCAATAATGCTATAGCTTGTGGGGCAACAATTCCAGAAACCTTATGAGAAAACAAGCTAAAGAGACTGATGCCTACTTACTGTCTTTAATTGTGTTATTTGTGTAGTAACTTTGAAAACTTGAACTAAAACAGTGTATTTTCTGTAACCCTTCATCAGTTGTTATGTGACTGATTTATCAATACACAGTGAAGAAGTGTTTCAAACAGTCCATGTTCCCAAGAAACATTGATATTTTAAGCTTTTTTGTTGTTCATGAACACTGGTAACTGGTAAAAGTGTAGCACAGTGTAGCACAGCTTCACAAATATTTACAAAAGCTGGTCTGCAAAATGTTCTTTAAAAAATGTGATTATTAGTAAAGAACATTTAGACAAATCTAAGGTAATATAAAATAAAGATAGCTGGTTTACTGAAAAGCTCAAAGCTTACAGTAGTCAAATTTATTAAATTTAGGGAGGGAGGTATGGAATTTTATATCACACTGATACCACATAAGTACATTTAAAGACAACAAACAAATTCCACTGTTTTGTACAAAGAGTAAAGGCTAAAAAAGGCCACAATTTTAAACTTCTGGAGCAAGGAAACAATAAACTTTAAAGCATCACATAAAAATATTTGATACAAGTATGAATGTCATATGTCAACATGTCATATCCATGTTTTTGTGTTGTACAGGTACAGAACTGCATTTCTCTACTGTCTACAGTTTTGAATGATAATTGTGATATACGAGTCGCAACTTGTATTGTTTCATGTTCCTTGGCACTGAGAATACATGCAAGGACTGAAAACTGCCATGATCAGGTACAATACCTCTACAAAATGCATTGATGACAGTTTCATTTACATGTATTACCATTAAGACATTTTTTTCTCTAATGAGTTTTTTAAACATTTTCTGCTTTTATTTGTGGTATCCTGTTTGTTAATAAACTTACAACATCCAGTTAATACTGTTACAGTGGCCCTTATGCTGCTTGGGTTTATAGTTTATCTTGAACTGATGGTTGTGTATGATATAGAAAAAAACTTGAGATGAAGATGCGTTGTTTGAATTGCACTGGCCCTTTGACCCAACACTTTCAAAAAAATTATTTATAAATTAAATGACCTGTAACTTTGGATCCACTAATTGCTTTAACTTATTGATTTCACTGAAAGTATTCCCCGGTCCACATTTTTTTTATCACATTCCCTATTTGAAGTATACTAAATAAAGTTTATACATTCCAGTTATATATTCATATAACATAATAACTATGCTTATTTACTTTCCAGAATGATGATAATCCACACCTGACCCTGGAGGAAGCAGCTGACCTATGCAGAATGCAATGCCTTTCTGTGGCAATGAGAATCATTTTGCCACTTTGCCAAAGAGCAAAGATAAGGAGAATAAAAGGAAAATGGAACAAAGATGCTCAATTATTTATTGGTTTGGTAAGATTTGGGTGGTTATATTCCCTTTTATTTGTGTTACAAACAGATGATGGCATTAGACATACTCGGGTATTCTGCACTTTCTTTATTGAATTGTAAAGCTGTGGTTTGCATCTGTTCCTGTGTAAGTATAATTTGAGCAGGGGTTATATGCCCTAATGTAAGTATCCTAATATTCTAATGTTTATCAAATGATTCCTGTCACTTAAATGTTTCACAGTCATCTCTATTAGTACTTTTATCTTCTTAGCTATAACACTTCCAATTCTGTGCATCTCTTTATTTCTCGCTTTTGTCTCCATCTTCTTTCTATCATCTCTTCATTTCTTATTTTCTTTGAAATCTTTCTTCATGTACAGAACTGAATTCTTTTTCTGATCTTACCCTGTGGTGTATTTCTGTTAAATCACAGCTTGCACTCACTACAGACACAATCCTTTCATCTAGTTAGTGTTTTTTTTACCTTTTTAACATGGGGGAACCCTTGAAATAACTTTCAGGTCTTCAGGGAACCCCTTCTATAATTACTATATCCACAGCTCACAGTACATTATTGTGTATTGTGGTGGTCAGTGGGAAGAATGTGTGTTACATTGATGGCCATTGGAAAGAGTTCCAACCTTACAGATAGCCAATACAATTATTGGTGTCTCTTTGACCTGAGAAGCACAAATTGGTCATTGCTCAAGGAACCCCAAGCAACCTCTGGAGGAACCCTAAGGTTCTACAGAACCTCGGTTGAGAAACACTGATCTAATGTATACATTTTTAGTAAATGTAAATCAGCAACAGTGAAAATCTTCAAGTGTAATTATATCAAAGGAACAAGAAAGTATGCAAAAATTGTTAGAGAAGAGTTATAAGGAAAAAAAAGGGGTAATAAAGAGGGTTTATAATCTCCTCTAGGTTTGTGGTGTTGTCTCCATGATAGAAAGAATTAACATTTTTTTTCTGTATCAACGCACAAAACACTTTTCCTTAAAAGTAAAAAGGGCATATGGTAGAATCTTTGTCAATCTTTTTTAAAATGTAGTGTAATACCTCTATCTCTATATATCATAGGGATTGATATCCCCCCTGTATAATATGGTTAAAAAGAAAAAGACAGAGAAAGATCAGTACATCCATGTCCCATTGTGAAGTCATGGGATTTGGATGTAAGTACTAGACTCATATTGCTCTTATGCTCTTCTCTTGATCTCTCATAACTAAGGAACATTTAAGCTATGTAATTTTTCCAATTTTTCTTCTGAGCTTTACCACTAATATGGTATACTCTTTTCTTTTTTAAGCAACAACGATGTGATCATATTGCATTAGGTCTTTTAAGAGATCACTTCAAAAAGACAGAAATAAACTGGACTCATGTTTCCGATATACGTGATGATTTACTGCTGAAGAACATTGCCTATTACTATGAAAAAGAATACAATGCAGGTGTGTTCCGTAGCAAAATAAAAGAATGCTTGTTTTGTGTTACTTGTGAAGAACTTGTAAATTATGTACAGTTTTTAATGTACATTTATTTACAGTTAAAAAAAAATCTGAAAATAAAGAATTACATTAGGATGATATCTAAATTTCCCTGGGACCTATAAAAAATTGTTGCTGTCTTCACATATTATATCTACATATTGTCTGTTAATATATTATATAAATTATTTATATTTATTAAACTCATCTCTCATATAATTTTTTCAGGTCTAAGCATAGTAAAGCCCGAATAGAACACTTACTACATAATATGCTCTTTTCTGATCATTGTATCCTTACATGCTAAAAGAAATATTTAGCATACCTCATAGTAAAGTTTAAAATTGGATGGATGATTGGAGGATGAGTGCTTTGCCCAAAAGTATCGATCAGGATGAAGCTCACATTTTTTTCAATTTCTTTTTTTTCAGATTTCAAGTTGGAATTTGGAGAGAAAATAAATGAAAGTTATACATTTCTATGGACCAGCATACTAAAATTAGTTCCACATGGAGAACATTTGCTGTCCTATGAACTAAGAACAACAAAAAAACCATTCCTAACACCAGAGGCATATGTGGGGGGTATGTGGATTAAACACAATTTCCTTACTGTATGTAATGTGTTCATTAATTCTTATCAACTAATAGGAAATCAGTCTCATAAAACATTCTGTATATTTCTATGACCATGATTAACTAATACAAACTAAATTCAGGCATTAGTACTCATCATATATTTGGTGAATGTATGCAAGAGTAAAAATGATAAAAAAGAGGAAATAATTAATTAATAATATTGCCTATATATAACTGTATTATTATTATTAGTATTATTTTTAATAATAAACTGTATTTATATAACGCCAACATATTACACAGCGCTGTACTTTAAATATGGGGTTCAAAAGATAGACAGATAATTAATGTATAATGTGTAATATACCTATGAATAGTAAGTAAGTCAAGAGAATGCTGTTACTAAAATACTGTTTTCAGTATAGCAGGTCCTATAACAGCTAAAACATCTGTTCAGCCCTGTAGTTAAACCTAATCACTCAAATTTAACCTTAAACTTGTATTTGCATTTTTTTCTGATTGCAGACTAGTTAGATTAGCTAACTGTAAACATTTTCTACCCACATTTAGCACTTTTGCTTATCGTATTATCAGCCTAAAATTTTAAAGGGGCTCATTTGCATTTTAGAGCGGAGACTGTTGTCCATGGACTGCTGCACTATTCAGAATATGATCTATCTTTTTTTGCTAAATGGAGCATAGAGAGGACTGTAACTTGAGCAGGGCATGAGATTTCACTGGGGCAGTTATCATTCACTTTTGTTGCTCTATTTTAAATTTAGACACATAAAGCCAGCTTTGTCCAGCCCTGGGCATGTTTATACATATATAATACATACATATATATATTGATACAATGCATCCATACCACTGCTTTTTAAATGAGCCTCCTGAAGTCTGTAATCTTAGCCCATACTTCTCTTGCTGAGAATTTTAAGTGGTGATGGATATGATGTGCACTGAAGCAATGCAGACTCAATACCTCATGTCATTTTGATTTCTAATGTAGCCACCATACAGATATTAGGTACAAAGGCACCATTCCCATTGGTTAAGGGCTACTACAGATAATCAATGTCAATGTAAGAACCCGTCCAAATTCTATTTTTTTCTTAGGAGATTCAGCTATCAGGTGCTTTCTGACATTAGATGGCAGTACCATAATCAAAGCAAACATAGCTAAATAGGGAAATGTTCTAAAAGATATAAGGCATCTAGAAAGCACAGTCTGACCTTGGGGTTGTTGTGGGGGCTGTTTGTTTGAACATGGATGGGTCATTCCTGCATCTTAAGTCTTATTGCTGATACACTGGGCCTAACGTGTTAAATCTCTCCAAGACTGGAGAATATAAACTATTATTGATGAACATGGATGATCTTGCAAACCTGGAAGGGATTTTAATAAATATTGCGCATTAGTTGGCAAATATTTTCAATCCTGTGCCAAATCTATCCAAGTTTGCTGGATCAGGTTCACCCATATTGGTCTATCTTCTGCAGTACGAGTAAGATTTATTAAATCAGACCCACATTCTATGGTGCCTCAATATTTCTTTCTGGTAATTTAATTTTGAATGTGGGACTGCGCATGCGCGACTGCTGAGAGGACGCGGGATCCCGGGGCTCGCGCTCACTGCCGCAGTTATCAGCCTGTATAGCCTCCTACACATGCTGGAGCCAGGTGAAGATGGGCAAGAAACAGCAACTAGCTGCCCTGCACCCGGGGGACAAGAAGCAACTACAGGCTCTGGATTCCTTCCTCTCCCGCAACAAGAAGACTCCCCCCCCTTCAAGAAAGGAGGTAGCAGCCAAGATGGCGCCGGACCCGGCCATGAGGCAGGACAAACAGCTTACAGTGAGTACTGCCTGCGCCTGTGATACCACAGGGGGAGATGGCCATACTGCTAAGAGGGGTTTTGATTGTACTAGCCCCCCTTCCCCCCCCGGACCAGCTCAAGATTCGGCCAGCAGCACTTTTAACTCTGCTCCTGGCATTACAAGGTAGGATTTAGAGACCTTCATGACAATCTCCAAAAGAGATTGCCTGCCTTAAACAGGACTTGGGCACTAGAATCCTGGTGATAGAAGAACTCCAAACAGCAGAGGCAAGTTTGAAACGAGCACTCCTTATTGCTGCAGCGGTTAGTTCTACAGCAGGATGATTTAGAAAACCGTAGCAGACACAATAATGTGAGAATACACAGTCTGAAGGAATCAGTTGAAGCCGCAGATCTCCACAATGCAGTTACCCAAATTTTCAACACACTGAAAGAAGATATATTAAAAGCTGCCCGCTCTCAAGAGGTAATTTGTTTTCAAGAATCACCCATTATGCTCGTGCAGGACCTCTCTCGCCATACTTTGGCGCTGCGAAAGGCCCTGTGTTCACTCACGGAAATTTTGCGCTATAGATGGGGCTTCCCATTTCACTTTGCTGAATCAAAAGATAGGGTAGTGGCAGTCTTCCGCAGCTCCACAGATCTGCCCTCCTTTCTGGCCACTTTCTCCCTACAAAGGTCTCCCTTCCGGAATGGCCATCTAGCCCAGGTTTTTTAGAGGACCTGGACGTCTCGAAGTGGAAAATCTATCGCAGATGGGGTAACCAGAAAAATCCCAAGAGAGATTTGACTGTGCGACTGGAAGCTTGATGCAGAATTCCCTGCTATTACTTCTCTCTACTGGTAAGGGGATTAATCCCCCCCCTTTTTTCTTCTTTCTTTTTTTCTCACGTCACAGGCAGCTTTTATTTCTACTTTACTCTCCCAACTGGAAGACTAGAGAGGGCCTCCTGATATTGGGGGGAGATTTTAACTACGCACCAAATAAAGTGCTAGATACCTCCAGTACCCCTAATAAAGGCCTCCCAGGGGAGGGTCACATTGGGAAATGTTTGCAAAAACCCAGGTGATGGATGTATGGAGAGCAATGCATCCGACGGAAAAAGACTACACCTTTTTTTCTAGGCCCCACCAGTCATATTCCCGCATTGATCACTTCTGGATAAGACATTCTGATCTCCTTTATTATTATTATTTATTTATTATTATTTCTCCCTTAACAAAACACCGGATGTGAGCCCCATGATAGTGTGGGAAAAACACAAAGTGGTTATTAGAGGGATCGTTGTGAAGCACGGTTCCGGACTCAAAAAAGTGGCAGCCAAAGAGACGCAGGACCTAATCCTGAAAATCCAAAACCTAGAAAATGTAAACATAAGAGGACACTAGATGCCAAAGTTGTGAAGGAATTACTTTTGCTTAGGGACAAACTGTGTCTAAGTAAGGCGAAAGCTAAGTTGGCCAAATGTAGGCGAGTGTTCTACCAATTTGGGAACAAATGCAGTAGAACTCTTGCCAATGCACTGAGAGCACAGAGGATGCAATCACATGTGCCATTCATCTTAAACAGGCGAAGACAGAAAACCCACCTCGTCCCAGATATAGCTGAAAAATTTCAGGAATACTATCACTCCTTATATAACTTGTGTCCTAAGACCTAACGCCCCAGGTGTAAAAAAATTAGATCTGAAAAAATCACTGAGTATATAGCTTACTCAGGACTCCCCAAGCTTTCACAGGATGACATAGTTAGTTTAGAATCCCCTATCTTGGAAGAAGAATTCTTCAGGGCAATCAAAACCACCCTGTCTGGTAAAACACGGGGCCCCAATGGTTTTACCCTCTTATATTACAAGATTTTTAGAGACCAACTCGCCCCCCACTTTTTGGAGGCGTTTAAGTCTCTAACATCTGGGGGCAAAATCTCAAATAAATCACTACTAGCTCACGCCTCGATTATTCCCAAAGAGGGAAAAGACCCAGCAGTTTGTTATTATAATTATTACACAGTATTTATATAGTGCCATCATATTATGCAGCGCTGTACAAAGTCCATAGTCGTGTCACTAGGTGTCCCTCAAAGAAGCTCACAATTTAATGTCCCTACTATAGTCATATGTCAATAATGTAGTCAAAGGTCAGTTTTTAGGGGGAAGCCAATTAATCTAACAGCATGTTTTTTTGAATGTGGGAGGAAACTGGAGTACCTGGAGGAAACCCACGCAGAAAAACTCCTGCAAACAGTGTCCTGGCTGGGATTTGAACCTGGGATGTAGCACTGCAAAGGCTGGAGTGCTAAGCTCTGAGCCATGGCACTGCTACAGCTACAGACCAATTCCCCTCTTAAACCAGGATTTAAAACTTTTTACAAAAATACTTGCGGTTAGACTCCAAAAAGTTATCACTAAACTTGTCCATCCTGACCAAATGGGGTTTGTTCCAACCAGGGAGGTGAGGGACAACACTACAAAAGTACTAAACTGGATTTACTCAGCCCACAAGTCAAAAACCCCAGCCTTTCAGTTGTCAATTGATGCAGAAAAGGCCTTTGACTGGGTTGACTGGAAATTCATGACTCATACATTGTGTTATATAGGTCTAGGGGAGAAGATGTTGAGTTGGATTAAAGCTATATATCGTACTCCATCAGCATCAGTGAGGGTTGATGGTACAAGACAGGGTAGCCCTCTGTCCCCTCTAACTTTTATTCTAGTTCTGGAACCTTTTCTGTGTCAGATCAGGGCCGCTAGTGATGTAAAGGGGTTACAGATCTCAGGGAAGGAACATAAAGTGGCTGCTTTTGTGGACGATCTCCTTTTTGCGATAATAAACACGGAGGATACCCTCCCAAATTTCCTTAAAGAACTACAAGAGTACGGTAATCTGTCCAATTTTAAGGTGAAACATTCCAAATGTGCAGCCCTAGATAACTCCCCCCCACACACCATTAAAAGCCAGTTGGCGGAGAACTTCCTGTTTAAATGGGAAGAGCCCGCTATTAAATACTTGAGAGTCATGATCCTCAAAAATCTCCATTTCATCTATCACCCAAATTTTTCACCTTTCCTACTGGTGATGACCAAAGATTTAGAGCAGTGGAATAACCGCTTTCATGGTTTGGTAGGATACAGGTTATTAAAATGAACCTACTTCCTAGGTTGCTATATCTATTTCAGGCCCTGGCCATAACGCTACCTCAATGTTTCTTCAAACAACTGCCCACAAAAATCTTTAAACTTATCTGGAGTAACAGTAGCCCTCGCATAAATAGAAAACTACTCTTTAGGATCAAGTCCGGGGGGGGGGGCTGGGAGTACCAAACCTGAATTTGTACTACGCAGCCGCGCATTTAGTTAGAACCAATATTTGGGGTGCAGATGGTAACTCTAAATTGTGGATGCAGACGGAAAAGGTGTGCAGTACCATTCCCCTTCAAACATTACCATGATACCTGCGCCAAATCAATATTTCGATAGAGCCCACCCCACTTTCCCGGCCACCATCTCGGTTTGTAGGTAATACTTTGATTGTGATGCAATCTCACCACATCCTAGCCCCGTTACCCCAATTCTGGATAACCCAGGTTTTACTCCTGGCATGCTACAGGGTGGTTTTGACTCACTCAAAGGGACTATCCAGATCTAGACATTTTGTAGCAGGAAGGTCTTTGTGTACACCAACTGACCTAATTAACCCTTCCCTATGGGCTGGATTTTTGGAAAGAGGCGCAACTGTCTCATTTCCTTAAATTACTGAAGATAGATGTAAGATGTGACAGACAGCTTAAAGTTTTTGAGAGAATGTTCAGTGGGGAAATAAACTCCTGCCATGCCCTATCGGCTCTGTCCTTTCTGCTGTACATGACACCAGATGATTACATACCTACCTATTGGAAAGGATGGGAAAGGGAACTGGGAATGAGTTTCACCCAGGATGAGATACTGTCACAAAAGTTCAATGCATAGCACCTCTCAAGAAACGGGGCACAAAATTTAAACACGTTGGTACAAGACCCCTGATAAATTGCACATTGTTTTCTTGCTGTACCAGATGTATGCTGGAGGTGTGGGAATCATAGAGGCACAATGCTGCATATTTTCTGGTCATGCCCGCGGCTAACTGGGTTTTGGCAGGGGGTGAGGAAGGTATGCCAGGATTTGATGCTAAGAAAAATACCCGACGACCCTGGGTTCTTCCTTCTCCCCCTTCATGATTGGTCCCAGAAAGCCTACGACAAATCAGTGGTAACATTTTTGATAAATGCTGTCAGGACCTGCATTCTGAGTTTGTGGAGAAAGGCCACAAGCCCATCCATGGGTATATGGATACGTAAAGTGAATGAGATTAGGTTGATGGAGGATTTAACTGCCAACCTATATAAACGAAGTGGGAAATTCCTTGCTGTCTGGTCACCCTGGCTAATTTTTCAGGAATCAGCAGAATTTAAAAATGTTGGGAGAGCAGACTGGAGGGACAGGGCACACTGATTTTTCCAGTATTCTATTTAAAGGGTTCTGAGAGGAGTGGGAGATGAGTGTCTGATAACAGAAGGGAAGGGTTTTGTGACGTTGACATACTTTTTCAGGTAAATGGCAGTGTTATTGATTTTTTTTTTATTTTTGATATGGATAACTTTAGTTGTTGAATTGTAAGGGTTCTATTCTCTTGTTTATAGTATTTTACTTTATTTTGTTTGTATGTTTGTATGTCTTATTGATACTTGGTACAATATGTACCAGAACTACACATTTTTGATTGTAATAATGTGATTGATGATTGTTCTGTCTGTTTTTGTTATGAAAATACAAAATTATTAAAAATAAAATGTTTTAAAAAAAAATTTGAATGTAAACTAATTTGGGGGTTACACTCATTTATTAAAAAAGAGAACATTTCAGCCCAAACATTTTTTTTTCTGGTGTTTATTTAACTTTTCTTTTATTGTTTTTTTCTTCTTCTAAGTGGATCAAGAGGATATGCTTCCTACAGGGTTGTTACCTATGAGGAATAATGTCATTGAAGAATATGCTGGAGATGCCATAAAAGAACTACCAATATTAAGCAGGTAAAAACATGTTACTGGTAATTGTTAATGCTTTGGTATGAATAGTGTCCTAATTGTTATAATTGTGGGGATAGTGTTTTAGTAAACTTTGTGTAAATCAAATAATGACATTTTTTATGATCTTTAACATGCCAGTGTAATTTCATTAGTCATGTTTAATATCTTTTTAAAAATGTTTTTAAGTACATAATACACAGAGTTGCTGTCAATAAAGTCCTGTTCAGACACTTCCTGTTGACAAGGCAGGATAACAACACACGCTGCCTTTTTCTAAATCGAGCCCCTGTGTTCTTATGTTACGGGATAACCTGGGTAATCTAACAAAGAATAGATTTTTTAAAAATCATTTGCTGTTAGTTGACAAATGTTTCCAGTTCTGTACCAGATCAATTCCAGGTTTGCTGGATCACCCAGGTTCTCCCATGATAGTCTTCTCCAGTCTTGGAAAGCTTTATTAAATCAGGCCATATGTAGTTATTCTCCACTGTTGTCACCATAAGTACACCCACCATGAGACATGCCATTCTACCATCCCATGTGAAGATTTATAGACTGGAAGTAAATGCAGACATTTGATTACACTGGGGCAGAAAAAAGGGCAGAAACAATAAAGACAAATAAAAATTGTATTTCAAGCATTATGAAAACATACTGGAAAACAGAGGTTGGCTGTTTTTTTTTTTTTGTAAAATATTATAAATTTTCCTAGTCAGGGAGACTGTCCAGTCATTGTGCTTGGATACTTTCAGAAACCTAAGTGAAATGTTTGTTGCTTGTGTACTGATACACATACAGTACTGAGCTACTAGTAAGGCACCTAGTCTATTTTATCATCTATTTTAATGTCAAAATATTAATATAAAATACATAAAGATAAAAATGTCATTTTAGCTTTTAAAATAGTTATAAATAGGCAGAGAAATCTGATATCAAAAACAGTTTGACTAAATAATTTCAATGCACTTCTTTTCTTTGCATCCACAAAAAATACTTTAATGTTTTTTTCTTTTTTATCATTTAGCCATGATCCTGTTTTTACGTCACTGTTAGGTAAAAAACCATACGATGAACTTTTGCATTGGCATTCAGGTCGTCCACTTAGTGATGACTATGACAGGACAAAAAATGAACAACATGGTAAGAAGTAAATCAAACAACTGTATGGTGACGTCATAATGATTTTGTTACTGATTATGTATGCTAAACCACAAAATATTTACATAATAATATTTACATTATTAAAGCACACAAGTTACATGTAGAATTATTTTTTAATTGAGTTAGAAGAAAGACAATTAACTCTTACCCTTATACCTAGCTAATTTTCAAATCAAGGATTCCTAGTTTCTCACATTGCAGTACATGTTAATCTGGTTTTCAAATTCACCCAAATCCTACACTAAATACAAAATATCATGTTTTATTATTCTTTATATATAACACTAGCAGTCATATTCTTAGCAAACGCTGACACAAACTGGACACAAAACTTATTGATATTGCCTTTGTTTGTCTTTCCCTCAGGAAGGCTAAACCACCCCCATCACTATTCACTGTTGTTTGATATTTCATGTCAGGTGTTTTCCTTGTCTAAAAACAAGCTAGCAAGCCACATTTTCCCTGTTTTTTTATTACTGTTTTTGTGTTGGTGACATGATCTAGCTACATGGTGTGTTTATTGGTAGGGACGTTAGATTGTGAGCCCCTTTGAGGGACAGCTAGTGACATGACTATGGACATTGTGAAGGGATGCATAATAAGTCAGTGCTAAACAACAAAATACTGGATAATAATAATGTTCCTACTTTCAAAAAGGTTTTGTTCTTCCTATTTCCTAAATGAATATTAGGAAACTATTCTTAGTTCCACATATCTCCCTTTTCACACATGTGTCTGCCTCTTTTAAAATTGTCTCCACTGACTACTTTGAAAATGTGAGTCATTTGGTCATGTTTACATTTTTTAGGAGGGAAATTTAGTTACCACTTGCCATACATAGCATTAGAGAGATTACATTTTTAAATGCTGGGGAATTTCCTACCATTAGAAAATGTAAATAAGCCACTTAGTCTAATAAGTGAAGTCCTATAAAGGACTTAGTACCACTAGATATAAAATATTCAGACTAATATCCATAGACACAGAACAGTTAGCATTTCTCTAGTGATATATGTGTCATTTTAAAATAATATATTTTTCAAATATAGGAATAAAATATAAATACAAAAAAGCATAAAAACAGTGTTAGTGAAACATCAATGACAGAAAAAAGTCCACGTATAAAAGTCTGCCAGTTCACAAGAACAATCTCATGAGTTTCTAAAGTCTGTCCGTTTCATTTTATTCTCATGTTCACTACATACGTAAGGTACAATACCTCCCTTTCTTCTTATGATCTGCAAGGTTTTGTATGCAGCACTAACCACCCCAATAAATCCTTTCAAATCCCATGCCAAGGAAATACATTTGTAATATCTGTCTACTGAGAGCAAAGCCATACTCTTACAATTGAGGATAGCAGACCTCTCCTGCACAATGTAATTCTTTTTTAGTAATACCACCCTATGATATTAACATTCAATCAAACATAGAAGGAGAAAGCAGGAATCTCTGACAATTTAGCATATCATAAAAAAATGAATTTTGAAATGAAGTGGTTTATGCCCAACATTACCAACAGAAAAAGATATGTGTCAAAAACAATAGCAGTCTTTCTGTTGTTAAATCACAAAATGTCACCAATACACCTTGTTTTTAATGAATGTATTGTTATTTAAATTTATACTTGTACAGAGTATCATACTAGAATAATTTGACAAATGCTTTTTGCACAGACATGCTAAAAGACAAATGGGCATTAAAAAGATATCAAAAACTGCAGTCTTTTAACTATCGCTTTGGACAGACACTAGGGGTGAAAAAAGCAACAAAAATCTTAGTGCAAAATGACAAACCAGAAGAAAAAAAGTGTGCATATAATGTTCCCGAGAAGAAAAAACAACATCATGTAAGTAATCTGCAGATAATACATTATAAAGTTTTTGTCAATTTTCCTTCCTATTTTTAAAATTAAAAGTTCCTAATAAAGCTGTTGTACATTGTTAATAGTCCTTGTATCTATCTATCTATCTATCCATCTATCTATCTATCTATCTATCTATCTATCTATCTATCTAATTTATAATATTAATATTATTATTAATAATAATAAAATTATTAATAAAAATAACAGTATATAGCTCCAACAAATTACCCTGTGCTGTACATTAAATAGGGGTTGCAAATGACAGACAAATACAGACACAGGAGGAGGTGAGTACCCTACCCATAAGAGCTTACAATCGTATATATACCTGTGTTGGGATCCAGGTATTCGCTCTGTCATTCACACTGAAAAGGGACTTTTAAGACATCACTATTATTCTCATATGCATATTTTCACAAATATCAAATTATCTTATATAAAAGAACATCATTTTAATATTTAAAACATTATAACAAAGAGCACCAGTCATAATAGGGTGTTGTCCATAAGGAACGTGAAACAAGGAACATAAGGATGGTGGCTATTGTGTATATCATACATATTAGGATCTGACTGTAAAATTTTCATCATTTATATTATGAACATAGGTCCTTCTATACAAAAACTCTAGCTAGGTAGACCACCTCCCACAAGTAATAAAACGACAAAAACCTTCAAACACCCAAGCCATCGGGTTGAAAAAACCAGCGAGTTTCAGTGGTACTGTTCATAAAAAAAATTGTCATACAAACTTTATTATTATAAAATTCATAAAAACAATTACTCTTTCAATGTACAACAAAATTAGAACAGGTTGCAAAAAGCAGAAACAATACAAAAACATAATGTTTAAGACCAAACCATACTTAGACACAGCATTTTAATATAATGATTGGATGGTAAAACGAACCCCATTGAAAAACATGTAAGTATTAAAATCCCAGAACATGAGTAGAGACCTAGCTGTGTCTAAGTATAGATTTGTCATTTTGTGTTTGTTTTGATTGTACTTTTTGCAACCTGTTCTAATTTTGATATACATTGAAAGAGTAATTGTTTTATGAATTTTGTAAGTTTAAAAAAATGTATGACACTTTTATAATTTTATGATCAGTACTAAGGAAACTCCCTGCTTTTTTCAACCCATGGTTTGGGTGCTTGAAGGTTTTCGTCTGATTGTAATATTTTCATTTTATTAATTTTATTGTATTTTTTCTTGTGCTATGCAACTATATTGTATAATACTGTGCACAATTTTTTATACGCAGTTGTTGTGCATTCACTCTTTTGCAGCTGACCACCTTGGAACTTTTTATTTAATTCATATACCGTAATTTTTGTCATCCCTAATATTAATTACCCTTCACTAGAATATAACTACACCTAGGGTTTGTGGCAGCAAGTGAAAAATTTTCAGGTCCCTCCACCAGCAGTATTTGTAATGTCATTTTACCCCCCCCCCCCCCAAATGTTATTTTTTTACTTTATTGAAGAAAACTGTAGTAGGCATGAGACTTCATGGTAAGGGGCAGGGCTGTAAACTGTAAATTGGACCACAACCAGACTCCTTGATGAATCCAAGATGGTTAGAAAGCAGTTCATTCCAGTTGAATTCATTCATTCTTTGGCTACATGTTAAAAGTTTATATTTTTGGCAGGTGAAAAAGAAAGATCAAATAATTGAAGAAAGACTAAAATTGAGCAAGGCTGTTAAAGAAAACAAGGAGCAACAACAATGGAACAACTTGGCTCCATCTTTGAAAAAAGAACTAAGGGGAAATTTCAACTCTGGAATATCAAAGTTTGATAAAGCAATCCATTCTTTGCAAACACAAACTGTCAAATATCAGGCACGTAAAGAGTTACTAGCCATGTGTTTTGAAATATGGACTGAACACTGCAAAACTGTGTGTAAGTATTTTATTATACAGTGTTTTTGTAAATGAATTTGACCCAATATATAAAAATTGACAATGATTTTACATAACTTTGTCCACATTGTAAACCATCATTTCTGAATGAATACTTTGCTGTAGAAGAAAGAGTTATATGTCTCTGACCAGGCATTTTTATTTGCCTGTCTTGTTTGTTGTTTGTGATATTGTGGTATTTGTTTCTCTTTTATTTTTTTGTCCCCCAAATGAACAGAAAAAAAAGCTCTATGTAACCTCCAAGTCAGTCTAGCTTGAGTTTACATGGGACTAACAATTCTCTCCTCCCGGCCATGCATGGAGGAGATTTGCTGTTCAAGCAACAAGCATTGTGGAAGAATGTCAAGAAGACAATCACATGCTCCCCCATACTAAATCATTTTGGGTATTCTTCTTTGTCTAGTGGGCAAAGGCCAAGAAAGTGAACTGAAAAATGTGTAAGCAGGGTGTAGCAAATTAAGCAGACCTTTGCTTTGCATGGGCAATTATTGTTCAATTTGTTCATGTTTGTGAAGTAGTTTCTCTATGTGAAAATATATTTTGTTTCAAATTTACTGCTACATTTAACAGTCCTTCCAATGCAGTTTTTTAATTTACTGTTTCTGGCCCATTTCTTACTGTAACCTTAAAACATCAGTATAGACAAGCATCTAAATATGCATTTCAAATACATATGCAAACATTTGTACTTGTCAAAAGATTTGTAATTTATCCAGTCGTCCCTGAGAGACACTATACAATGTCATAGCTATGTGTCATTAATGTACTGATGTTCTTGTATAGTCCAAGAAACAGACAAAAGGTCTGTGTCCTGGCCTAAACTAAATGACCTGATGCAATTAAATTACAGGACCTGGACATAATTTCTAGTAGGTGTAGCTTGATCTCTTTTTGTTTGTGTGCTACACATAAAAAAGCCATAACTAAATAAAAAAAAGCCAACATTAGTGAGCCTAATGCGTGCTCATTATAGTGTATGCCACATTTTAAATCTACTAAATATTTACTATACCACTACAGTGTTTGCCAAATTCTAGGCTGGCCAGATGCATGATATTGCAGAAATTACAGAGAAGAAGAAATGCCAAAATATACAACCAATGTAACAATTTAATCAGCCTAATAAAATATTTTGTTTTGAGTAAAGCAGACATTCGTTTTTGTCTAACAAGGCAATATAGTTCATGTCTTATTAAGTTATCCTTGTTTCGGTGATCTTATTTTCACTGTAGTTTTCATATTTCCTTAGCTGACTGCAACTGACTGGGGTCTTTTGCTTCTACAATGTGTTTCCCTTAAGGTTTGCTGTGTTCTGCAATCCATCCTTCTACACACCAGTATTAAATTTGTATTGTCCATTCCTTTCTCTAATTTTTATTCATTTATTTACATTCCAGGCTCTAGTCTGTAAACTGTAGGGATTGTAAAAATGCCTGGAAACAATCAGGGTCTGAGGTGCAGCAGACACCACTTCTGGCACTAACAATCATATTTCAACCACAGTGATTCAGATCGTGCATTCTATGCGTTCCTATATTTACTGAACTCTTTCACAGCCAAATAAATTCTGTAGAGTACAATTCCCTTTTCACGATACCTTGTGCTGAGGCCATTAATAATCCCCAACTGCGTTTTGCAAGGTATGATGCAATGATCACAATTACGATGAGGGTTAATTCAGAAATCTTGAGTGATATATGATTTTCTGGTTTGTTGCAGCTGAAGATCAAAGAGATATGAATTTTGCAGTGCAAGTTATGAAGATTATACAGTCCATCGTGGCTAATCACAATGATATGTTACAAGAAGCAGATAAACACAGGGTAGCTGGTTATCTTACTCAACTGGGTTTTCAGAACCTGGCCTGTACATTAAAAGGATCTGAGGTATTTTGCTTTCATCATTTATTAGCTTTTGTTATCTAAAATTAGTCAGTTTGAGTACCAGACATCAGACACCAAGACAATATGTGTCAATGATTTTTCAGGTAACAAGCAAAGAATGTAAAAAAAATAATTATGCAGTTGGAGTTGGTTCGGCTCGTTTTCAGATGAAGTACATGGGACCCTACTTGCAGAGAGATGAAAGGAAAGACCCTGACCCGAGAGTTCAACATTTTATACCAGATACGTGGCAGGTAACAAATACAGTGCAAGGATAATGACAACATAAATACCCACACAAAAACAGGACACACATTCTAGAACACAAGCAGGCAACAGCTGAAAGACATTCAAGACAATTCAACATCCGAAATAGCAATGTAACACTTGGACCCTAAAGTTAAGCTCCAATCAAATAGCTACAACAGTTGAAATATTTAGCATCTGTATAGTATCCCTTGAGATGATTAATTACTTTGACCCTGTAATGTGTAATCCTTCCTAGCCCTTGTGGCATCTTTATAGGAGCTGCAAAAGATCTGTCCTTGAGGGCCATGAACAAGAGGGCCATGGGCAAGAGCTTCTGATACTTGTTTTGAGGAGTCAAAGTGTGCAGAAAAACAGGACTAATTAGTTTCAGCAAAGATCTATCAATCTAAAGGGTGCAAAAAAAAAAAAAAGTCAGGGCTGTAGTTACGTCTTAGGATTTACACAGTCCTACTACACAGCACATCCAGGTTGGAGACAATACTTTATGTAGTTTGTTGCCCCCCCCCCCCCCCTTCTCACCAATGTGTTATGGTTCACCTATGGTGATATATTTTCTGCATTTTAGGAAACAATCAGACACGAAAATCTATCTACACTGAGATTTTCCAAAGAAAGATTGGTGGATAAATGAAATATATTGCCCTTCAATGCTGTACAAGATACTGTTTTTTAAATAATATTACATACGACAATGGAGATCAATGAGATCTTATAATTTACCTAAACATGTAACTTCTTACTTTAATGCAGTAAATATATCTCCCTAAATATGACCATTTCTGTTTATTGACAGAGGGAACTTCTTGATGTGGTTGACAATAATGAATCTGCAATTATAGTGGCTCCCACCTCTTCAGGAAAAACATATGCCTCTTACTACTGCATGGAGAAAGTACTCAGACAAAGCAATGATGGAATTGTGGTTTATGTAGCTCCTACTAAGGTAAGCTAATGTCATGCTTTGGCCTTAGGGATCTTTAAAAAATTAACTTTATTTAAATAAAACAAAACAACATAGATCCCACTGACCTATTTGCATTAGCATTCTACTAACTCTATTTCACTTTTCTTTTGATGTCATTGAGCTAATATTTAGACAAGAAAAACATAACCCCTAGTTGTTTGTTTGTTTGGAAGGCATACTATGTATATGCTTAATATAATTGTTACTGTTTCATTGGCATCTGGAAAAACTAGGGTGAATATTAGTGCTCTGTTGGTGCGCTGTTATGTGTGTGCAGCATATATTGGTTATCAGTTTAAAAATGAATTCCTTTACAGGTGCTTCTTATTCATTTGACCTAAGTACAACAACAGAATTAAGTTCTGTTTGTGACTTTATCAGTTAAATTTTAAGGACAAGTTTTCACGTGTCTTCTTGGTCTAAGTATTTGACTGAAGTGGAATTATAGCATAATCTCTCACCTTAGTGTGCCCTTGCCACTACTTGGCAATAGACTTTGTATTGGGTCCATTTGCCAGTGTCAATGTCATTTATTTTCTGGGTAATTTTAATGTGTTAAACTGAACCTATATCAATTTTATCTGATATAGTATAAGACTATAGTGATATCTTTTGAAACTTTGGAAAATCCCTTCAACAAAATTTGATTTGATTATTTATCAAATATTAAGGTGATTGAAGCATTGGTCACATTACTTGTAATTGCATGTCGGCTCACCCTGCGTACGTGAATGGGCACTTGTATTGGTTTGAAATCATCAGTTTTATGTTCCCATCTGTGTTTGTACACTTTAATAAGCCTAACTTTTAGATATATCATTGATGTTTTAAAGAAGTTGCATTATCTTGTATATCTGTTCTTTTTTATTTAATAGGCACTTGTTAACCAAGTTGTAGCCACTGTATCAAGTCAGTTCCAGAAGGATCTTCCAGGTGGAATGGCTTTATGTGGGGTTTTTACACGTGATTATCGCCATGATGCATTAAATTGTCAGGTGTGTATAATCCATTCCTACACGTTTTACCGTTACCAACTGAACTTTTAAGTGTGTGGAAAAGCAATCTTTGGAGCCTATATCCATTTTTTTAGTTACTGTGTCCTTGCTTGGGAGATTCACCCTTTTATTTGTCTTGGCAACCATTATGACACAGAAGGAAATTAGAAGGGATCCAAAAGTTGAGAGGTGGTATCATAACAAGAGGTGTAAATCTTCCAAAAAGGGAAACTATTTAAGATGGGACTTGGGATAATTTATTTCTGTAGCTAAAACAAAACAAAAAGTTTTATTTATGCATACACCTAAAGCAAAGTTAAGTGTCTTCTTTTACACATGATAAAAAATAAACAGTATCAAAGCATGAAACAAAAAATGTTTCATTAGTCATTCCATATTGCTTGTACCTTTAAAAAAATATAAACATTCGCTGAAAAGGTACTTTTAGTGAATTAACTTTAAAAGTTATTTTCAGATTTTAGTAAGAAAATGGTACAACAATCTACCTGGTTCTTTTAAGTAACCATCGGGGACGACCTGATTGGAAACTCTAACCAGTTTAATCCAACCCGAATATATAATTATAATTGGTTAAAAACTATATTTATTTGCAAAATATCTAAAGTAGTGAATTATGACCTCAATTTTACACCAGGGAGGGCGGGATGATTCATGGTACCAAATCACTAAGAATTGTCAAGAAAGGCTGGGGTCGAGGCAGGCAGAAAGCAAGAAATGTCAGGAACAAGCCAAGATTCAAGAACCAGAAATCCTGGAAATAATCACTGGTGACACAGGGGCCACCACAGACACAGGGTAACACAGGAGACACTGGAAGCAACAGGAGGCACAGGTGACACGGAAGGCACGAGGAACACTGCACACACAGAGGGACACCAGAACAGCACAAGAGAACAGGCAGGGAAACACCAGACTGGGCAATATTGGGTTAACACATGAGCTGGACAGGTAAAGCACTGAATGAATCAACAGGTGTGGAGGAAATGCTCAGCAGAGCTAGGGTGCTCGGCACTAGTGGAGACATGTTGCTCAAATGCAGAGTGCTGTGTCTGAGTTAGCTAAGTAGCCAAGGGCGATTAAGAGGCTATTTCCTGATTGGCTGGCAGGGAAAGCGAAACTGATTAAATCTGAAAGAGTCAGTCTTGTGACAGGTTCACCTAAATCATACTGAATAAATCTGGAAGAGCAGACATGCTTGGGCTCAGATCTGCCTGTATGGGCAGGAGAAAAGTGCCTGCACTTTAGCGAGGAAAAGGTAAGTGTGACAAAAAAGCCAGAAATGACTAAATATAGACATAAAAAAGAAAACAGAATGTTTTATTTCATTTTTTTTAATTGTACCTACAGACAGAATTGTGTTACATACCCAGCATACGTTTTTCTTAGAAAACAGATATGACCCAAAATTGAGCATAAATTGGAGGTAGTTTTAGGTCATGTCAAGTCCAACTAGATAAAATGAGAATACAAAAGATATAATTTATTTTTATAGGCATGGTTTTATTTATCTGTTTATGTGTTTTTATACAGGTGCTGGTGACAGTTCCACAATGTTTAGAAATTCTTCTGTTATCTCCCCACCGGCAAGATTGGGTGAAAAAAATCAAATATTTAATATTTGATGAGGTAGGCTGGATTGCAAATTAAACGAGTAATGTATGGAGTAATCAAAAACAATATTATGAAATGTAATGTATCGCAATGTTCTAACATCTAGCCTAGCATCTGCATCAGGACCACTGCGAATAGAGCAATGCCGATGTATGTAGTAATCATACAATCAGTAGATCACCAAACCTAAATAGCTATAAACTGCTGCTGTTAAGTAAATCTTTACGTTGACTTTTTAGAAATGAAACACAAGCTTAGAAATGTTGTGATTTAAATATCTGGAAATGTATTTACAATACAAGGTACACTGCCTGGGAGGAGAAGTTGGAGCAGAGGTATGGGAGCACCTATTAGTCATGATTCGCTGTCCATTCCTGGCATTATCTGCCACAATTAGCAACCCAGAGCACCTTACTGAGTAAGTATTTATTACTACAGTCTCTTGTAAATGCAAAATCTGTGGTCAGTTCAGTTGTGAGGTATCCCACACATGTCTCTTAAATATTTACACCATCTTGTAAAATTTTATACTGTACTGTACCAGTGACCTTTAGAGACTTTTTAGAAAATTTGGAGGCTTTGACTGTGTGTTTTGGCAATAGAAGACACTAGGTCTGTGTATGAACATAATGATGTTTTTACAGCAATACAACAATGCATGTGACACAAGATCGATAACTCTAGAAAATGTATATTGCAATGTGCCTCTAGCTTATCATTCTCTGTTGCTTATGATGAAGACTAGTTTATTGTTTATTGCTTATGGCACTAAAAAAAAAAAAAGTAAAAAACTAAAAAAGTAGTAGTAAAAAGAATTCAGTACAGTATAGATTGTCACTTTTACTTAATTGCAAAGTGCAAAACCTCTGTCCTTAAAGAGATCCATTTATTTATTCTTAGTAATTTGCAAAGATGTGAAGTGTAACTGTAGCTATTTATTATTCAGATGGCTTCAATCAATCAAAAGATACTGGCAGCAAATTGATGAAAATGAAATCAGTCTTGTGACAAGTTCATCTAAAAAAGGAAGACAGAATAAACAGCTAAAAGCTGTAAAGAGGTCTTACAGAGTTCGATTAGGTAATTTGTGTACAAAAATGATTATTTATACATGATATTCATACATTTGTCTGCACAGGTGCAATTAGAGTGATGGGCCTGTTTTCCATGTTCTTGCTTTGTAATGTGTATATACAGTATACCCAGTTTAATAAACATTTCCAGGTAAAGTATTTCTGTGATATATAAAGCAAGATCACTGCCTTGTAAGGGCATGGAAACAATGGGGAATTTACTTAATTTTATTATCAATTATACTAGTCACTGCCAAACATTCAGCAGTACATATTCAGTGATATTAAAGCCATTTATTAACATTTTCTAAATTTCCTTCTTTTCTGTTTGCCTGGACAGTCAAAATATTTATCTATGATAGGTGCCCCCAAAATGATCTCACAATGTAAAAATTTTCTGAATGATGACCATTGTTTGGAAATTTTTAACATTATCTTGTTAGTAAACAGATATATACCTTTCTTTTCTTTTAATGAATACCTATGCTGGGAGAAAAATATAGACTTTTGTTGCCGACCTCTCTAAAAATTGGGGTTAGCTGTCTTTCATGTGCTGATCTGATGGTTTTGGTAACCCCCAAGTCACTCATCCGGCTAGCTCCACCAAAAGGTCTTCTGATATTTTATGCCTGTGAGTTCTGGCAATCTGAGTTTCAGGAAATCCCATTAAAATATGAAAGATTGGATATAAAGCACCATTAGAGTGCATATCGTTGACTTATTTGAGTACTGTCATGTAACCTTCCTGGGTGCAAGAGAGACACAGGAAGTAAAGAACATCTGGTATATTTTTACATGATCTTTTAGGGGGTCTATTTATTAACTTTTATCCAACATTTAAATAAGTTTTCAATTTCATTTATTATAAAAATTGGTAAAACTTGTATTCATGATCCATACATTTTTCAAAATGAATCCTATGTGAACACCTTTGGGTTTAGGTTGGGTGAATCTTGTTTGAAATATATAGAGAATTTCTGCTTGAAATTGGCGACTTTTTTGTTTATTGTATATATTTATATATTTTTTAGTGCGTTATGACAAGCGATATAACGACTTGGAAACATATATTTGTTCTGTTCAGAATTCCAACATGACATTTGATCATTACCATCCATTTTCTGCTTTAACCATAGACCATGTAAGTATAAATGCAATTATTTTTGACTTATTAAAAAAATAATAAACTGAATCTTTAACCATAAATTAGACTTGGGTTACCCTAAGCCCATAAGGATTTAGTAATGCACATTGTTCAATAGGTGAAAAAATGTGTATATTCATCAAATACCAGAGTGGCTCCAAGGAACAATTGGGGCTGTAGTCCGAGCCATTATGTGTTTTTTGTAAATAGAGAATTTAATCCCGGAATTCAGGATGTATGATTTTCCTGCCCTTCCAGTAGTGTATGTGTATTCTGCAGTGGAAACCTAAAACTCAGATTAAGGTATTTTATGAGTGCCTATGATGACTACAAGATTTTCCCCTCCAGTTTTTCCTTTCCTTGCATGTTTCCTTAATTGTATATATTAATAAAGCTTGTACATTTTACATGAACACACTATGGACTGCTTAACAAATCCCCTTGGGCCTAGGGCAACCCAAGCCTATTTTCATTATGTTACATGGGAAAAGGCATCCACTATAAGGATTACAACAGAACACAATAACTTTATTGAATTCTAGTATGATCCTTTGACAGATACATTGACCACTATATATGTATTCCATCTTTTTATTTTGCCATTTGCCTGGAGTTCATATTCATGATAATGGAATGCATGAAAATATATATGAACAAAAGAGTAATTAACAAAAGTTGTTTATTACAAATAGGTAAAGAATTATGGAGTACCAAAAGATCTTACATGTTCTCCACGAGAATGCATACAACTTTATGACGCGATGGCAAAAGTATGGCCAACATGTACAAAAATGGAGGTAAACTATCATATTAGGTAATAGCACTAATCATAAATCCAAGGCATATCTTCGGACTTGTAGGACTCGGTCCTGTGATTATATAGCCTCCCAATTTTCGAGTTTCATTTTAATTGTAAATGTGTTGTAGAAAAAGAGCAGGAGGGGGGGGGGGGTTGGCAGCACAGAGTCCTAAAGCCATGATTGGGAAGAAGTTATAGGTGAGAATATAGTTAGTAAGTCATTGGAAGAGCAAAGAGGGGGTTGGAAATGCAGGAGGTACAGGAACAGTGAAGTAATTTAAAATCAAAGCACAATAACTTGATTCTAAGGTGAAACAAAATGTAGAGATTTGCGGAGGGGGCATCAGCTAAAAGGTTGTCAGAAGAACGGATATTTTTAGCTGCAGCATTCAAGATTGTAGAGGCAAGAGTCTAGATAGTCTACATCCTCCAGGTAAGTGGATGTTGCAGTAGTAGAACTAAACTGGTCTCTGAGGATAGAATGGGGTGTATTTAGAGATGATGCAAAGGTGAAAGTTGCAGGACCTAGAGATGTTCTAGATGTAAGGCGTGAAGAAGGGTGGAGAGCAAAAAGTGACATCAAGGCAGCATGTCTGTGAGGTTAGTGAACAGACTGTGTAATTTACAGATCTTTGGCAGATGGTTTTGATAGTGGTGGGAAGATGAATATCAGGTTATTTGTCTATGATGAGATAGTTGACAGGCAGCATGAAACTCTGCCTAGGAGAGAGGTAGACAAATCAGAGGCAGACAAGTAAATTTGGTAGTAATTTGCATACAAAAGATACTGTAGGGTGAACACACATGTATTCCATATGTCTTAAATAAACACTAATTATGCTATTTATTTGTTTATCCAAGACTTTAGATCCAGAAAAGAATATTCACCTGAAAGACAAAGTATTAATTACCAAAAATGATGCAATAAAATATCAAGAGGACCTTAAGAGTGAATTAGTTGACTGGATTGAAAATGGGCATTGTACACAGGTAAGTTCTATTATTCTTGATTTGATTGGACTTTTAATGCTAAATAAAAAGACTCTACAGTGTAGAACAGTTAATTATAAAAAACAGACTAATATAAAACTATATTAGTCATCCCATACTGGTGTTTATGGACCACAGACTGCCCTCTCATTTCCTCTCTGTTTTAAAGATAAAAACAAAATGAAAGTATTACGGCTAAACTCCACTTGGTAAATTACATTCCCTATATAATTGGTACAGCTAAATACTTTATGCCCCTTTTCTCCAGGATATTTATTATTGTATGTTGCTTTTTTACTATAATGTTCAGTTGCAAAATGACATAATATTTTTTTTAATAAAGTAGTTGCAATCCTTAACTAATGACTGCATTCATGTATAGTTACTTATTCTAAGGGACTAACTCTAAATGGGACAGTTCTCTGAAAGTCTGGGTACAAGCCATGAATACAGTGTCACCTTAAGTCCATGTGTAATTTTGTCATCAGTTTTTATGTTTTTGGGCCTCTCTGTTTTGCATTATATTTCTCTTCTGTCTTTTCTGTTTTAGATTATATTTTCTAGATGTGTAATTGGGGTTCTTAGGTGGATTAGATATACTATTTCTTTGTATTTTTTTTTTTTTTGCTTTCTTTTTGTTTTTGTAATTTATTTGTTGGCTTGTTTGCAAAATGTACCACAGTCAACTGGGATTGTTGTTGTGCTTTTTTATCCTGTTAAAATTGTCTTTAGAAAAATTATATATGTTGTTCTTGGTGCCTTGGTAGACGTATTGGGCTTGATTTATTAAGTTCTCCAAGGCTGGAAAGGGTACACTTTCATCAGTGAAGCTGGGTGATCCATTCCTGGAATGGATCTGGTCCAAGATTTAAAATATTTGCTAGTAAATAGCAAATTACATTAAAGAAATCTATTCAGCTTCACTGATGAAAGTGGATTATCTCCAGCCTTGGAGAGCTTTAATAAAAAGGGCCCACTGTTTCCCTTTGAAGATTTAGTCTTCTCAACTTTGGCCTATTGTTTATCTTGGTTTGACATGCCTAATGGCCACCCAATATTATAAGCAATATGTTAAACCATTTTCAATATTTCAAGCAACATAATTAAAAAAATGTACATATCGATAGTAAAGAAATGTAATGTAATGTACTGGTTAAACTAAATCATGGCTTTTAATAAAAGATTCTGACATATGTTTCTGTGCAAATCAATAAGGGGATGTTCAGATTGGGGATGGGAACAACAGTTCGTGTGCAGCACCCTGTTAGCTACTCTGCTGCCCACACCACTGCACTGGTTCTTAAGTAATCAGTGTTTGAACTTTTTACAGCAGGTGGCAGTTAGTGCTACTAAACCTCTCAATGCTTCCTCTATATATTGTCTATGGGTGGCCCTAGGTGAGATGCTACTTAAGGGTGTGTTTTGGAGTGTGAAGAAGCAGCAACTGCAACCTCCCTGTCAATCTGAACATAGCCTAAAATCATGTTGATTTGATTATTTTCAAATATTATAAATATTGCATATTAAATGTAAATAAAACCTTTGTAACATTTCAACACTGTAAGAGCTAAGGCTTTTTACATACGTGCAATAATTGTTGATAGAAAATGAACGGCTAACGACTACAATTATTGATTTTTTTGAACGTTTGTATAGTGTATGATTCTATAACTGCTGTACGGATACGATCGTTCAAACATAATCCACCAATAATGTACACACATTGGATACAATAACTAAACCAAATCAACAAACTACCTGCTCTGTTTTTTGCGTGAGTATATCTTCAATTTTTTTCCTGTGATCGAACATTTCACAAACATTTCCACATTAGATTTATAGACAGTAATGTCCAATGTAATGTCAGCAATGTTAAGTTTCAACAACAATGCAATACATTTTAAGTACAGAACTGCAAAATACAAAAAATCCTAATATACTTATTGAAACATTGTTTTGCTAGAAAGCAGCATTTTACTCTGGAAATTTTTGTTCTGGATGGCAATATATAATTTATATTGACCTAAAACTTCTTCAATGTTTTACGGAGACCATAGGCATGTCACTAATTGTCCCTCAGTTGAGCCCAGATTCTACTGTATTAATGAAAATGTAATGATATCAGTAATGATACTTTATATATATAAATCTTAAGCAAAATGTGTTTAGATTTAAAAAGTCAAATATTATGAAAGCATACAGAAAAAATAGGAGACTATTGCTTATGTTTAGACAGGCTTCTAAAAACTTAATTGCTTCATATTCCCAACCTGTACTTTATTAAACTAAAAAAACTACACGTAGCAAATCTTAAAAACCTTATCTTACTATAACATATAGTTTAAATATTCCTAAAACATTAAAAAGTATTTTCATTTTTATTTTTATAAAACCAAAAGGTTTTTAAATAATATTTATACTTTTCAGTTTTTTCATAATATTTTTTTCTTTAATAACATTCTTTAATCCAGGTGTCTTTACATATTTTTTTACCTAATAATGTACAGGTTAGATGTATAGATAGTTCTGAATGTTACTAGTAATTATTACATAGGTTTTAGTGTCTTTTAAGAATTGTTTGCACCATGAATCTTTGAACCCTACACTGCATCTAAACTAAGTTTTTTTCTGTTAATATTTAAAAAATATTTATACAATGTTTATACAATGTTCCCGAAATGAATTTTCCTCAGATTCTCTTTACCCGTTGTGGAAGGATTGGCAAGGGAGTTATATTGTCATTTAAGAGCAAAACAGAAAGAAAAACAAACTCCTCAAGATGAGAAGGAAATTCAGAAATTGCAAGAGAAAGCAGACAAACTAGCAAAAGGTTTACAGTAAGTACAGAATATACATCAAAACTGTAACTCTGTATTATGGTGTATTTTAAGTAAATATATACTGAAGAGGCCTGGGGTATTTTTGTGTGAAAACCCCTTGTTGGACATTGAGACCACCAATTACAGTGAGAGGACCGTAGTAAAGTGGAGGAGTCGGGCGGGGGGGGGGGGGGGGTTGTGACATAATACTGATAACATTACATCATTGTTAGGCATTTTGTTAGACTGTTCCTTTGGTAGACAATTTTCGTTTTACATTTACACATTGTACATAAATCTATATATTTTAATTAAGCCATATATTTTAATATAAACCGTTTTTAAAATGCTTGCTTGGAAAACTTAAAAAAGGCCAACATGGCATTTTGATCAGTGATAATTTTGTGTGGGTTTGAAGTATTTCATGCTGATTTCAGTTTAAGTTTTTTTATACAAGGTCTAGTTTTTGTGATGAAGGTAATTATATATTTCATGGTCTTGGAGTGATGCTCATTGATTGGCTGACAATTTTGTATTAAGGTGCAGAGAGTTTCCCTCTTGGACTAGTGTTAACTGTTTTTGCAAATGGTTTGAGGCAGTATAACCACTCAAAATTGCAGGCACACAGTATATAGAGGTTTCTGGCTTCAACTTCAGCGAAGTGTGAGGCTTTATGGATGGGTAGAGAAGGTGAAACCTTTGAACTCCCGGACGCCTTCTCAAAACCCCAGCAAGAAATAAAAATTCTAGACTTCAAATTTGGTCCCATTAGTTATGGTCTTTCAAACTGGGAGAGCAAGCTGGAAGATGCCAATACTAAAGTAGAGAAAAAAAGTAAAGTAGCTGAAAGAAATGGAAGATCTTTTACAGGAAAAGGGTTGCTGGATTTAAACTTGCCTGATCCCTCTGTTTTTGTATGTCAACTTTACGTATTTTCATTTTGCCAGCTTCCTTTCATTGCAGATTATAGAGTTGTTTTTCCAAGATGCTATGGGGAAACAGAGTGAACCTTGTTTCATCAAGAATAATTTTGGTAATGTGCTGGGTGAGAACCCACCTGAATGAGTAGGGATTTTCCATTTTTGGTTGAAGTCTTTTCTGTGTAAATGGGAAAATAAGGGCCAAATTGAAAGGTTGATGGTTCAGGGTGGCAAGCTTCTGACTAACATGATCCAGTAATTCAGAATACTTTGTAAGTGTAGATGTTGCTTGAAGCAATCCAGTAGGAAAAATTGGAATACCTGTGGTGATCTAAAGGTCATTAACATGTTGACTTGAATGCAAGCAGGTTTCACAAAATACTGTTTCCTGTGCCTCCAGGATAGCCAAGCTACTGTAGAACATTATGTCAAGCGTGTCTGGCAGCCAAGAGATACCTATGAGCCATAAAGAGTCGGTGTCAAATTTATGCCTCTGGGTCACCTGCATAAAATACTTCTGCCACCTCCCCATATCAAGATAGGATTGATGAAGAACTTTGTACAAGCTATGTATAAAGCAAACACATGATTTTTAGACATTTTCAAACATAGGCTTTGGAAAAATGTCAAGTCTATTTTGCAGGATAAAGGTTTTAAACAGCCCTCATAGCATTCAAGCTAGAAGCTTAGGAGGCATTTCAGTAGCTCTGGGAGAACTTTCTGGGTAGCTAAAAGTCTCCTGCATACAAGGACTGAGTTCAGAATCTGCTTGATCCATGTCAGAAACTAGGGTGTCGCATGTCATTGAAAATACACTTCTTGAACACCCATTTGGAGTTCTTTTCAGAAAATATCAGCATGGTGAGTGACGAGCAAGGAGAACATTTCCACCAGGACATTCAGTCAAAGGAGCATCGCTGCCAAGGTTAATGGATTAACCCCCCTGGCGGTATTGCCGAGTGTGGCTCGGGGGTAAATTTTATTACAAAAAGTGGTAATCTCAGGGTTGAGTTGAGGGCTTACCTGGACCTCACAAGCCTGCGGTGACCTCTAGCAATGCCGGCCCGGCATCTTTGTCCACTTGGTGATGCCTGGCCGGCATCTGCGACCCGTTGGCGATGCCCGGCATCTGCATCCCCTGGCCTTGCATCCCGGCATTTAAAAATAGTAAAATAATCATAACGCCAAGAGGTTAAGAGTATGATGGAAGACTACTGCTGGATGCTGTACTGCAACAATACAGACACAGTGTACACAAGAAAATCATACTCGTTTTATATAAACAGTATTTTTGAAGAAATGGTGGCAGCTGGCTAACCTTTCTGTATAATACTTCATGGCCATTTGACTTTGCATTAAATATATTAAAAAAATCTACTTAAAGAGGAAGTAAACTCAAAAAAGGCCAAAACAAAAAAAAGTTGTTGCGCTTCCATTCATTCTCGATTGCCTAGGTTAACGAGAATTAGGGGGTGATGCTGCACCCTTTTTCTTTTTAAAAAATGGTGTTGCACTTGAAAAAAAACAAACAAATAGAATTTTTGCCTAACATAAAAGGGTTGTCCACCCTTTTATGTAAAGTGAAAATTCTGAGTTTAGGTACTCTTTAAATGGTGCTTTAATTAAACACACATGCGGGCACACAACATTACCTAAAAAGTTGACGTGACGGGAAAAAACTGATAGCAGATCCTAAATTATAGTGAAAAAACTGATTAAGAAAAGTGTGTTGTGATCTCTGATGATTAACAATAAAATGTTTTTGTTGTCTTGTGTAATCAATATTTTTTTTTTTTTTATCCAGATCAGTGGACTTTGGCTTTTTGAATTCAGAACGTGCGTAAGTAAATTTTTGGGGGACAAAAAATTGTATTTTTAAGAGTATATATAGTGTATATATAAGCATTCACACATACAAAAGAAGAGAACTTACAAAACATACAAAAGAGGAAAATTAGGAATGAAAAACAACTTAGGTTACATCAGAACATGACTTTATCACTTAAAAGATCTACCAAACCATAATTGAGTCAAACTATACTGGCAGAGTACAGCAAAAAAAAAAAGATAAGTATTAAACAAAAAATTTTCAAAGCCTGGGATGGCATATAAATATATACAGTACATGTTTAATTAGGAGGGGAATGAAGTAAGGAACCTGGACACCCAGTATAAATGAGTGGTGGCAAAAAAAGAAAACATTTTTATGGTGTTTTTTTCAGGTGATAGCAGTAGAATATCTTCCAAAATCCTAAAAAACAAAGTATTGCAGTGTTCAACCCAGAATTTTTTTTGCCAGCCAAGTGGGAAGAAAGTGTGGGTGGTAGACCCAACTCTTCAGTAACCACCCAAAAGCAGCCGGGTGGTTTCTGAAAAGTGCCGGGTGGTGCACCCAGCTAAAAGGCACTGGGGAGAACACTGTATTGAGTAGGGCTGTGACAGTGTGAACCCAAATGGGATTTTGGCACAGAGGCTCAGACTAACAGTTTTTGCCTGTATTTTTGAGTGGTTATACTGCCTCAAACCATTTGCAAAAACAGTTAACACTAGGCCAAATAGGTAACCTTATTACCCTTTATTTGTCAGATTGTAGAAGGCAGAGCTTTCCTGTGTGTTTTTTTTAATATGCAGGGGAAGTGTTCTGCCCTTGTTGCCTTGAAGACTTGAAAATGAACTGGAGAACTTAAAACACTTGTACATTTGTGCATGCTTGTGCATACATTTCTAGGTATTTTTAATGCATAAACCTTTTTTACCAGGACAAAAATGTTACCCACTCCAATTTTGAAACTAAACCCTTCAAGAAGCTTTGGACATTCCTGGATAGGAAATGGGCAACGAGTATGTGTGTCTTTTTTCAAGCTATTAAGGATGCTCTGGAATCTGCTTTGCCAAAAAAGCAAGGGGACTAAAAGCATGTATCCCCTTTGGGTATGGCAAACAAAAACCCCCATATGTCCCAAGCAGTGGCAAGGGCTATCTTTTAGGGACTTACCTCCTACCAATTCCAAGAAAGGGTTAAATAAAACCTGGAATTAAAGACACCACACCATGAGAAAAAAAAATATTTTTATTTATCTATTTAATAATTCATCCATTGAGCGGTGGGAGCTGCTTATCCAAAATTAGCTTTTCTGTCCAAACAGAGCTGTGTTTGCTCCTTTTATTTTGTTCATCTGGGCATAGCTGTCCTTAACTGTCCTTTTGCCTAATTGACTGAATAAATCTAATCAATTATGACGTGAGATCAATTGTCATACTTCAGATTTATTCAGCGCCTGTTTGCAAATGCCTGCAAAATCCAAACGTTTTGTTATTTCCCTTGGATGCTTAGCTAATAACATTAGGCAGTAAATATTGCTTTTTGTACCACTAGTCCGAACATAGTCAAAGGGCCAGGTATCAATTTAAAATATTGAAATTTGCAGGAATATGTGCTAAAAAGTCAAAATAATTGTTGCTGATAATTAAAAAAAAAGTATAAATATTTAGCTCTTTTTATAAACCAGGCAACCTGGCATTCCTTGAAACATTCCCTGGTGGGAATTCATTACTGCTATTAAAACATATGGACTTGTGGACATATGTGGACAAATGGACCACATTTAATGTTTTTGTTACTACTACTAAAAAGTAAACCCACCCGAGCTGTTTTGAGTGGTAGAGTCAGTCCACTGACATGCCGACGACAGAAATGGCGTAATTATATTATCCTTCTGCCAGGAGTGTTCTATGTTTCCTGGTGGAATTATATATTACTTTTCATTACAGGAAGCATTGAAGTAGAAAATGATACAGCCCAGTGATATTTATCACAGATATATGTTGTGTATTTTGAGTAGAATGAGCCTTATCAAGAAAATGCTTGAAACGTAGCAGAAAGTTGGTTGATAATTGTGTGCAAGCATTTTAAAATAGAACCTTTTATGTTCTCTAATAAAACACTTTTTCTTAATGGTGCAACATAGAATAATCTATGCTTTTAAAAATGTGTTGGGGTTTCAAACATTGTAGGGTGGCTGTTTGTTCATCTAACTAATATTACTGCTTTGGACTGCTAGTGTAAACAAGAATTATGTCTTCTCAGTCTTTGTACCTTGGGACGTAAAAAAATCTTCAAGATATAGAAAAATCTTTAATACTATATTTTATAAAGCGGTAGATTTACCATATCAAAAAGTACTTTATACATTCACACAAGAAAATAATTACCATTCAGAGTTGGCTGTTCTCTGATCTTTATTTCACAGTGTCACAAGGAAACAAGAGTCTCAGGTCACCAAAGCGGAAAATTACAACGTTTTAAAAAAGAGACTTCAGAAGTTAAGAGAAATACCCCCAGACTGTACTTATGCTGATGAAAAGGCTGTGGATAACATAGTAAGGCAACATGAGTTAATTAATAGATTACTGTGTTAGTGTTTTTTTAGGCTTATATGTCAATATTATATTGCAGACATTGGAAATTATACACAGAGGAATGATAACCCGAAATCATACAAGATTTGATAATCTAATAGCATTCTCAAGGAGAGGCATTGGTTACCACCATGCATCAGTTGATGCTAAGGGAAGAAGGTTTGTGGAGATGCTGTTCAGAATGGGATACATTAAAGTAAGTATTTTACTGTAGAAGAAAATTAAATTAAAAGTTTAAAAATGCCCCATTAAAGCAAATACAACGAAGCAGCAGAGACCCAACCAGCACATACAGCATTGATAAACTACACATAAAACATGGGCTGGGTTTTGGACTGTGCATTAATGTTATTTATAACATAAACATAAGTATAAGTATATAGCAATAACCTATTACATCTCAAGGGCGATATTTATGGATCTTAATACAGGTAAATACTTGGCAAAATGTTCAGTACTTGTTTAGTTTTTTCATTGTTAAGGTGTGTTGCAACAATAGGTTAATTAATTTAAACTATTAAAAAGAAAATATAAAAAGACTAGGGAGGTTGCCCAGTAGAGACCTTTCAGACCTATAGTTATTCATAAAATAAAATTCGGTTACTGGTAGAAATAGCTCCACTTGTGTTACCATTTTTTTTAAATTTTTACCGGATTGACCTAATATATAATTTTCTTTTGCATTATTCATAATTATTGTTTTATATCGTGTAGTGGGCCTGAAGGGGTGTAGTGGGCCCAGTGGAGGATTAAAATCTGCTCTTGATCCAGAGGAAAGCAGCAAAACATTACACATTTTTACCCAATTTATGAAAAAAATATATTTCCTGATTTCTAAGTACAATTGCAAAACTCCCTGCAATACTGTTTCTAATATTAATAATTCCATATTTTTTCCAGTCTGGAAGGCAATGCAGCATGTCAGAGCAAGGCTTGAACTCTGGCTGCTATGTAATGGAATAGGAATGTAAAGTAGATGCTGGAACATTTTAGGATCTGAAATTTCTTATTTAAACCAAGGTAGTCATATAGATGTTTCAGGTCATATCAGGCAAATATGGTAGATCACTTTGGAGAATGATCAGACCATTAGGCACTACTAAGCAAAGCTAAGGCGTACTTATCTACCCAAGAGGGCAATCACAATTCTGTGTACATTCCATGTTTATTAGGTTATGGCATAGGGAGAAATGAAAAGGACTGTTTTGTGATGCAAGAAAAAAACAAAACATAATTTGAAGTAATCAGAGGTAGTAGAAAAAAAGGACTGTGTGCAATAAGCCAAGAATATGTTGAAGTGACAATAAAAAGGGAGAGGATTTTAGGAGATAGGGAAATATAGTTGGACCAGAAGCAGATACACTGCAGACAAGTAAATAAGCAAATATTCAAATACCTAAGTTAAATGCAGAAACAAAATGAGTGTAAGAAAGTCTGAATAATAAAGATGTGTAGGATGTGTTGTTGCTTGCCAGTTAGCTGTGGTCCATTAGCATCTGTTAAGAAAGTTGATGAAACCTAAAGCCCTCTGACAGTGGTATTTTGTGTTTCTGAGTCATCATAGGGGAATGTTGAGAAGCTAGAATATGCCTACCCCTACTTTAGTCCCAAATTGATAGTGAGAGATAGGGGCAATTTTCCGGAGGACATGATATGAAATATTACCTTAGGAGATTCTATAGCCCCTGGGAGACCGATGAGGTTGGGAACTCAAGGAGGTCATTTGGGTTAATTAGGCTATTTGTGCTCCCCTAAAAAATTCAAGGAATGTGGGACCCATCATATTCCTTTCCTATAAATACTACCACTGTCATACCTTCCAAACTCTTCTTCCGCACATTCATACCCTCCTCACGCCTCTCCTGCATATAGTGACTGCTAAAATCGCTTCCTGAAGATACTTCATAACAACTCCAACCCTGCCACATTTTGCTGGTGCACTTTAAAGAAGTAGTTTGATCTAAGCTTTTCAGTCAAATGATCAAATTATGCTATAAATTCCACGGAAAACAGGCAGTAGTCTAATATTGTACTTTTGCTAAGGAACAAAATGTGAATATAAACTTACATACTTACAGTTACATAAAACAATGAAAGAGTGCTACACACATTCACACAATATCAAATTAAAGAGAAACCTCAGCTTTTATCAAGCTAGATTGAAATGTCTAGTTTATAGCTCAAATGATTATCCATATTTGTTATTACCCCCACCCACTCCACACACACACTAATTTATTTATTTGTATATTATGTTCTATTTTATTCCAGGTTGTAACTGCTACTGGCTCACTTGCACTGGGGATCAACATGCCATGTAAATCTGTGGTTTTCCTGCATGACTCAGTTTACCTGGATGCATTAAACTACAGACAGGTAACTTATACACACTCTTTTAACAATACAGTACCAATAAGTTTAAAGTTCTACACACAAAATCCAATCTGACGGTATAAACTTTGTAAATCTCTTTTACATTAAAAAAAGTGTATTAGGAAGCCCTACATAACTAATTGTACCTAATAAGTTAACCTCTTGATTGTTGTTGTAGCTATAAAACATCATATTAATACTATTGTGGGAACCTGGGTGATCTAACAAACCTGAAATGGATCTGGTTCAGAATTCAAAAAATATGTGCAAACTAATAAACTAGTAAATGAAATCCATTCTCCCATGATAGTCCTATCTTCTCCAGTCTTGGATAACCCTAATAAATCAGACCCATGCATTGTTTGGACGCATGTACATGAATGAAAGCTTGCTGCTTTATTCCCTTTAGTTGAGCTGGCTGCATACTTAAATGTATCTTACTTTGTATTTACTTGACTCAAATGAACTATACATTTATTTTTTCATGCCTAATGTGTAAATTACGATATAATTTACATATTACGATATAATTTATCGCCTGACAAAATAAATCAAAAAATGTAAAAAGTATAAAAACATTACTTTAAGTTGTTTTCTCGTTTTTTTTTTTTTTCATCATTCTTATTCATCCAACTTTATTTTATTTAATGGTTGTTTTGTATAACTGTGCATGAAATATCCATTTTAAAGGGCCATTTCATTTTCCAAATTGGCACAAATTTTGTGCCTTTATTCGTAAGTGTTAGGTATACTTAATAAAAATTACAATATCCAAAGACCTATTTTTAAAAAATATATTATTATTTGGGGCGTGGCCAGCTGGTGGCGAAGTGAGACTCATATATTCCTCGCTCCCAGCTGTCCCAGGGGAAACCACTGTGTGCAAGCACTTTTAGTGCCTCTATCAAAGCTTCAGATAGGTCCTATGAATTAGGGGATTCAGATGGGACGTGCCACCAGCAGCAGGAATGCAGCGAGCGGGCTAGCTGGCTTTTTCTCCCCTGGCACCCGCACCACCAGCGACCAGACCGCAAAGCCATGGTCTCCAGTAGTTCCAGCGTCCGTGACTGTGGAAGCAGGGGCGTGGTCCTCCAAGAAATCACACCTTGGTGTCCATACACACTCCTCAGCCTCTGCTATCATGGAAGGTGACCATGCTGACACTCCTAGCAATCCAGGCTCCCCAATCCGAAGCCCGCATATCCCCGACACTATGGAGGAGCCTTCTTCTCTTTCCACCTCTCCACGCCCTATTTCAGCTACACAATGATGCAGAGAATTGTAATAGACGCAACAACATACGCATCAGGGGGCTTCCTGAAACCGCTACAAATTCAGAACTCCACATCACAGCCTGCTCTATATTTGTATCACTCTTAGGCATACCCCTCCATGTGGATCTAGAACTGGACCAAGTACACAATACCTTGGGCCCGCGTAGTAAGGATCCCCGGCGGCCAGGAGACGTTCTCTGCAGGGTCAACTTTTACAGGACCAGAGAAGACAACATGAGAAAAGCCAAAGAGGCTGAATCCATCGAGTATGCAGGCACACACCTCTAACTGCTATCAGATCCATTCAAACATACGCTAGATCTAAGAAGAGCCCTTAAACCACTACTTAACGCCTTGAAGGAAAGAAACATCCCCTATAGATAGGGGTATCCCTTCCACCTGATTGTTCGCAAGGGCAGTAGAAACCACATCCTTCGCTTCCCGGCTGATTTTCCTCAACTACTCCCGGATCTACAGCTTCCTTCTATCAATTTGCCAGAATGGCCATCAGCGCTGCCAACCCCACATCGGAGTCCTCCTGTTGCATGTTCTGCCCCTCAGCGACATCCCTCTTCCCCCGCGCCACCCCTACCTACTTAGGCTACCACGGAGCTTGCCATAGGTTTCACCTCACAGCCAGCGTTTTCTGCGACCCTTCTGAGTTCACCTCGATTGTGTGTTTCTTCTTTTTATCTTTGCTATTTTTTGGGGGGAGTTATTAATCCCATGGATCTGCAAAAGCTCACGGATATCTGATCCCTCACTATGTTCACTATGGTCATTGTTTTGAATATGCTGTTTCTGGCAATGTTATCTTTTTCTTCCTGATTTTAATTTACAACCCGGTTGTAGGGATTCCCCGGGCAGGTTTGATTTAGTTTTATTTACCCCTGCTGTAGACCACCACTTCCCCACATAGGCCTAACGTCCTTACTGGCGGAAGTTTGGGACCTTTGATCCCACCTTAGTTTTCCACCCCACGCACAAGAACTTAGCCCATCTCACTAATCTGGTGACCCTTTCTCTTCCCCCTTACCCCTATGTTTTCACCCAAAGATCAACTTTAGTGTAGTACCCTCTACACTAAAGGACCTAATAGCCCCAATAAGCACTCACAATTACTGTATGTGCAACATAAAGGAAGATTGCAAATAAACTTTTATTGAGTTACATCAGTATTCAGGACTAACAAAACTAATATATTAACAACAAAATGTCAAAGGTGTTATAGAGCTGAGCAAACAATTTGATAGTGTGCACAAAGAATCAGCGGATATCCAGCTGTGGAGAATAGATTTCCCAAAGACCTATTTTTGTCATGTCAAGTATAAACACATTACTGCACAAGAATAAATAATTCAGAATGGCAATCTAAAGCAGTTTATTGCCAGGTCAAATCTAAAGCAGATTGCCAGACAAAGCACAGTATAGCATATACTGTGGGTTTTGGTGAGAATGGTAAAACAAAGTAGACATGCACTGCTCAAAGTACATCCAATGTGGCCAAACTATCATGCACGTAAAGACGTGAATTCTCCGGGTCCCGTTCCTGCGACTCTCATCGGCTCTGCTCATACCGCATCCAGGCTGTATCATAGATGGACGATCATAGGTCCTGCAGTAGGGACTCACCTATGGCTGACAGGGAGGTAAGACCAGAGCTACAGCTTACAGAATCCCCAGGGGGACACAGTTTAGACCCCCCAGTCCAGGGAGAGCAAAGGAAACAGTAGCAGGTCCCTGGCCCCACTAAACAGAGACACAGAGCATACAGTGACAGTGTCTCTGTTTAGTAGAGCCAGGGACAGTGACTGCCCCCCTTACTAAGTCAGATTTAATGGCCTGCTTTGGAAAGCTAGAACACACATTTAAAGAGGAAATGGCGACCCTTAGGAAAGACATCTCCATAAGAATGAAGGACTTTGAAAAAACGACAGCAGATCTCCAAGCGCAGGTGAATCAACATACTGAGACACTGAATTCTCATACCATGCTTTTACAACAGTTGTTTATGCAACAAGACGACCTGGACAATCAGACGCAATAACATCAGGTTTAGGGGTCTCCTGCAGGATATTGCTCCATCCAGCCTCCATGCAGCTGCTACTGAGATCTTTATATCAATACTTCAGTCTGCATCTGGTTCAGCTACTGACTTGGACTGCATTCACCGTGCATTGGGACCTAAAAACTCTGATCAATTCTCACTGACTCAATTCTGATCCTTAACTCGGTGTCCTGGCACTATATTTGACTGTTGGGTTGTGTTTGCTTGACTGTCAGTTTTGTTTTAACAGCTTTTTTTTCCTTGCTGACCTCCAAGGTAGAGTGGTCAAGGCTTCACAGGTGATTTAAGTTCCTGGGGCACTCATTTTGAGCTTGCTCACTGTTTGGCTTGTGAAACAAGTGGACTTTTAATCAAATGGTTTGAAAACAAAAGGAGTTAAATCCTTATAGTATCCACAAACTATAATTAAACGTTTATAACTCCTTGTAAACAAACATTGTTACTGGGAAAATGAGTGGTAGCAAGGTGGAAATTTTGGTTCAGTGCACAGTCTGCCACATGTTTGCACAAAGGGAGCAACAGTTCCTAGGTGAATACCACTGTGACAGATGTGTGCAAGTCGCCTTTCTGGGATCTCGCATTGGAGAGCTGGAGAAGCACATTGCAACACTGAAATCACTGGATCACCTTGAGACGGGCCCCCTGCTCACTGAGCAGACAGTTATTGGCTTAGATATGAAGGGTGGAGAGGTTAATCAGGATGAGCATGTAGGGCGTTGGGTTAATGTAACTAGAGGGGGAGGTAGGGGCACCCAGAAAAGGAAGGCTAGCTCTGGATTTGAGCACTCCAACATGTTTGCAAAGTTATGTGAAGATGTGCAGGTGGCAGACCGAGTGGTGGCAACTCTAGATGTTACTGCTACCCCTAACAGCCGGTAGAGCAGCACATCTAGTAATGGTGGGGAGGGAAATGCAGGAAGGAAAAGATAGTTGGTTGTCATAGGGGATTCTATGATCAGGAGGACTGATAGAATAGTTTGTCGCTCGGATCCCTTCAACTGATAGGTTTGCTGTCTCCCTGGTGCCAGGGTTCGGCATGTGGTGGACCCAGTGGACAAACTACTGGGAGGGGCTGGACAGGACCCAGCTGTCTTGGTCCATGTTGGAACCATTGACAATATAAATTGAAGATGATGGATCCTTAAAAATCAGTTTAGGTTTCAAGTTCAACAAAAAGACCTCCAAGGCTATGTTCTCTGGAATATTGCCTGTGCCATGCGCAACACAGGAAAGGCAGAAGGAGCTTAGGCAGCTGAACGCATGGCCTAAGTCCTGGTGTAGAACAGAAGGGTTTCGGTTCATAGAGCACTGGGCTGACTTTTCATTGGGGTACAACCTGTATGCCAGAGATGGTTTGCACCTAAATGAAAGGGGGTGTGCTGTGCTAAGAGAAAGATTTAGGGGAATGGTGGAGGGATATTTAAACTAGGACAGAGGGGTGTGGGACAGTAAAATAAGGTGGCAGAAAGTGAGGAGAATTATGACTTAGTTGGTATTGCTGAATCCTGGCTTTGTTCTTCGCATGACTGGGCTGTCAATATTCCTGGGTATACTCTCTTTCGTAAAGACAGAGTCAAATGAAAGGGTGGTGGTGTCTGTATGTGAGAAGTGATCTAAAAGTGAATGTGAAAGAAGAAATTGCGGAGGGAACAAGCGATGAGGTTGATCATGCACCGGTTCTGATCATGCAGCGGTTCTACTCACCTTGACATTGGCTTATGCCTCCCCCAAATCCTGTCATTGGAAATTGAATGAGACTGTTCTCTCAGATCCAGTGGTGGTTGCTGAGCTGACCTCTGAACTGAAAAGTTACTTGTACCAGAATGCTCTCTAACAGTGATTTAGAAAGCGCATAGGGTGGTGTTGAGAGGACTACTTATAAAACACAGCTCTAGGATTAGGAGGGAGAAACAAGTGGAGATTTCCTCCACTCTTTAATGATTACAAGAGCCATAAGTTGTGCATAAACATACATTGGATAACCAGATGGGTGCTGACTTACCCATTCTACGACAAAAACTTGCATCATTATGTCAAGGGAAAGCTAAAGCGGCACTTGTTAAATGTCTTAGGTCTTACTATGAGTATGGAGATAAATGCAGAAATCTGTTGGCCAGGGCCTTTAGGGCACTAAGAGCTCGTAGGCATGTTCCCTTTTTATCCACTGGTACAGGGGAAAAGATCTATCAGGTCAAGGAGATTGCAACTAAATTTAGAGATTATTATGCATTCCTATACAATTTACGACACCCCCATGCATTAGTGAACACAAGTTATGATATTCAAGGACGGATACAGCGTTATCAAAGGGGGCTAAACCTCCCCACACTATCCTTCGCTGCCAGGCTAGATTTGGAGGCACCAATCATGGTGGAGGAGTTTAAGGCGTCTATCAAACAAACTAAATCTGTTAAGGCTCCAGGTCCTGATGGCTTCTCGCTCCCTTATTACAGAAAGTTTGAAGCGGAGCTGGCTCTGCATTTTGTGGTCGGTTTTAATTCCTTGACCGAAGGAGGCACGCTACCAAAAGACGCCCTTCAGGCTCTTATTACAGTGATCCCAAAGTCAGATAAAGACCCGTTGGTATGTAGTAGCTATAGGCCGATCTCGCTTTTAAACCAGTACCAAAAATTGTTCACAGAGATTCAAGCAAACAGATTGCAAAGGCATATCCATAACCTAGTACATTTTGTTCACATAGGCTTTATGCCATCGAGACAGGCTTGGGACAATACTACATGGGCCATCAATTGGATACACAAAGCGGTGTCCACTGACAAACAGTCCGTCCTGGTCTCAACCGACGCAGAAAAAGCCTTTGACAGGATGAATTGGGGCTTTATGTTTTCCACATTGCAAGCTATGGGAGTGGGAGATCACATGATGAATTGGATTAAAGACATATACTCCTCCCCTTCTGCGATGGTGGGAGTGAACGGAAAGGTGTCAGCACAAGTGTTGGTTGAATATCTCACTATTCGATTCGACAGCTATTCGATATAGTGAAATATTGTTCGGGTGATCGAATGCCGAATTCGAACACCATTGAAGTCAATAATGGGAGAATACAGGTTATTTTTGGGGACTATTAAGTGCTGCAAGAGCAATCGGATTGCTCTTGCAGCCCTTTAGTAGTTGTGTGTGTTCTTGGATAGAGTTTCTCTATCCAAGAACATGGGGCACTAGATGTGATGAATGGGAAACTTGTCCCCATTCAACCTCTAGTGCCCGGGGATCAACTGCAGTCACAGCTGTGACCTGGGGATTGCACACTCTTCTCAATGATTGCAGCCATGGCTGCAATGATTGATAAGCTCAGTGTGCAATCCCTGGGGCACTACAGGTTAATTAACCTATAGTGTCCCGGGGATCGCACACTCGTCTCAATGATTGCAGACATGGCTGCAATCATTGGGAAGATGCCCCGCAAGTTTTTCTTACTCTGTAACACACTTTCCAGCACAGTAATATGATACATTTGTTACATTCTTTTCTCACAGTGAATAAAAGAAAAATGTAACAAGTGTATCATAATATTACTGTGCTGGAAAGTGTGTTACAGAGTAAGAGATATTATTTCATTGAAGGAAAACCTGTAAAAAAAAAATAGGTAAATATACACAAACACTCAATACATCAATTTAGTATTCATTTTTATTTTTTTTTACACATTTTTTTATCCGAATGCTTGCCGTCAAATTTTGTTGAATCTATCTGAATTCGAACAGCCATTTTCAAGTCAAATATAAGGACAACCCCAATTCGAACACCAACACTAGTCAGCACCCTTCACCACCATGGATGGCACCAGAAAGGGTTGTCCCCTATCTCCTCTGATTTTTATTCTCTCTCTAGAACCATTACTCTCAGTCATACATTCTAATCGAGATATACAGGGACTAGCTTTCTCCTTCAAATGGGATAAAAAGGCAATCAAGTATTTGGGGACTATGCTCCTGTTGGATTTATCGCAGCTTTTTGCACTAAATTTAGCCCCTATTTTAGCTACCGTTACACAGGATCTGGATAAATGGCCCTCTCTGACTCTTTCCTGGCTTGGCAGCACACAGGTCTTTAAAATGAACATACTACCGAGAATTCTGTATTTACCTCAAGCAGTGACCATTTATTTTCCAAATTCCTTTTTCAAATCTCTGCAAAATATTTTGGTTTATATTTGGGCAAAAAGGGACACCGCCTTAGCAGAATTCTGCTATTTGGGACCAGGAGAGAGGGAGGTCTTGGAGTCCCAAATATTTCACTGTACTACATGGCAGCCCATATGGCCCAGGTTGTGGACTGGTTCTGACATTTGGAAAACAAGCAATGGATAGGAGCAGAGCAATTACCCCGTCCCTCTAACAGCAGTCCCTTGGCTTCCAAAATTGTCTCAAGAAGCCTTGAGAATCCATCCCCTGATCTCTGCTTCGGGAAGGGCCTGTCAGAAGCCGCTGTTTAGACTGAAACTAGCTCCCTGGCCTTCGCCTCTACTGCCAATTTTAGGCAACCCCTTATTTACCCCAGGCCTTGAAGATAGGAGATTTGTTGTGCAGCAGGAGCAAGGCATCTAGCAGGGAGAGCATTTTGTACATCAAGGCGACTGGGTGACAGGTGAGATGTTGACGGCTGAGGCCGGGAACTATAAACTAGATTTTTGGAGAGCTCTGCAACTTTTGCATTATCTTAAGTCCCTCCCCCTGACTACAAGTGTAATGGCATGGAAATGCTGTTTGAAAAGCTATGTAATGGGGTGTATATAAATTATATCATATTTTTTATTAGATGGCAGGTCGTGCTGGAAGAAGAGGATTGGATCTTGAGGGAAGTGTGTATTTCTTTAACATTCCAGTACCAAAAGTGAAAAAACTTATGAAGTCCAATGTTCCAGAGCTAAGAGGCCAATTTCCTCTGAGCATTTCTCTTGTACTAAGACTTATGCTGTTGGCAGCCAAAGCAGATGACAAAGAGGATGCTAAAGCAAAAGTATGTCTCTATTATGTATAATTAGTTAAACTATTGATACAGTTGTTTTATACATTATAGTTTTTAAATTAAATGTTATTTAGGCACCTTAACAATTTGTGTCTCTTACATGATGTAAAAAATGAAAGAAAAAAAGTCCTGCTAAAGTAAAAATCATTCATCAGAAAGGCAGTGACAATTAGACTTCAGTTCAGTTCTGCTGTCAACCAGTTCCCAACCATCTCAAAACCCTGATTATCACTAAAATTAATTGGAACAGTTTTTTGTGAAGATGTTTTGTTCTGTTGCTGTGCAGTTTTTGAAATACTTTGTGCAGCATCCTTGGGCAGGCTACAGCTTGAACTGCTTCCAAAGACTTTCAGCTTTTCAGCAAATTCTTGCAAGTACCTTAAAAGCACAGATAACTTTAACAGTAATTAAACAAGGATTTTGAGAGAGGACCTCCTGGAGGCACAATTGAAAGTATGCAATAGGTAGAAATGATTAAAATTTCTCATAAAATGTACTTCTTTTACTTGATATAATAGGCAAAACTGTTATAGGAATGAATAAAAGAGAGGAATATTTAATGCATTTCCATGTTTAACTATTTTATAATGTTATATACACAACCCCTTTTCCCTACTTGTTAAATTTGATCGACATGACTTTTTCAACCCAACTAACTATGACCCTCCAAAATATACTGAAGAATCTCCAATACTATATATATTATTTCTTTCTTAGGTTTTATCAATTTTGAAGCACTCCCTTATGACATTCAAACATCCAAATGAAACACAAGTGTTAAAGCTGTTCTGTGTCTTTTCACTACAGTTTCTGCTATATGAGGTATATTTTTAATATGTTTATTTTTTATCTTTAATTGTCTTTTTTTTCTTTTCAGTCTGCTGTTTTTTGAATATGTGGGTTAGAAAGTGAAACACATTGATAAAAGTGCTAAAACCAACTGCATTCTTTTTTTCCTATTTAGGGTAAAATAAATTACTCCTGTGTAGGATGTAAAGAAAGCCAGGTACAATAATAAACAGATAAATACAAGGGCTTGCTGCCAGTGGGGCAATACATTTAACTCAGATGTGTAAAGTCACACATTCTCCATACTAAAGAGTTTGCAGCAAACTTTGGAACTTTTATTAGGAGCTTTAAAGTAAACAGCAATACTCAGCTGTGCCTTCCCTCAATCCTCCAGGATAGACACTATATGAGCCTTCATGCTTTGATCCCACATGTCTCACCTCTCATCTCACAAAGGACAATCTCTAGATAGAGGCCCCTATAACCTTTTAATAATTGTGGGAAGCAAAAAAAAAAACAAAAAAAAAACGCTCTGTCTGGTTAGGCTTTAAACCCAGACAGACTTTCCTTATTATATAATCTTCATGCATACTCTGCACCCCCATTTTGCTCCAGAGCCCATATTTCTCCCCCAGTGTGTGCTAGTTAAACTGTTCACACAAATTCTGGCTACTCAATTGTTCTCATTCCTACATTAACTCATTCATTGCAGCCAACTGGAGTTTTTCTTTCTAGAGGGTCCTGAATTGGATCCACTTGTCTTAGTCCTAGGCTATCCCTTTGTGCTAATCCATATGTCAAGTTTTTTTATATCAGAGGTGTTCACCAGAAAGTAGCGGCATATGAGGATAGTAGAAGACTTGTATTTTTCAATTACCAATTTTTTTACTTATCCCATTACCAATCCTATTTTCTGCCCAGTCTCCAACAAAAACCTGGCATGTATGAATCTCCCTCTCTTTTTTTAAAAATAGATTACTCTACGTCAGGCAAACTTAATGTTTCTCTACCACTGGTTGTAAATAGGCCAAAGGAGATATTAGGTATTTAGGTATGTTAGTGCCATGGAATGACTCCATTCCAATCTAACTTTCTCTCACTTTTGCTTTTGATAAAGTCATACTTGTAACAATGGGACTCTCATGGTACCTTCATGTTTTTTGGCCACAGTCATACATTTAAAATGAATATTTTACCAAGAGACTTATATCTTACATCGTATAAACCGGTAAACAACTATTGTGTTTCTAATTGGTAGTGGTTTAGGAGTCTGACATAAACCTTTACTATTTTACTATTTACTATTGTTGCCAATTTAGCTAGCTAAATAGCCTGGTGTCAAAACATGAACTATAAGAGGTGGGGGTCAATCAATCATTAGCGAGCCCCTTGTATCTGTTCCATTGGCTGAAAATTCACACCTAGTCTGTAATTTTACAATCAGTCCTACATTGCAAATCTGGGTGAAGTATTTATTCTGTCATAATCTTTCATCAGAGCCAACTACACTGTTCCTGATTTTAGGGAACCCAACATTTTCCCCTGGGATGAAAGATTTTACCTGGCTAATCTCTTCCTATATATATTCTCTCCAACAACATCTATATACACTCTTACTCTTCCATATATCTACATTGTGATTGGTGACAATCTAGAAGCATATCTAACAATCAAATTGCATACTGAAAATGCAGTGAATGTGAAATTTACTAAAATTTACTGCAGGTAAATCTTCTAAATGTATTTTAATATACAGTGCATTATTCAATAGGTATTAGTATATGTCACGTCTCCCTTTTTTTAATATGGTGGAGGGTAAGACATTTTATCTGGCTTAGCCTCTGTTTATTGGTCACATCCCCAATTATCTAGAATAATCCATAATGAAGCTCAGTGTAACTCAGTACACACTACTGTATAGACAAAATGTAGCTAACATAATCAGAACATAGCTCTATTCTATCCTCATATTAAAAATTCACTATGTCCTCTTTACTGCAATTTACTTTTATAAAATCTAGCTTTGCTAGAATACTGAAATATTTTTTTGTATAAATGCATTGTTTTATGTATGTGTGTTCATTTTTTTTTTCTTTTGAAAGCAATACCTGAATCAAGATTGCAGTCCTACAGAATTTACAGGACTTGCCACTCATCTACATTATCATGAGCCATCCAATTTTATATTTATCACCTATCTTGAAAATGGCCTCTTTCACAAGCTGTGCAAGCCATTACCTGAAGGTACATTTCAAACCCTTAATGAGGATTTAAAAAAATACACTGTATATATTTCAAAGGAAGGGGAAAAATCGTGTTACATTTTATCAAGTTTATTCAATGAGATCAGATAATTCACTAGTTTAAAATGTGTCCCATTACACTCAGCAACCAGCTTATCACACATTCTTTTATTTCAATGTTTTTCCCCTAACAGATTTGTTTGTTTTTGGTCTCACTTGGTGTACACTTTTTATATCCACTGTACATGGTCAGAATTTTTTCAATTTTATATTTAGTCTTTCTTAAAGTTTAAAATCTATGAAACTGTTGTTCTATTATTGGCCAGCATCAACTACAATTTTTAAAACACCTAATTAGCACAGATTTTCAGTGAAAATATTTTTTGGTTATTACACTTATAGTTTGCAGAGAGATCACTTCAGATTGATAAGCTTAAACTGCTCCTGTGCTATATATACAATGGAATACTAAAATAATCCAATATAATATATATCAATAATACATAAATTATATATATTAACATTAGCAATCAGTTAGCCATTGACAATGATTTAATTAATTGCTTGATTTAATACAGTAAATAAGGAAAATCTGTCATATTATTTTGTTAGATTTCATTAATGACATTTATGTCTTTTTATTATTTAGACCCTACAAAGTTTTCAGACTCTGTAATGGAAACTTTAGTTCTGATCCTGGCAAATTTATTTACACGGTCTTATTTAGCACCAAGCAGGCGCTCATCTGGGAAGACTTTTCATCAGTCAAAGGTGAGGAAAAGAAAGTACTTGTTACTGTTATTACAGCTGAGGCTGGAATTGACCTTTCCAGCAACATAGGCATTACTGTAAACCAGGGGTGGACAAACTTTTTGACTCAGGGGCCACAATGGGTTCTTAAATTTAGCAGAGGGGCTGGGCCAGGATCCGATGGGTGGGGCGCCGAGACGGGTGTCACAGAACGTGATGTCATGATGGCATAACCCCGCCCACTCTCCCATCGCAGATCTGAGCCTGATCGATGGCCCGCTGCTCTGGCCGGCGCGACCCCCTCAGTGGGGTCCTTCTCCTGACCCTGCTGGGGGGGAGGGGACACCAGCCAGAGCCCCAGACTGCGGAAAGAGATCAACGGGCCGGATTAAAAAGCCTAATGGGCGGTATATGGCCCGTTACAGTCACAGACCTACTAGCAGGGAATACTGTCTATATACCCACGGGTTATTTCCAATTTCAGTGCTTTATTGATAAATCAAGTTGGCTTGTCAGGACAGCTAAGCTGGCCAATAATTTTGGAGATATTTTGGTCATTGGTTTTAAACTATGCTGACACTTAAATTTTTTCAGTCTGCACTACAAGAATATTGGATGTGATAACACATTGAACCCTAATAATAATGATGAGGAAATGGAAAACACAGATAAAACTACTACTAACAAATAGGCATGATCTTTGCTTTGCCTCTGTTATGGGATTTATACAGTTTGAGGATTGCAATCCTGGCAAATATGATCAAAATTATAATACACTAAATAACACAGCCTTCAAACCATGGCCGGCAGGCTTAGAAGGGCCAATAAGTGTCCTATTGGTTAAGCCAGCTCATGTAATGAGGGGGCACAGAATAGCCATAGTGTTGGTGAAATGTAAGTTATTGAAGAGTAAGCACAGGGAAAGCAGACAGCAAGATGAGGACAGAATAGAGATGGTTAGGAAACTGTACTCTAATTCCTGTGCCCTGTTTTGACATTAATTTGTGTATAAGCCTTAAAAATAGCAGTATGTAACAAATACAACAGCAACNNCCCCCCCCCCCCCCAAATGGATTGCAGAACTTCAAACAAGATTCACTTAAACTTTAGGAAATCAAACCAGGACAGATTTACCCACTATTACTGACACTCAACAAAATGTGTTTTTTGCTTTGATCATGTGTCACCACTATGTACGATCTATAGTTTTCACATTTATAGGTATAGGGATACAAACAAAAGACACACTTTTACACCCCACATATATTGACATTGATCAGTAAAGAATAAAGAATTTACCAGCTAGTTAACAAAAAGTTAAAAAAAAATTTTAGTGAAAAAAAAATGTCACAATGGCAGATTATCATTCAGAAAATGACAGAGCTGAAGCACTGGTCATAATCAGGGAGACCAAGTTCAACACATCTGTGGAATACATATTTGCAAGGATATGTAGCATGTGGGTGGGAGATCCTACCTCTTATGGATAAAGACAAAAACTCGTTTGACGAAAAGTATATTAGATATTGATTGGATTACAAAAACAAAACAAATTATTATGCCAGTTAATCTTCATGAAAAGGTAGAATTCACAGAATATACAATCTAACTGCCACAGCTTTAAACAAAACAAGGTAGCTTATAAAGCATATATTAAAAATTGATTAGATATAAGTCAAATAATTTGTACTATACCAAGCAATCATAGTGCAGTTCCACCCTATATCAAGATAGTCTGTAAATTTATTACAGCCCTGAAGTACAATGGTGATTAGATAGTTATGTAGGTTTAGGTAAGCCTAAAGTAATCAAGATAATGTAATAGCATCCCTTAATCACAGTTAAGCTGCGTACACACTTCCAATTTTTGTCGTTGGAAAGGATCTTTCACGATCCTTTCCAACGACAAGGGAGTGCACGATGCATGAACGGTGCTGTACATACAGCACCGTTCATGCTCTATGGAGAGGGGAGGGGGAGAGCGACGGAGCGGCACCCTGCTGCGCGCTCTCCCCTTCACTTTCATTAGGATCGGCTGTCGTCCATCGTCCGTGGATCCGGCAGGTCGGTCGTCCGGACGATGGACGACACCGACTGTACACACGGCAGATTTTCGCCCGATAATTGTCCGATGCCGATTATTGGGCGATAAAAATCTGACGTGTGTACGTAGCTTAAGACAAGTGAATTCAGTTAGATGAGACAAGGTGAGCCTACTGAGTCCCTTCTAACAACGCACATTGTCTTCTTTAGCATTATAAGTATTTTCCTTTACCATACATATCTGTTTATATATTTCTGTTTAGTGTATATGCTCACATTAGGCTTGTTTATAGAGTTTGGAAGCGTTCTGATGCTGTATACTCTGCTGAACCAAGAAAGCATGAACTTCCAATGTGTGGCATATGTGTGACAGGCAGTGCATTTTGATTGGTAGAGACTGTTTTATATTCCCCACTTACAGCTACATTTTCAGTTGCCTACATCTCTCCTTTCCAGAGAAGTTGAGGTTCAAAGAATGGACGTGGACAAAGTAGCATAGTATGAATATTATAGTTTTGTGAGTTGGCAGGTTTAAACTTAGGGGCCCAATTCCAACCCCTTGCTACATAAGTGGCCCAGGGAGTCCTTTATTTGCATGTTTAATTTAGGGGTCCTAGGCACAGCTTTTGGAAAAGCGCCTTTCGAATCTGGGTGGCTGAAATTTTGCATAATAATAGCTATGATTATACCCGGTGTACATTTACTGCTCGGTCGCACCACATTTTTGACATTGCTGTTGTAACTAGAACCTGTACAGATTGTGTTCCTTCAATTGATATTTTTGGGATTACAAATAAAAATAGTTAATATTCACTCCACAGCAGCAGTGTGTTCCTGTCATTTCTGTTTCTTAGATCATATACAACAGCCAGGTAAATATTATACTACTGCACAAAACTCTTAAAATGAATAATTGACTACTTCTACAATCCTTGTCTGGAAATGGGGTATTATTACCATTTACATTATTATCATTTACATTGGCCTATGTGAGTTGTGTTGTTGGTAGTTTTAGTGAACAACACAACACCAACAAATTAGCTGATTTTTGTATATCTTTGAATTAAACAGGTCTATCTAGAAGAACTCCCTGAGGACTTTGCTACTGCTGTTAAAGAATACAACAAGAAAGTCGCAAAAATCTTCGGTCATTGTATTCTTACAGCTTCAAAGTTGGCAGACATGGAGAAAGAATATCGGCTACCTCTTACACAAATCAGTATGTGTAATGATAGATCTAGTTTAGCCATGTTATTAATAAAAAAACATTTTATAAAAATATGCTTGAAGTTCATATGGTGGAAAAATACCCATCATATTGTGTGGAATATTATGAGACATGATGGTTAATATAGATGAACATTTCTGCCCTTGTTCCATATGTAAAGAGTAACACAATTCAGGGCAGTTAGGATTAAGACTTGCTTGTTTAAATGCATCATAGTTATATAATCCTTGTCTTATGTTTTGGTTACTTTAATTTGCATTTTTTGGCTCCTAGGAGAGTATATTTAAAAAAAAAATTGTACCCAAGATACACAATTTATTTAAAAAGTACACATTTTTTTACATTGGATGCGCACAGAAAATGTATGAATCGTGTCAAATTTGAATACCAGTTTTGTAAATTTTAAAAAGATTTATAAATAGACCTGCTAGGGTTCAAGTGGCCTATAAGTTACAATTGAACTTTTATTAGAAAGAAAAGCAGCTCAGGTTCAGATTTTTCACATGAATATCTATATGGTTGGTGACACCTCCCCCAAAATAGTCCACTAATACAAAATAATTAGTTTAAAGCTGAACTCTAATCAGATATAAAATATACAAAATAACGAAACTTTGCAATCATGAATACATTCTAACATTTATTAATTGTTTGAATATAATATTTCTTATTAGGCTTTTCAGGCAAGGAGTACAAAGACTCAAGTCTGGTGGACCATCTGATGCCACACTCTGAAGGAAGAAAGGGCATATCCCCATTTGCATGTCTGTCTGGAAATACAGATCATGACTTGATGAAAATGACAAACATAAGTAGTGTATGTATCAGAAGAAATGGTTTAAAGGGTCAATAAAAAATGTTTTGACAAAACATTAGAGGGTGTGTTTTAAGCTAAAATGGCTTTGAATCAATTTTTATGTTTAATAGTTTATTTTACTAGGAGTTTCCAGAGTGCTAGCCAAAGCTAAAGAAAAAAATGTCACAAATATTTTCTTTTCAGGCATTCTGTTTTTCATGGAAACCTCAGTAAGCCACAGTTAATGTTTTGACTTGTATGTGTGTGTAAATTTTAACTTGAGCTGATGTGTGCTGTAAACAACCTTTTAAACTTTATGAAGTAAGGAAAAGCAAGAAAAGGTGAAACTTTTAGCACTTCTACCAGCTGGCTTTGAAAATATAAAACATTCATAAAATATAATCACCTTTGGTATTATGACTGCTAATTAAAGCAGACAGGGAAAAATAAAGGGGCATGGCTGTGTGTACAGGAAAGACGTGGCACTCCTGTTGTGACACAGGGATAATTTCTTCTGTGCACTTCCGCCTTCTACAGGCAAGACTTCATTCCAAACAACCTCAAGAGAAGCTGATTTAACCACCATGAAGCAACAGCTTAGCTTTCTCTCTCAAATATGATGAATTTCCATTGAATATCCAATTCATTTATGTTAAAACTTCTTACCTAGAAAACACATTTACTGCACTTGATGTATCAATTTCATCACATAAGATATGTGCCTATATAATTTTGAGGCCCAGATTTACACTTTTATTTCTTTATACATGGTAATTGAGAATTGCTATTGTCTCAGTGACATTAGAATTCTTTTACAAACCAACAGGTACAGCTGAACTACTGCCTACAATTAAGGTTATCTTCCTTAAAATATTGAACAACTCTGATCAAACAGATCTAGAGAATGATGAAGTTAACTAAATCCTTGGTCCCAAAAACTCTGAATCAGTAAGATGTCACGGCATCATCTGCCGTATTTATACATTTCATCATAAAGAAACTATAATGCAGAAGGCTTGCCAGCCTGGTTGTAATTCCATGTAACTTCCATGGGGCCAAAATCACCTTACTTTAAAATTTGTCTAAACATACTGTTGACCAGCGTAGGGGACTAAAACCATTCTTAATTTTGCTTAGAGTTAGAAATATTCCATATATTCATTGTTCAAAATAAAAGGAAAAACATGTGCTTAGGAACCCAAGAAATATTGCTAATCTACTACATAATCTCATACACAATATTGTAATTCTTGCATAAAATCAATCTTGCTCTTGTTGAGAGAATGAGATATGAAGTGGTTGAGGGAGATGTGTGAACTTTACACAGACCTTTTCACTTTTATCTGAAAGTTAAAGGTGGTAGACCCTCGTTAAACAACTATTTAAGATTCTGAATATAAACCACCAAAAGTAAATACTTTATATTATTAGCCACTCTGACCATTAAGTCTTCTTTTGTTATATTTCCACAGCTCATGTTGCAAACAGCTCAAATACCTGAAAAATATATTCCCATATTTCATCTCACAAAAGAAGATGTTTGTGGAAGAAAAATCTTTCTTAACTCCTACGCTCTTGATTTTTACAAACATGGCTCCCTAGAGGCCCTTAGAACTGACAATGGGTAAGTATTTTCTGTACTGTATATGTAAAATGTATATAAAAAATGAGCACTACAAATTCAGTTTTTCTTGGAAAACACCTAAATTATAGTCAATTATTAAAACTTGTGTTAATATTTTGTAGGCTAAACCAAGGAGAAGCATATTGCAAGCTGAAGGATTTTATGCTAACCATTGCATCCATAAGGTGGGATATTTTTTATGTTGTTGCAATATATTAATAAATATTTTTTATATAGATTTGATCTTTTTGTAATATTAAAGGCATCTCTGTATTTGTGCACCCATGATACCATTTTGCAGAGACTGTCTTTAGCTACTCATTTATTGACAGTCTTCAATAAATAAATTGATATTAATCAGTCTTCCTAAAACTCAGGCTAACCCCCAAGGAACTGAGCATTAGGATTTGTTGCTTCTCTGATTTGTGTCAACTTTTTAGGGAATTTTAGCTCTGCTAATATATATTTAGCTCTATATACAACAAAGGCATTTTAAACACAAGAGTAGAGCTAACCTCGGGAAAATGTAAAGAAATGTATAGCGCGTCATCTGTTGGTGGTAAATGTTGACTATGCACCGGCAAAATTCAGAAAAGAATGTGATAAGAGTTTTCTCTGATTTAGCTTTCTCGCCTAGGCTATAAAGAATAATAACTGTAATCTATTTAAATTTACATTTCCTGCAGTATATCCATGAAAGAAATGTGTGAAGATGAAAATGACCCAGTTGCCTTGGCCTTTGACCAGCTGCATGAAATATATTCTGAAAAGTTTCAACAAGTGTAAAAAATAACATTTGCAAGAATTAAAAGTGAGACTTCTGTTGAAATCCAGGGAACAGTATACATGTCTTTTTTGTCTTTACCCTAAATATTTTACAAAAACCTTCACTTACCTTGTAATCTTCTCTCTTTCTCTCTTGGTCCCCATTTCTCATGCAGGAATTCTACTTATATTAATCTTTTTAAATATCTCTTGAATTTACAAGTCATTGTCAAAGCTTTCAATCTTTGTTTGTCCTTTCAGATGCATTTATTCTAAATTCTTAAAAGACATTTCAGAGCCTGATTACTTACAGCCTTTCCTAACCAAGGTTCCTCAAGACGCTTCCAGGAATTATTGAGCAGTTACTTTTTCACTGACCACCGATGTAAAATGGTACTTTTTCTCTGACTAACAATGTAGAAGGGCATGCCAACCAAAAGTGTAAGGAGGATTTCTTCAGAGATTACCAAAGAAATGCCTACACTGTCCACCAATGAAAGGGGGCGCACTATTGATGCCCCTACTGTAAATAACCATATTTTTTCTACAATCTTTCCAGGTATTAGGATTTATTTAATTTCTTACTAAATATAAATGTGTTGTAAAAAGCAGAGAAGTTTTGTACAATGATCCATTCTGGGTGTGAAGCATTCTAAGTATTGTAATATCTAAAATTTTCTACAACTTTTACGTAATGTTAATCATGGTGGCAATATTCATTTTTAGAGACCTGATAGTTATGTGCAAAGTTTCCTGCAGGTTATAAGGCATGATAAAGACTGCTATTCAATCTTAGCCAGGTCAAGAATCTAAATGTGTAGCTTATAGATCTGTAACTAACAATGACTTAATAAAGTGATATTGAAAATGATGATTGTAAAATAAATTTTTGAGTAAAAAAATGTTGTAACGGGGTTGTAACTATTCTAAATATTTTAGTGAAACAAAAATAATAAAACAATAAGTGTGAAATAGTGTGAACATAAATATTGTTATACTGCTCAAGAATAATAGAATCAATCTAGAAGGAATGTGTTCATACTCATTCATTTCAAAATATAAAGATCATCAGCAATAATGGAAAATGATAGCTTGGGCAAACAATTGTGCATTCTTTTTTTTATCTGGATATTTTTAAATAAAAGACAAAAAGTCACATAGAGGTCTACAACAAAATATCACATATAATAACATAGTACTAAAGAGGTAACACACAGGCAACAACAAAATTAAAAAAATAAAGCCAATCTGGATCACTAGTAAAACTAGTTTGTGGGATGTTGCCGGTATTCAAACTGTTATTTAAGTGTGTCTAAAGCATTTTTTTGTCATACTTACTAATTGCCCTGTAGACTCAACAAAAAGTAATTGGTAATTCTTCCAAAGTGTAAAAATTTTTTAAATATATCCAGACCCAGTGGCAATAGTTATTCGGGAATATAGGGAAAAAGAGTTTTAATTCCCCATCATTGTGTCCAAAAGTAGAGTAGAGTATTTATATATTGCCGACATATTACACAGTGCTGTAAACAAAAACATGTCACTAGCTGTCTCTCAAAGGAGCTCACAATCTAATCCCTAACTCGGTCATATGTCTTTAATATAGTTTAGGGTCAATTTTGGGGTGTAGCTAATTAACCTAACTGCATGTTTTTGGAATGTGGGAGGAAACCCACACAGACACAGGGAGAACCTGCAAACTCCATGCAGATAGTGTCCTGGCTGAGATTTGAACCTGGCGCTGCAAAGGCCAGAGCACTTACCTATGAGCCACCGTGCTGCCCAAGGCTAAGGCCAACCGCGCTGACACATTGAGCACATTGAGTAGCACTGTTTCTTAAATTCACTCCTGATTGATAAATGGTTAGTACTATGCCTTTCCAACTAATAGGGCTCAGAAAATATATGTATGTATGTTTTGCTTGGTAGTAAAATCTTTTGCTATATACTTGTATAGCTAACTGTTAGTCTAGTTCAGTGGCAATGTATACAAAAGGACACACTAAAAAATACTTAGCATTAGTAAGAGCTTTTCATAATTTCCTCAGCAAACAGGACTGCCATTACTGCCGCTGTCCTATGTTGATTGGCCAGCCACAGTTGGACTTTGATTGCTATTTTTACTGTGGCTGCTTGGTGGTCCTTAGATAAACTACTAAGATGATATGTAGGTTCTGCTAAAATCAGTAAAATTTCTACCCCAATTATTTTGTGATAAGGGAAAGCATATTGTATGAGCATAAGAAGAAGCTCAATGTGATGCATCCACCTTATTTAAGCCAGTGAAATAATGTTGAGAGGAATGGGCTTTGAGGCTCATGGGGAGCTGGTTAGATTGCTAATTGCCAAAAGTCCCAGCATAATTTGTTCAGTCAACTGTAGTGTGATGGGTTGCCTGTTGGTTCTTACCATGGGCCTCTTTTTCCTCCACATATGGTTCTTAGAGAGCGTTCAGTAACCTGTTTTATATATACTGTATTAAAAAAAAGCCATTCCTATGATTCCCACATCACTTTCATCAAAAAATACTAAACAAGAACAGTGTCACGGTCCCTTCCGTGACTGAGGTTAGAGGATCTGTGAGACAAGCTGCGCGTGAGGTTATCTGACAGTCTCTTTGTTTTCACTTGTTTCTGTGTTCATGTGGTCATTACTGCTTTTCTATTTAGGATGGCCTCACACTTCATGTTATGCGGTTGATATTCACTACTTGGATGTGGAAGAGCTGGTGTGTCTGGATGATATACTAATTTATTCTCCAGACATGGTGACCCATCTGGATCATGTGAAACAAGTGTTATAGATCCTTAGAGAGAATAAATTCTATGCAAAGATGGGGAAGTGTGTGTTTGCAGTCCCGGAGGTGGGTTACCTAATCTCATCTTCAGGTTTTCGTATAGATCCTGAAAAGGTCCGTGTGGTGTTGGACTGGGATCGACCCGAAAATCTGAAAGCACTTATGCGATTTTTGGGGTTCACCGATTACTACCGTAAATTTATTTTGAATTACTAGACTGTGGGTAAACCTTTAACGGACATAACATCAGATTTCTCAGTCTGGTCGGATGTAGCATTACAAGCCTTTTCAGCTGTTAAAGAGTGTTTCGCTTCTGCTCCTATACTGGTGCAACCAGATGTGTCACAGCCATTTATTGTGGAAGTTGACGCATCTGAAGTAGGGGTAGGAGCAGTCTTATCGCAGGATCCTTTACCTAGTAAATGGCGCCTTCTTCTCTAAAAATATGCTTTCTTCTCTAAAAAAACTCTCTAATGCAGAGAAAAATTATGATGTAGGTAATAGAGAGTTTGCTGGCCATTAAGTTGGCTTTTGATGAATGGCGTCATTGGTTGGAAGGAGCGATTCATCCTATTACGGTAATTACCGATCACAAAAATCTGGCATATTTGGAGTCGGCTAAACGACTGAACCCAAGACAGGCCAGATGGTCGTTGTTTTTTACCAGGTTCAATTTCATTGTCACCTATCGCCCTGGGGTTAAGAACGTCAAGGCGGACGCTTTTTCGCGTAGCTTTCTTGGGTGGGGGGTGATTCGGAAGATCCTGGTCCGATATTGTCTGAAGGGGTAGTAATATCTGCCCTTTATCCCGATCTTGAGGCAGAGGTATTGGAGGCCCAGGGAGATGCACCGGATTCTTGTCTTTCGGGGAAGTTGTTTGTTCCTTACGAATTACGACACAAGGTGTTCGAGAAACACCACTGTACAGTCCTTATAGGACACCCTGGGAACAGATCCACGGTCAGTCTCATCTCTCATGGATTCTGGTGGCCGGGGTTGTGTAAATATGTTGAGGGCTATGTGTCAGCGTGTAGTATTTGTGCTTGTGCTAAGGTGACACATACTTGGCCTTCTGGATCCCTACTTCCGTTGTCAATCCCATCCCGACCTTGGACTCATTTATCCATGGATTTTATCACAGATTTGCCTAATTCCTCAGGAAAAACGTGATTCTGGTGATTGTTGATCGCTTCAGTAAGATGTCACACTTTATTGCATTCTCAGGGCTACCTAGTGCTAAATCTCTCGCACAAGTGTTTGTCAATAACATCGCGAAGCTACACGGTGTTCCCTCGGATGTGACGTCTTATGGGGGATTCAGTTTGTTTCCAGATTACGGAAGGCGTTCTGCACTCGCCTGGGGGTACAATGGTCCTTCTCTTCGGCCTTTCATCCTCAGTTGAACGGACAGACTGAATGCACTAACCAGAATCTGGAGACTTATTTGAGATGTTTTGTCTCAGAGAATCAGGAAGAGTGGTCTTCATTTTTGTCTTTGGCCGAGTTTGTCATAAACAACTGTAGGCAGAAGTCCACTGATAAGTCGCCGTTTTTTGGGGCATATGGGTTTCATCCGCAATTTGGCACATTTTCTGGTACAGAGACTTCAGGCATTCCTGAAGAGGAAAGATTTTCCTCTTCTTTGTCATCTATTTGACGGAAAATTCATAATAATTTAAAAAAGATGGGCAACAAGTATAAACGTATGGCTGCCAAGAGAAGTATGAGTGGTCCGGACCTAAGAGTGGGTGATTCTGTGTGGCTGTAAACAAGAAACATTAAGTTGAAAGTACCTTCTTGGAAGTGGGGTCCAAGGTTTATTGCTCCATAAAAGATCTCTGCTATTATTAACCTGGTTGCCTTTCGTCTCGAACTTCCACAGGCTTTAAAAATTCATAATGTGTTCACAAATCACTGCTGAAGAGATATGTCAAACCTCCGGAACCATCCTCCTTGCCTCCCGCTCCTGTCATGGTGGACGGTAATCTAGAATTCTCCGCAGATCCATCCAGTATCTCGTTCACTGGAAGGGTCACGGTCCAGAGGAGAGAATGTGGGTTTCAGCGACCGACGTTAATGCTAGTTGCCTAGTGAAAGCTTTCCACAAGGCTAATCCGGATAAGGTCGGTCCTGGGTGTCTGGAGGCAACCCGTAGAAGGGGGGTACTGTCATAATCCCTTCCGTGACTGAGGTTAGAAGATCTGTGAGACAAGCTGCACATGAGGATATCTGACAGTATCTTTGTTTTTACTTGTTTCTGTGTTGTTGTTTGTAATGACCACACCCCTTGTATCAGCTGCAGCTGGTGGTCATTACTGCTCCTCTATTTAGTCTGGCGTCACACTTCATGCAATGCGGTTGATATTCACTACTTGGATGTAGAAGAGCTGGTGTGTTGTCCTCTTCAGAGTTCCTGCTCCTCAGTTTGCTATTTAAGATAAGTTGTACTGCTCTTGGTGTTTGTTGTTCTCTTGTGCTTCTTGTTACTAGGCCTCAGGGAGACGCTGGTTCATTCATCAGGGAAGGAACCAGTAGTCTCAAACCCTGTCACTATTCCTAGGGGAATTCAGAGCTACTAGGGCCTAGGTTCCAGTATATGAATATTCCCACCTTCAGGGGATATTCATACTGACAGGAGTCAGGGATAGGTTAGGGTGTCGATAAGGTGTGACCGTTTCCCTTTCCCTAGCCTTTGAAGGCCTAGTCCCTTGTCTTTATCCTTCTGTTTTCCTCCTGGTGTTCCTCCCCTCCCCTGTTTATCTGTGACAAACAGTCAGGAAAAAATATGCTTATCTACAACTTTTTAATAACCATTTAAATCTGCAACCTAAAGTATTGAAGACAGACGATCACCACAACAACCTGGTAATTAGCATTTGCAGAACGGGAGAAAACCCTCCTTCTTTCTCTGGAAACAGATTTCCTTTTTGTTTAGCAATGGCTACTCCTACAAAGGTAGCACAATTGCCATCCCAGGTTAGATGAGTTTGAGAAGATACAATTATCAACACACATACAATAAAAATACGGCTCATGTTCTTACAGATGATAATAATTAGAGAAAGTCATGATTTTTTTTTTTTTAGTAAAAAAGGAGCATACCAACAATGAATATGGAAAGGGGAAAAGTGACCTAAATGTTACTAATTATGAACCACATTCTTATCTGACTACAGGTAAGTCCGAGTAAATCTGAAAGATAGGAATAAATAGCAAAGAGCAGAGTCTTTTGTTCAGTCATACCAAGGCCCAAAGCACAACTTTTTAAACATTAGGTATAATCATGTGGGACCCTTTTCATGTTCTTAAATCTTAAGTGCCAAGTTTGAAGTGCTTTTGGAATAATTTAAGGAACTAACATTCTTTATTCTTACTCTGCCAGTACTTAATCCAAATTTGTCTTTTTCAACAGGTATGTTATCCTCTCTTACTAGCATCTATACTGTTGTGTCCATTTTTATACCAACTTCATCTACTTGTGTATGGTATGCCCTGCATTTTACATATACTCATTGTACCAATTTGAATTCAGCCATCCTTTTATATGTTTACTATCCCTTTGTCCCAGCTGACTGCACAATGATATTTATTGCTCTGCTAACCCCACCCCTACCCAGGTTCAACTAATCTTCTAAACTCCATTAAATTTGATTCAGTTCAGCCATCTAAGGGCCCAAAGCTCAACTATTTAAATATCAGGCATGATCACGTGCCCAAATTAATTAATCCAGGGAATAGAACTATTTAATACCAAGAACAATTATTCTCACCATGGCTCTGTCCGGGGACCCCAATCAGCAACACTGATATACAAGGATCTCACTCGCATGCACCAGAAAATGGAGACAGACAAGCAATAAAGGTAATCAAAATGTTTATTATCTCATCACATACTACATATGCATATAGCGACACCTGGGCCCACAGGTACCTAGAGGACATGCCTGCCCCTAGGTGGCACAAGCTATGCCCAATGGCTTGCCTTTTTTTATGAAGACTGAGGAGGGTCGACCCTCTCGGACTTGTTCACCACATACCCCAGATGATCAGATCAGACCATCAAATATCAGGGGGACAATGACATGGCAAAACCTATTCATTGATCAAAACATGTTGACAGACATATTTACCTTTTGGGGTACCTTTAGTTCTCCCATCACACCATATCTAAATATAATTTTTGTATTTAAGACACATATTTTCCTTTTGGGTATCAATGATATTTACTTTTAACTAATGCTGGTAAAGTTATACTGTCACTTCTAGTCCGCTAGCTTATTTATGTATTTCATGCAAGAGTCTGGCGTGATGCCCAGACATGCGAATCACTTAGCTACTGCCTATAATAGATAGAGCATAATGACAGTGCAGCTAACATCTAAAGATCAAGCCACCACTAAGGAGAGATAAATACTTTTGAATATTAACTGCGTATATACCTATATAAGTGTACAGCATCCATTTTGTGAAGACACATCCTTCATGTTATGTATTACTTAAGGAATGCGTATTGATCACCATTATCTAACACTCACTCATATGGTCCAGCCATATCACATTTGTATCACAAACCAGGTATTGGATATTGGAACAGAATTTGAACCACCACTCCACACTCTGCCACTTTTACCACAGGCCTTTGGAATGCTCTCACCATCGGGCTAACCCCTGACCATAGCACAACAGTCACACCAAATGTCTACAAAACAATGCTCATGCAGCAGAACACAAATGGAGGAAATCTGCCTCAGTGCTGAGTTCAGCTGAGATTACAAAGCCAGGCTAGAACACAATAACACTGCACTCACTGTTACCAACCAAATTACTTCTCCACTGGCATATCATCTCAACCCATGCAGCCTCTTCTCAACAAATGAGTCCTTTTAAAACCCTATACCTGCTCCCCCTACAACTACCTTTTTGCTCAAGACATAGCCACCTACTTTAAAGATAAAATCACCAAATTAGAAATGATATCTTTGCTCACTGTATCCACCTGTAAATCATCGCTAACCTCCTTCACTCTTCTATCTGCTTCCTACCTGTCTGACCGCTCCTTTCAAGTTTCTTTCAGTGGTAATTCCTCCTCTCCTACTTTCCCTGTTGGTGTTCCCCAACAGTCCTTGGACCGGTTCTCCTTTCTTTGTACACCTCCTATCTCGGTAGTTTCATATCCTCCTTTGGGTTACAGTATTATCTGTATGCTGATGACATTCAAATCTATCTATCCACCCCTGACTTGTCTCCTTCAGTCTTGGATAAGGTCTCATGCTGCCTATTGGCCATTTCTTAATGGATGGCTGACAGATTTCTAAAACTCATCCTAGATAAAAATGAACTTATCTGCGATGGGAGAGTGGGTGGGTTCTGTCATAATGATGTAACTCTGGAGGAAGTTCCTTCCCCTTTGAGTGACACATGGCTCCCCGTGCATGTGCAGTCGGAAGTCCATGCATTTAGTGGTCTGTAAGTCCGAAAAGGTTTCAGACCACTGTCTTAAACCTTTACTACTCATCCACAATTCCATGTCCTATTGTGTGCTACTTTCCCCACCTCTTAGACTGTAAGCCCTTTTGGGCAGGGTCCTCTCCTTCTTCTATGTCATTGTTTGTAATCTGTCCATCATTTGCAACCCCTATAATAATATTATAATAATAATATTATTAATGTAGTCTTAGTGTTAGAATTACCAACAAAAAAGGCATATATATATATATATTGGATTCTCCTCTGAGAAAATTTGATCAGAGCCTGAAGTGAATGATTATAATCCAGTAAATGGCACATAGGGAGTTTAGACATGTACATATGGTACTATGCACAGGGAATACAAATACATCCGGTGTCTGGGTCCATTCTTGGCATTGGCACATATAGAGCCGAGGTCTACATTACATGCGAGTACAGGCAAAAAAAAAAAACAGTCAGAAGAGCCTTTGTATGTCTCTTCTGTCAAAAATGTCCACCTCCTGGTAACTTTCTGTATTCTTGAGTTTAGTTCTGCATTAACTTGCATTAAAAAGCAAAGTGTGCTTAGTGATTGTTTTTAAATGCTTATATATGCCTTTTCACCTTTCAGTATGGCCAATGATTAAATTGCAAAAAAGGACTAACAATAAAACACTTGTAAAAGCAATATATAACACATAGCAGGAAAACAATTCTTCCAATAAATTTTTATTTTTTTATATGACTCCAAAAGCTCCCCGCCTACATAATGTGCTTAGCATGTGTGTAGTGAGGAAACGAAACACAAAACTGGAAACACTCCAAACTCCCTTACTAAAGTGAAGGTCAGACTTATCCGAACAGACTTTATACTCAGTCTTTACTATAGTGAGGGACACACAACTCTGGGCAGATACTACAGGTATGATTGTATCTCTTCCAACAAATCTGATAATCGTATATAGACTGAATTGCTTTAATTCTGTTAATGGCTGCAAAATAAGGTGTTTAAAGATGTATTTTAAATGTATTTTCTGACTTTTCTCTAATGCATTATCTACTTCAGAGGCTACATTCAGTGCATTTGTGTTTTGCAGGTAACCTAATATCATGAATGTATTGCTATTATAGTAGCTCTGCTGCTATGATATATATATATATATATATATATATATATATATATATATATATATATAGAGAGAGAGTAATATTCTATTATTTCTAATAAAAACACATTTATGCTATGTTTGTTTTGTGTATGGAAATTACCATTTATTGTTTTTGTGTTGGGAAAATTACACGGTTATACACTCAAGAATGATGGAATAACTGATAACTGTATTAGCAATAATCTGTAGAGATTACACCTGCATGATACAACAGCTGCATAATAGGTACCCTTGTAGCTCTGTAGTTATGTATTCCTCATTTATCATATGAAATTTATAGAAACTGATTTTATGTTTATTTAAAATCCCCCAAGGACCCTGTTTATTTTAAATTAGTCTAAGTGGGTATTTCATTTTGGGTTAAGAAGTAAAAGGGAAGTTTGCCCAATTGGACACATGTACCTACAAAAAAATAAAAAAGGGGTTTTAGGTATTTCATACTTTATTAAACTGAAAAATATGATGCATATATACATTAAGGCAAATGCATCCTGACTTTTTATTTAATAAATCTCCTGTACATGTAAATCAATTTTGTCATTGTGCAGCAAGGAGTTGACACTGGATGTCAAGCAGCACTCAATTAACCATTATCAGTTACTATTAAGGATATTGCTGGATTCTGCAGGTGTTAGTTTAAAAAAGGGCAACTTTGTGTTGTTTATTTCTAGGGTTGTCTTTACCTTTCTAGGAATGGGTATGGGTACTCATTCCCTAGGGTGATCCCTAGCAAATATCTGGGGGTCCCCTTTACATTACCTGATTCCAATAACCACTTTATCCAAAGCCCCCCCCCCCTTATGAATCTGATTTAATAATTACCTGCATTACCAATAAATATCTGAACCGAGGACAAGATTTACATTTCTCTTTCTTGGTGGAGCACTTTCTACTGAATTTGGCAAAAAAGGGAGGGGGGGATACAGCATTGTACTTTTTCAACCACCCATTAATGTACTTTTTCAACCACCCATTTAGTTATTTTTTGGTGCCAAGATGTAGATGAGGGCATAAGAGACTTGTTTTTCGGACAAACATTTACATCCCAAGTGCTGCTGTGGTTAGAATGTATGTTTTTTATGTTGCTGCAATGTCTATCACTATGACTCACTAGTATCTAGACTTATATTTATTGTGGTGTAGCTCTATTACGTCTCTATTACATTTTACCTGCTACATGTACCAATATGTTACTCTGCTTAAGTCAATTGACAAAACTGGATATGTTTTTTTTAAGTTGTGCTACTTTTTGTGCTTTTTAATAAACCTGTTGTGCTCATATTAATAAACTGTTCTAGCATATGGCTATATTTTGCTTTATAAGCTTTATAAGCTCAATTTATATGACATATTCTCACATTTAATTTACATTCTCGAGGTATAACATAAATGTCAGCATCAATGTCATCAGAGGTTTAATTTAGGACTTCATTACACTGTTTTATGGGACGTCCTACAGACTTGTATTCCATTTCTATATAGGTGGTATGGAGGGTGGGAATTTCATTATCTACTGTCTTATTGTATGTAGAATAAATATGCCAATTTAATCCCTCCTCTCAAAAGGTCACTCCTTCCTCCTTAATCTTTTGAGGTTATGTTCAGGGCAACATCCCTATGTTTTCTTTTTTATTTATAGCTTTCAACAATCACCCCCAATGCAATGATTGATCTCCAAAACCGCTGAACTATCTGGTCACAGTTTCCTCCTACTAGTAGTAAAACTAGGTGTTGAGTTTTCTTTTGTGGAAAATGATCCAGTTTCCAAAGGACTTGTTGGTTTTGGTTTTCTGACATAATTATTTTTTTCAAAGTATAGTAAAAAGATGAATAAAGGTTAATTTTCTGAAACAGAGCTTGATGCCACAGACTAGACACATTCATTCCAACTTTCTGAAAAAAGAAACAAAGACACCCCTTTTAGCACCATGTATAAGGAGCACACACTTGCCATGCCCTGTGCTTTGCAGACTACGAATTAAGCAGATGTAAATCTAACTGCTGGCTCCCAGGGTTTTGCCATAACTCACCTGTCCACCTGCTCACTTCAGCTATGCAACAATCGGGGTCTACTTCTTTTGTATCACTGACATCTTTGTCTGGTTAACCTATGAGTTTGGAGTCTTTGGCTATCTGCATCCCAGGGTGGGATGATGCAACTCCTGCACATGTTCTTGAGAACTATTTAATGTCTGCATGATTTTCTGGGAAGACTGTACATGGAGCTACGCATTTGTGGCTTAGTGCTTTTAATACATAGATAATTATGGCCTAAACCCAAAAATGCATTATTGAATGTTACCTTTTCTTTATACTGTCCACAAACTGTTGCAAAATAAAAGTTGGATAAAAAGTTAGACACACAGTAACAGTTTTTATAGTTGAATATACATTTTTATACAGGTATAGTATGTATCTGTTCAAAAAACAGAACATCCAATGAGAAAAAAGGGACTAAATGATTTTGTTCCAAAAGAGGGATAGTCTGTGTAAATAAAAGATAGTTCGGAGCCATGTCTTTTATTAAAGGTGTAGTGTTCTAAAGCAATGATTTTATTTTTATCCCAAGGAACCCATGCATAAGTGAAACTGTGAACTGAATAAGACTAATACAACCTTTTTTCACTTGGGTCTGAATTTGCATGATTAGATTTTATAAAAGCAATTTGTAAAGGATTACCTGTTCATGGGTCTGCCATCCAGATTCACAGTACAAATCTGACCTGCAGGCACTCTTCTAAAGCTACAATAATTTCATTGTGAAATGTATTTATCACATGCGAATTCCAAGGTTTTGTATTTGAAATCATAGGGGACCTTAAAAAGGACTGAGCGGTCTTTTCTCCCTTCCTTCCATCACTATACTTCCAGGATAACATTTCCAGCAGATAAAACTGTAAGAGGACATGCTTCATTTTTTCATTATTTAAAATTTCCACTGTTGTTGAACACAAGCGGTCTTACAAGTGTGCCAGGTGAGATTAATCCTTTTATTAGGTCCAAATGTATTTTGTAAATACAGCACTATGTCATTTACCTGGGAGTCAGATGTAATGAAGATTGGCTTGGTGGCTTAGTAAGTCTGCTTTTAAGGGCAGCATCTACATCCAGAGTCTTACCAAAACAGTGCAGCCACCAACACATTCATGTAGTGCAGGGGTGCCAAACTCTGGCACGCATGGGCCTTATTTTTTGGGGCCCCCCAGTGTGAGCAGTGTGAGGTGGGCAGTGTGAAGTGGGCAGAGTGGGGAGGGCAGTGTGAGGAGGGCAGTGTGAGGAGGGCAGTGTGAAGTGGGCAGAGTGAGGAGGGCAGGGTGAGGAGGGCAGGTTGAGGAGGGCAGTGTGAGGAGTGCAATGTGAGGTGGGCAGTGTGAGGAGGGCGATGTGAGGAGGGCAGTGTAAGGAGGGGAGTGGGAGGTGAGCAGTGTGAGGAGGACAGTGTAAGGAAGCCAGTGTGAGGAGGGCAGTGTGAGGTGAGCAGTGTCAAGAGGGCAGGGTGAGGTGGGCAGTGTGAAGTGGGGAGAGTGAGGAGGGCAGGGTGAGGAGGGCAGTGTGAAGTGGGGAGAGTGAGGAGGGCAGTGTGAGGAAGGCAGGGTGAGGTGGGCAGTGTGAGGAGGGCAGTGTAAGCAGGGGAGTGTGAGGTAAGCAGTGTGGAGGTGGAGTGAGGAGGGCAGTGTGAGGTGAGCAGGGTGAGGAGGGCACTGTGAGGAGGGCAGTGTGAGGTGGGCAGTGTGAGGTGAGCAGTGCTCCATTTCTTGTGCAGCAGTCATTCTCCTCTGACAGATGAGCTGCAGCTTTCACTATAAACTTACTGCAATATCTGTGCAATTATCTGCCATTCAATTCATTTTCAGTTTCATTAGCTCCAGCCACTTCTGCGTCAAACTCAGTATATATATAAATAAATATATGTTTAGCATTTTTATTGTTGGTAGATCATTTTGATTTTGATTTTGTTTGTTTTGTTCTCTGTTTAAAATTTAAAAAAATAATCTTAGGTCTCATCCTCTATTATAGGCTTGTTCCAGATTGAATGTTAAGCAAAACCTGTTTGTTTCCATATGAAAATGTTTTATATCTAATGGCAAGGATAAACTTCAATTTTTTCAATAATTTTTAAGTTTTCCCCCCGAATTGGTCTAAATTTTTAATTTTGGCCCTCTGTGTGATGTAGTGGGTGTTACTGGCTGGGAAACTTACCACTCAGCAGCCAGAAAACTTGAGCCAATTCTGAATGAGTTACTAAAAAAGTATTATTTAGAGTAGATTAAGTCCTATTGCTCACAAGTTCGATTCCCTATTATTCTACACAGATATCTTGAAAACGACATCATGGACTCTAAAAAAAACAGAAAAAAGAGAGGCAAAAATAAAATTGCCGAAACATCTGCAGCAGACCAGTCTCCTGAACCAAGTGTACCATCTGATTGTTCTTCTAACCGTGAAAGAAAATTTGCAGTTCAAATATCAGGTGAAGTAGTCTGCCTTTCCCATGCTTATTCCAACATGCAAGCCAGTTATCTCCTAAAAGTGCCCTAAAACCTACTTTAATCCTAAAATATACCAATCTCCCACTGTCCTGCAACTTGTTATAGGTGGTGTCATACATACATTAAACTGATAACATATTCTGAACATGCCTGAAAACTGCTCACCACAGTGGTCCACGGGCAGCCAGGGTTGTGGCTGATCAGACAGGAATCACCAGTGGGCTGGGCAGCTTTTACTGCCTGTTCAGAATATATAAATACCAAACCATGTATAGACAGTGCACAGGTTCACTTTACATGTGCAATTTTAACACCCTACAATATATACTAATACACAATTTCTATCATACAGAGCTTTCGGAACATTCAGATTTTCTTCACGGAATGGCAAGCTTTCTCGTGGAGCAGTTATCAAGAGCTTCGTAAGTTGAGATATAGGAACATGTAGCCAGTAGTAAAAAGCATTACCTGGTCTTCAGTCTCCTAAAGGAGTTTTAAAAAACACCTTAGGCCAGTGGTTCCCAACCTTTTGGACGTCACGTACCACTAAATTTACGGACTGCAGCCCGCGCATGCGTGGGGAGCTGTGTGTCACTGAAAGGGGAAGAAACTTCCCCCAGAGTGATGTCATGATGCCAGAACCCAGCCTCTTTCCCATCGCAGGTCTGAGCCTGCGATGCATACGGAAGACATGGTCAGCGGCTCTGCCCTGTGTGCCCCCCCCAAGTGGGGTCCTTCTCCTGACCCCGCTGGGGGTTGCACCGGCCAGAGCTGCAAACCACCAACATTTTCTTGCAGACCACAGGTTGGGGCACAGGTTTGAATAGGCCACATTCAAACTGTTGTGGTGCATAACTACACCCATATAATAGGCTAGGGCCTGTTGATTTTGGAATATTTATCTGCATAAATATGGAAATTATATCCCCTATCAATGCATATAGATATTCAGTAAAAGAAGGTTCATGTACAAATTATAGCTAGTCACTCAAAAAGTTTAATTAAGAAAACAAGGTGAAACAAAGTACACAGCAATATTGTTTGATATCTAAACATAGGAACTTCAATCAATGATATATACAGCATAAGGTTAATATTAGTAAACCCCTGTAATAATCTAATATTGCTTAGTACAATACAGCAATTACAAAATGGCAAAAGTAATGCAGTAATACTATAGATACCCATAAGACTACAATCAGGAATATCTTATAGCTACCTGCTAAGAGGTTAATGGGTACCTCAGGAGCCTACTTCCTTCAGCAGAGGACTCCATAATAGCTTACCTAAGGAGACCCTCAGGTGACAAAGAGCAAGCAAGAGAGCCAGCAAGCGAGCCAAGAGAGCAAGAGACCCAAAATCTCTCGGTCCCCATTTTTACATAGTTAATTCCCATTAGGTATCCTTGAGGCTCTTGGATTGGTTACTGGACGTGATCTGTAAGATGACTATTGGTTGATGCACCCCCCCCCCCCCAGACTGGGATTGGTTACTGTAACTTCAGGAATTTACTAGGCCTCCTAGCTAAGTTGATATGGGAAGCTGCAGGTAAAGTCAGGTGGGGTCATCTAATTTTAGTTGTCACCAAAAGGTCTGGATGGGCCATCAACCCCCACCCATCTGTCCAGTCCTTATCCAACTCCTGCTGCCTCAGGCTTCATTATTATGGGAACTGAATCAGTTTTCTGGCATCTGTTTGTCTAATGTCACTAGTGTCATTGAAACTCCTTGGAAACCCTAGGTGGTCTGACAAAGAGAAACAGATCACCAACATCCCCACACATATACATTATATATATAGATATATATACATCTGTATCTATCCACATATATCATGTTTGACAGTGGGGGGCAGTGAGAGGTACTGAACCTTTCATTGCCACCCCCTTTATTCTCTATTGGGCTGCCCTCATATTTTCTACATGTAGCATCTTCCCTGAGGCAGAAGTTGACGTAGTGAGGAAGTCCTAACTATACCACAATCTTATTGCCGGTCTAATTGTAGCCTAATGCAGATTGGAAATATTCACAAACAACACATTGATGTGTTTCATATTACCAATACTTGAGTCATGAGACTTCAAAGCTCTGTCAAACTTTTATTCATCTTTGCTGCAATGTGAATAAGGCAAGTACTTACTGAATATGGCATGCTGCTGATTACTCCTTTTTTGTGACTATTTTTCAATTAGTTTGAACTATGCAGGGCCCGAGGAGCTGGTGGTGTTGTTGTGTTAAATGGGCGGTGCCGAATTTGAATGTACATACTAATACCCCAATGCACGTTTTTTACTGCCCTGCAACAATATTTAATGTTTAACACACAATCAACTTTTGGTTTACATCTCTGTGTTGTAGTAGTCTAAATGCATTACTGTTCACTGGCAGGGTATGTTGGGATATAATTCAAAATGGAACTGCAACACACTTTGTTTCATGCATTAGTTTTGCATTGTAGTAACCAATGCAACAGTCTCAATCAATCCTAAATTCTCTAACTTCAACCAATTCCATATTTCTACCAAAATGGAGAAACAGTGTTCTAATATAGATTTTAACCATTGGAATTGGAAAAGCAAACCTTTTTATTAGCAGAAAATCTATTGTAATAGTGTTTCAGTAGCTGCTATCTACAGAGGCCTACAAACATTAAATACCCAATTCATTGGTAAAGGAAGAGACTTCCCAGCAAGGGAAACCCGGACTACCCATTGGTTGCTAGGAGTCCCTTGAATTGTGCCTGATTTATTAAAGCTCTCCAAGGCTGGAGAGAATACACTTTCATCAGTGACTTGGTGATCAAGCAAGCCTGAAACAAATGTCTACAAAGACATTTGCTATTTATTAGCAAATGTTTTGAATCTTGGACCAGATCAATTTCAAGGTTGGCTGGATCACCCAGCTTCACTTATGAAAATGTATCCTCCCCAGCCTTGGAGAGCTTTAATAAATCAGGTCCACTGTGTCTGATTGACCTCTCATTTGATGATACCTGCATAGTATCTATAAACTTGGTATTTTAGCCGTCACTGTAGAGACCATTCATACCACTGGCCACCAAATCAGAAGGTTTTTTGTCCCAGTGCCCCCCCCCCCTAATTATTGGTTTTAGCTGGAACTGAAATAATTTCAAGGGTTTTTCAAGGGTAAAACTATGTCAACTATGTCGATAGGCTTTTTATATGAGATATGTTTATTTCCCTAGTGCTTGAACGTGACGGACTTATGTCTTTTTTCAACCTGACTAACTATGTAACTATGTCTGAGGATTTTGCTATTTTTTTCTGAATAAGTTCCCTTGGATGCTGTGTGTGAAAACTGTGTTGTTTGCCTATGTCATCTGACCTAACAGAAACTAAACTACAATTGTTATGTGCGGTATTTGAATTATTTGAAGTAAAATGTCTATCAAAGCTGTCATTTCTTTCAGGTTTGAAAGTTTACTTAATGATTACATGGAATCTGATGTATTTGTGATTGATGGCGATTCTTTAATAATTACCTGCATTACCAATGAATCTCTGAAGCGAGGACAAGATTTACATTTCTTTTTCTTGGTGGAGCACTTTCTACTCAATTTGGCAAAAAAGGGGGGGAAATACAGCATTGTATTTTTCGAGGTAAGTTCTATTTTATTTGCTATTTTATTTTAATCTCTATTTAAATCGCTTGTTAATGGAATAAGTTAAAGCCATACAATGTACTTCCTTTGGATCCCCTAAATATCCTTAATATTTGGTATTTTAACATAGCACATTTAACATAATTTTTTTGCAATATATATATATATATATATATATATATATATATGTGTGTATTGAATTAAAATTATATATTTTTCATTCTTACATGTACTTTTAAAGGAAAATAATACAGAATAGATGATCTTTAGAAGCAAGCATACTTGCTAAGATTTCCTGTAGAACAGTACATTTTTTTTGCGGGTTTATGGAAAATAAGGTCCCTTGGCTATTTTGTCTGTGTCAGCCATTGGTATGCAGCTATATTGGTATGGATCCTAACAGATGTAAGTCTATATTGCGAACAAGTAGCAAAAAAAGCTGTTAGAAAAGTCCATACTCTATTAGATTTTTTTTTTAATTTGGCACCGGTACGTGTCCCCTATGACAGCGCTCAGCTCCCATGTCCTTCATTTGGCAATAGCTTACTTAGCTTTACAAATGACCGAGCTAAAAAACATGACTTAGCCCCCAAACTTTAACTGTGTTTATTGAAAAATTCATAATATCAAGATTTGTTATACTTTGCAAACTGAACTTAACCCTACCAAAATATTGGTAACAAATTGACACTCAATAAACTACTACAATAAATGAGTAACATACTGGAAAACAAAATGGCAATTGCTTGCAATACAATAAAAACAAACAGGCAGTTGTGACAGTATGAAGGCAACAGTTGGACAGTCCTTACAATACACTGGCAAAGAACAGTAACTATAATTGTAGTCCATTCTCCCTAACTTTTTTATTAGCTCCACTATCAGCCTCTGATCTGATATCAATACATATGAACTAAAGGAGGAGAAAGCTCAGCCTCCAGCTGTATATTCTTTTATAGACATGTTAAGCATCAGACGATTGTCGCCCTGTTCTTACTGCTACAGCCATTGTGTAATTAAAGTGTGAATGCTGACATCACTAGTCCAAGTAGCTAGTTGTTGCTCCAACTCAGCATTTTTACCTAGCAATCTTTTTTTGTAGTAGAAGTCTAAATTCAGAGAGTACTATTCAGTGAAATAAAATAAATGGTTGAAAGATACAGATTCAAAAAAAAAATAGTGGGGCTTGGTCTTGATGCAAATGTAATAATAGTCAGGACTTCATAGAATCAACTCTGAGCACTGGAGCCTTGACAACCTTACATATACAAGCAGTGTACAATGGATCTGGCACAAAGAACTATAATTTAGTCAAAATGTATCCTTTAAAATTTGGTTAGGTTAAAAATTTGAAAATATAGATGTAACCAACACTTTTTGACAAAAAAAATAAATAAAAAATAAATAATTTTCCTTAATTGTTTATCACATGCCCATCAAAAACAACTACTAGTTGTAAACACTGGTTTGTTTAACCCAACTGTTTATTCGGACTGTTTGAACGAACTGATGAAAGAAGCAGTAATGAGTTTTAAAACAGGTCATCACTGACCTTTGAAGCTGTTGGTATTGTGGAAAAGTTCATCCTGAAATTTGAAATCAATAAATTAATTTTTTTAGCAGCTCATTCTATTGTACTCTGTCTATACAATCCTGAAAGTTACACAACTCTGCCAGAGAACACAGCCAGCTTGCTGATCCTCCTTAGCTCTACTACAATTTAAAAGTTTTCTTTGATCCACAGGATATGCAACATTTGTACACTGGATGTCCTGACCTCGTCTCCTTACGCTCTCAACTTATGTTGCATCTTGAACATAATACAGACATACATGTACATATCTTTTCCAACTTTTTGTGTAAACAATGGAGGGAGTTTATCGATTGTCAGGCTCCTTATTTTGTGATGGCTTCTGATGAAGGACTAAACAGCGAACAGACATGTTTTTTAAATCTGCTAATTCTTCATACACTTGGGAACCAAATAAATGTTGTTCTTACTGCTGGACAGGACTCCGATAATCTGAGAGTTTTTGGCTATCGTGTGTGTGCAAGATTTCATCACAGGAAATATCTGCAAGAGGTATGCAATACCATTAGTTCCCATGTATCACAGCAGAACAATCATGTACAATTGGAAGCATGCAAAATCTGATTTATGAAAACTCCTCATGCATTTTCTGTTCTTTGTAATGGGGCAACTTTATGTTTTTATGTCCAAGTAAGGGCCTACAAGCAGAAGGTGCAACAGTGCATACTCAATACAGTTAGTCCCCAAGTTAAGGACATTAGACATACAGAGGACTCCCAAATATAAACGGGGCTTCCCTGCTAGTTTGTATGCAAGAGGGAGGGTTGATAGAGGGTAAGGGGTGGTCCACATGACTTGCAGAAGAAATCTTTTGCTAAATACAGCTGAGACTGAGCTCTTTTGCAACATCTTGTGACTCCTTAATGACTAAAACAAACTCTGCAGTTGCATATCAAAGCACAGCTTGCTCCAGAAGGTAATGAATATCTAGGCTCCATAGAATTTTTTTGCTTTTCTTTTTTGCTTTGTGTGTGATTAACTCTCAGTGAGGATTTTATACAGTAACTGACACCACGTTGCCTAATAATACGTTAAGACAAACATCTGTCCTACTTGCATTTTTTAAAATAATGTACCTGTTCTGACTTACATAAAAATTCAATTTAAGAACAAACCTACAGTCCTATCTCGTACGTAACCTGGGCACTACCTGTACAACTTCACAAGTTCAGGGAATATTATATCCTTAAACATAAGAACATCATTCCTATTTCTATCCACGACAGGTAGGGCAGGTAATCCAAGAACTGATGCAAAGTATGTAATGTAATGCAAAGTAACAGAAAACTGAATGCTACTTAGATCAGAGTAGGGTTTATTACATTTTGACGAGATCCTAATAATTAAGAAAATCTTCTTTAACTCTTTCATTTTGCCATTTGCCAAAGTAAACCACATTTACTGAGCTTGGTTTAGACATTTAAGCTAAATGTCCCAAAAGGGTCGAATGCTATATACCAGGCACATAGAGCGTAATTGGCCCTAGCACAGGATTTGAAACAACATTTAAGTGTAATAACTATCCTTGTTTTTTTCCAGAATATTGCAAAGATGAAGAATGTTTTGCAAAAGCTAATTACAAGTTTTCAATCACCTGACAGAAATGATTCTTTATTCTCGGGGCAACACATGGAAAACGCGAAAAAACAGGTAATTGTACATTACCAAAAACAGGTAATTTGCACAATAGTAACCCTAATTATATATGATATAGATTCCTAGGTTACTTTGTAGTGGTGTAAGGCCAGGTATAGGGATATTACAGACATATTGCACTTTGACTTCTTCTTTGCTGCAGTCAGACTAGTGAGGGTTGAGGATAATATTATTTATAGCGTAAACCATCTCTTTGCTTGTACAGGCAAAATAAAAATATTACTTTTACAGTTATTTCTCCCTAACAGTTCATCCTGGCTATTCCTTTGCCCTCCTGGCACTTCATTTAGCCACTGCCCTCTGCAAGCTCCAGAGCAGTTTGCTGGATTTCAAACTGCATACACACATTCAATTTTTGTCACTGGAAAAGGCAGGTGAATGAAAGAGTGCTGTACACACAGCACTGTTCTGTTCTATGGAGTGGGGAGGCGGCAGAACGAGCAAGCGGCACCCCGCTGTGCTTTTCTCTGTTTTACAGTTCTCCGCTAGTTGTTCGTGGATCTGTTAGGACCTCTGTACACATGTCAGACTCTCACCTGAGATGAGCCAGACTGTTAGTAATGGACCAGAATCGTCTGATGTGTGTAGCATGGGGTCAGGGATTACTTGATCCTTACCCTATGCGACAGAGCAGTGCCAACTAGGAGGGAAAGGAAGACATGTTCGGCCAGTAGCAAGAAAGGAAAAAGGGCTAAACTTCACTCTAATATGTTGGTTTAGTTTTAAGCCAGCCCCATGAAATCAAACATTTACAAATATATGAAAAAAGTAGGCAATTGGGGCTTTTTGTCATGCATGGTAAATCATATTTACTCCAGGTAGAAACAGTATCAAAAATACAAACAATAATTACATTTTTGTAAACATTCCTGTTTCCTGTTTAATTCCTTTTTTATTTGTATCAAGGACACATTTTAAAATACAATGCTTATTATTCATTAGAGGAAAATTATTTTTTTAAATATTGGTCAAAATAATTTTGACCATTAGATTAAAAAAACATCCTTTTTGTAATAGAATATTACTAAGAAATAAATATAATTTTACTTTGTTATAAAATAAGTAATTACACAGTTATTTCCATATAGTATTGCTCACATTTGCTCAATAACCAGTGCCATTTGTTCAGGTTGAGGTTTGTTTGGCCAAATGAAGGCAAAAATTGGAACATTGGATAACAAGATAAGTGAACACAACAGACAGCCACTTACCACTGTGCACATTCACAACAGGCTCACTACTGTTCATAACAGTGTATTTTAAGCCCCTCGTTTAAGGTTTAGGAACCTTGCAGTTTGGTTTGTACTACGGCTTAACTTGATTTTAGGCTTAATCTTAAAGTAATCCTAATGTTTATATAATGCTTTTATAGGTTTGTGATGACCTTTCACTTGTTAGAAGACATTTAATCAGTGGATCAGACATACGCACACTTGTATGTGCAATTTCATGTTCTATGACATTGAGGATATTTAATGAGAAGCAAATGACACCACAGGTATGCTATAAACATGTCATGTGTAGATTATGAGATTTTCAAGTCATGTTTATTGATTTTTTCTACTAATTTCTTGATGACAATTGCCACAATATACCCAGAGAATTACCCTGTGCATTGGCTAAGGTTAGAATTTTCATGGCATTTGTCTTTGAGCCAACACTTTTACTGTGTTCAATACATCTTTCTGTATGTTTACTTTACCTTTTTACTTTGTACAATGTATTTAGTCTCAGCTATGCTACTATTTTGAGAGGTTTTAAATAATGTAGTCAGTATTCAAAATAATCACACATACAGTTCGCACAACACTGTTTCTAGAACAGCCGTTCTCAACCTTATCAACTCTGAGGAACCTTAAAATTCTTTTCAGATTTTGAAAACCCCTGCTTTAATCATTCAATTGGAAAAATCTTTATTTTTATTGGTTGCCAGTGGGAAGAATGCCCCAGATTAGTGGTCAGAATGTCACTGTTACCAACTGTACAAGCAGTGCGGCAAGTGACTACCAATGGCATTAACTGATGCAAGATCACTGATGGGTGAAATCAAGTTTATTTTAAGAAAAACAATTAACTAAAAAAGAAAAAAGGTACCCACAAGCTCAGGTCAGGTCAGGTCAGGATCCACAGGTCTTAGGACAAGAAAGAGGGCCAGAGAGCACAGCAGGCCAAATAACACTGAAAATCTGGCAGGACTCAAGGAAAGGCAAAACCTTAAATAGGGAGCTCCCAGCTGTTTGCATAATGAGTTCTTTCTGGAAGTTGCCATCTTCTGGTGACAAACAGAAGTTCATCATACCCAGGTATTCAGCGCCACCAGCAGGACAGGCAGATAATCATTTCAGTCACTTTTAAAGACAGCCTAAAAGAACCCTATTATTTAGGCAGCTGGCCCCAGAACCATGCAGGTGCCATCATATGAGAAGTCAATCAGCTATGGATAAATGAACCCCTGGAAAATTCTGATGGAACTTGTGTATGCATAGGGACTAAAAAACTAATTTTGTATTTTTGTATGTGTTTTAACATATTTGACAGTTACCAGGTGCTGGATTTATATGTATTGCCCACATCTCTGTTTCATAGGTACAAATAGTAGATGCCTTTAAAGTTGCTCTAAGTAGTCAGTAGACTTTGACAAGGAATTAGTCTGCATTTTTTTTGGATAATTTGAGTAAAAATCTTAACAAGTTTGGACATATATGATATCTAATTGAAGGCAATATTGGTGTTATTAAAACATGATTGTATCTGTGTTTCTATTTCCTGTAGGGTGATGGTCCATTCATGGCACTAGATGAAGTGGCTGATCTATGTAGAATGATTTGTCTTAAAGAAGCTTTGATGATTGTTCTGCCTCTTTCACAAAGGGCAAAATTGAGGCTTATAAATGCTAACTGGAACACTGAAGCTTTGTTGATAATAAATGTAGTAAGTGATAAGATCTTTACTATAACGTACAATAGGCATTGGCAGTATAGGATACGTTACCATACATATTACTAACATATATATTACTATATACACAATAAACATTTACAGTACTGCGCTCTGGATTCCATTCATGATAAGAATTAAAGTGGACTTTGCCCTGAGAGGGTATGTAAGCTGCCATTTCTGACCTGGTTTAAAAAATACAACTTGCCTGGTTGGTGATCTGATCCTCACCCTGTAATACCTTCTGAATCACTGACCCAGAATGATTATGCAGTTTAGGTGTTCAATTTATTGTTGCACAGTTATTTGAATGCTTGTTTTAGGTGTGTGATTTAGACTACAGACATCAGATCAGCTTTATATATAGAATCAACCCTGTTATATTGATATTCAGTGCTCCAGGGCACCAAATTAATTGATGGTCAATAGTTACCAAAACATGTTTTACCAGCTGCATCAGAACTATGGCCACAGACCTAAAATTTAGCAATCACCTTGCCCACCATATTGTCACTGCACTTTTGGGGCCCATTACAAACAGAGGCAGCCACCTGTAATGGACCGCAGGACTTAAGTCACTTCTGTCACTGGCAAAGGCTGCAGAGATTATATATCTGCTACTGGTGTAACAAACAAACTATACAAACTAATAAACTATACATATTATGGACCTGATTTATCAAAAATATCCAAGGCTGGAGAAGATACACTTTCATCAGTGAACCTGGGTAACCCATCAAACTTGGAATGGATATCTTAAAAGAAATTTTCAATGCTGGACCAGATCCATTCCAGGTTTGCTGGATCACCCAGAATCACTGATGAAAGTGTATCCACTTCAGCCTTGGAAAACTTTAATAAATCAGGCTCTATGAGTCACTATTAGGTTAACAATATAACTAATGCTTCATACTATAATGCAGCCATTTGTAACCAGGCTTCAGTGGAACTCTGAGGTATCCCAGGTATGCAAGGTTGCTAGGAGTTTTTATTGGTCACACTTTTGCTCATAAAAATTTGAATACAAATAATGAAATGGAATTTAGAGTAAGTGGATATAAATAGAACACGTGTGCAGTGTTTCTTTACTGCTGATTGTCTTGTTAAGCTTCTCTGCATTTTTTTAGCTAAAAAGATGTGAAGTTTTTGCCCTGAACCATCTCAGAACCCAAAGCAAAATGGGTAAATCATTAAACTGGACATACATCTCCAACCTCAGTGATGATTTACTGCTGAAAAACATTGTGTATTATTGTGAAAAAGAGGCGTCCAGCGGTAGGTGTTTTAATATGTTTTAAGCACATTATTCTTGTTTGTATACAGTATTTTTTAAAATTGTATTTTATTTTTAAAAATAACAAAAGACAAGAACAAACAAAAGGGTAGCAACATAAATAACATTAGCAGTAAACAATATGGCACATAATGTAAGCTCATATAATAAGAAAAGCAGCCCAAAAAAGGGATCAGTAACAGAACGTTGTGACAACTGATATCAGTGAGCAGCATACGAATAAGCTTACATTGAATCCTTGATAACCAAAAAACACGGAGTAATAAGGGACGAAGAGACAGGGAGGGGATGGGGAAACATCAAATAGATGATTATACAGTTGATCAAACATACTGTATATTATATACAGTATGTATGTATCTACAACCTATGGCTTAATGTTTGTGGACATCACACTGGTGTTGGTAAATTACTGAGCTTAGGCGTTTTCAGTGACAGATACAGTAAATGCTCTAGTATACCAAATATATTTTAGGGCAGTGTCTTGATGTAATAAGAGTTTGGAGAAGGCTGTTTTCTGTTCCTGCACAAAGCCAGGTTCATAAACATATGCTCCAAGAAGGATCGATAAAGTGCCCAGACCTAAACCCTATTAAATACCTCTGATTAAGAACTAAAACTCAAGTGTGAGGTCTCAGCCAACATCAACATCTAATTTCACTAATGCTCCTATGGCTAAATAGGCACACATTCCCACAGAAATACTACCCCATTTGCCCATAGTTTTGGAACAAGATATCCAATATGTTTATATTGTATAGGTGTGATGGTCAGTTGTCTGCAAACTTTTCCGCATATAGGGTATCTCTAAGTAAAGTATATCTGTGTAAACTCAGATTGCAAACTCAGTTGCTTCCAATGTTACATTTTTTTGATGTTAAATTTTTTTTTATATGCGTTTTAGGTGCTATTGCACTTTGAGTACATTTTTGTGCATTTTAATGTGTTGAGTGCATTTTTGTAATTATCCCTGCAGAAGATGAAATAGTGAAAATGGAAACTGTAGCATGTACGATATTTTAAGATATACCTTGGTAAAAGTTTTATTATTCCATGCATTTATAGTACAGTATAATTTGCATTCATTGTTCATTTGTAAGCACCATTTCAATACTGGGGGAAGTAATAAAGGTAAAATAGGAAAAACAAATTGTGTTTATATAGGCAGGGGTTACCTATATCCTATAATCTGGGAAAGTATCTCAATAAATGCAAAACAGGTACTAAATGTCAATTTAGGGGACACATTACATACATACATTGTGAAAATGCTAAGTGAAACAATCTTTTGTTCTTACCTTACGTTCTTTGTAGTACATTGCAACTAGTAGGCAGAGAGCACCTTGCAGGTTCACTAGGAGTGTTCCTAATGCTCCTAGAATTAGGTATACATGTGTAATAAGAAAATCTACAATATATTTTTTCTTTTTAGATTCCTACATACTTTTAAATATATTAAAATATATTTCATTTGTCAGAGTTACTTTTTTTTTCTTGTGTACCATTTACAGATTTGAAAACTGGGGAGGAAATTGATCAGATGTTTAGACAAATCTGGGATACAACCCTCATGTTGAGCCGGCTGAGCGGAAATCAATTACAATCATATAAACCACGAACAACAACAACGCACTTCCTTTCAGAAGATGCATTCATAAATGGTAAATAGTAACTTAGAGAATAGGCGTATGCTAATAGTAAAAAAGTTCAGGAAATGTTTATTTAAGTTTTTTTTGACCAATATTTTATTTGCTTTTTCTGAGGTTTGTGAGTGTTTGTAAGTGGTTCTGTCAATTTGGAGCATCTTTAATTTCTTGATAAATTAGGATAGAATACTTTTCATGTTGATACATATCAAAGAAAGCATCCCAAGAATCTGTATATATGCTATGGTGCCTCAGACCAACTCACAACTGTAAATATAAAGGGATCCCTTCTTTCAAATAACATTTCTTTTCTATAAAAATTCAAGTTAGTTGGTGGTAATTGATAATAAAGGTATTTTGAGCAACACAATGGTTATTGTGTATTTGTATCAAAATGTGAATTTATCCACTTACTATGTCAAATATTAATCAAATTGGTATGCATTAGATGTTTACAATGTGGATGGATGACTTTCCTAAAGGTGGGCATGCCTGATTTTTGCAAATAATTCAACTTGTTTGAGCATCACTTAAAATATGGTTGTAATAAGTACTTATCACATGTTTATTTACAGCAGAAAAAATGAAGGTGTAAAATTAGGATGTAGTCTTAAATTTACTCTTTTGATCTCCTAGAACCCATTTACTGCTGGGATCATAGCTCCTTTTAGCACCTTAGGTATTTTTATAGTGACATACAACTCTTTTATGGAATAATATTTACCACATCACAATATTCTTGTATTTATGGGTAGTTTTTGCACTACTTTTGCAAAGAAAATTTGCTTAACTGCCAAATTAAAAGTTTTACCCTAAAAAATATTATCTTTAAGTTAATTGTACTAAAAGGTCAGATTGCAGTATTTCAGCGTTATCAGTTTCTGTGCTTAAACAAAATTATTTTAATTGCTTTCAGTATGTGACTTTTTGCCACATTGTTATTTATTTTTTACTTTTTTTTACTTCTAAATAAGTCAACGGGGGGAGCACACAGAGTCTGGGACTAATACCAGTGAGATCTGATATAATTGATGACTATGCTGGGAGCATCGTGAACAATTTAGCTGTTTTATCCAGGTATGAAACATTACATATTTCAATTGCTTTCACATAAAATTATAATAATTTCTGATACTTGTGATCTTATGTGGAATATAGAAAAATGGTATTTTAAAACATATAAAACTTTCAATACCATTCCTGATACCATTTCACTGTGTTCCATCCCTATTTATTGTACAGTGATGCATAATATGTTGGCACTATATAAATATTGTTTATTATTATTATTATTAAATTATAAACAGCTAATATTTAGGAATTGGCTTTTTATTTGTGTGTTAACCAATCCTACTCTGTACTTTCGGGAAGAGCATTGGGTTCTATTTTTAAAGCAGGGAATCAGCCATTCCCGGAAACATTCCCTGGTGGAGAATCTTCCATGTCCATGTGTTTCAAATGAAGTAAATGATTCTCCACCAGGGAATGTTTGAGGAAATGTCAAAATCCCTGCTTTAAAATAGAGCCTTTTAAATGTGAGCATTTATTGTACACTATATACTATGTATACTATATGACCAAAAGTTTTCAGGTTTGTCAGTTCTTCCATGATAGTATATCTTCTTCAGTCTTGAAGATTTTTAATAAATAAGGTCCGCGATATAAGAATATTTTATAATGTCTCTTTTTTGTTTTTTGAATTTTATACTTGCCAGGTTTTCTTATTTTCAGATATTTTTCCTGTATTTCTTAGTGATGATCCAGCCTTGACCTCTCTGTCCCAGGCTAAATCATTTGATGAACTCACACACTGGCATTCCAGACGACCTCTCTCTGATGACTACGACAGAACAAAATGTGGTATCATAACAGTAGAGATTTGAAACTGGTTTAAGTTGCCCCATTCTAATGTTTTCTCTCTAGAATCCAAAATTATCTTCACAATAAATCATTGCACTCATTGGGGTAAAACTGTTTTTTTTTAGTTTTTGATTCAGACTTGACAACATTTACTTGTGCCCCAATTTGAGTCTGACAGATGTCAAAGGAGGAAATCCCAGTAGTGAGACAAAAAGCAATATTTTTTTTTGCAGTAGGGTATAAAGGATAGAAGATCTATTGGGTTTATATCAGTGTTTGCCCATTGGGGGACTTTTTCCACACTATATGTCTGGGAGGAATGAGTCAGAATGTCACAAAGCAGGGAGTGGGGGGAATTCTCTTCAAAAAGGGTACATGTGCCGTTTAAAATCTAAAAGAGGGAAAAACTACATAAAAAATCAATTGATCTGTAAAGCTAACATGTGTTTCACCTATCCAGTGCGGGTGTACATAAATACTACTCTACAGCAGCACCTGCTAACTTTTGCTTTATTCTGCCCTCTGCTCTTATCAGAATAAAACACACTGTGTAAGCTTTGACCTCTGATCAGAGCTCACATGGGGGCTGAGGACTCTTCGGCCAAAGTCGATGCCAAAGCATCAGCACGTCCGCAAGACGATTGAGTCACATAAACCTCCTACCTGGAAGTACTGGCATATGCCAAGGCATATGCCCCTCATGGGCGAAACACAAGTCTTCTTTAAAGCAGATCTTTTTGTTTTAAATTACCGGTAATAAATAATACATAAATTAATAAAATGGAAGTTTAAAACTTCTGTTTTCATGGAAGACTATACTCCCACTTGGGAAGTTGACAGTGATGAATCCTAATTTTGTGAACCTTTTATTCCCCTTTTACAGAACCAATCAAGGATGCCTATGCTCTTAGAAGCTATCAAAAATTCCAGACCTTCCAACGATTTTATGGAAAATCCTTGGGAATGAGTATTGCTAAACACATTGTATTAAAAAGCAGTTCCACAGAAAGGACTCAGAAAATTCCCAAGGCTCAGGAACAGAAAAAAGAAACACCGGTAACAATTTTTTGCCTATTGCATATTGTTACAAGTAAGTATTGTAGTGCATCTTTAAAAAAAAAAAGTTGAAGGAGGAAAGAAAAGCAGGTAGCAGTGTGGTCCTACTTTTGTTTACCCATTTTTATTTATTGTACAGCGGTGCATAATATGTTGGCGCTATATAAATCCTGTTTAATAGTAATAATAATTTCTATTGAGGATAAACCTACAGAAAGGGTAATCCAGCCATTGACAGTATAGAGATATTGGATGTTCAGGAATTATCTAACCACGATCAGTAAGCTCAGGTGGTGACTATGCTTATGGCCTACTGTTTATAGTGATCATATTGCACTACAGATTTTTTGAGGCAATTTTCAGGAAAAAAAGCAACAGAGATTGAATCACTGTTTTTCTAAGCGAGTGTCCAGCGGGGCGGGAAATTCGAAATCCATTGTATTGCATTCAATACAAAATAACTGTATTGAATGCAATACATTGGATTTTTATGTGTAAAAGCAGTACATTGTTTTCAAGAACATTATTTTATAGTATGTATAATACTATGAGTATAATATGTATTTTTTATTTTTTTTTTTTTAAATATAAAGGTTTTTTAATTTATTCAATTTATTATTTTTAAATGATTTTGTGTTTCAAACTTTATTATACTCATACTATTTATATTACACTGAAAAATAAATTTTCATGAAAAACAATGTACCGCTTTTAGACATATAAAACTGGAGAGAAATGTACCGCTAGGGAGGTTAATACCCAGTTATATTCTATGCTTTTATAGAAGCATCAGCTATGGAATGTGCTGAAACTACTTCCTGAAGGAGCAGATTCCACAGTTTCTCAGACCTTACAGTGAAGAATCCTTTGCTTTATGAAAGATTACATTTCTTTTTCTCCAGATGCAAAGAGTGCCCCTAGCGAATAATGGGGAAGAGAGTTCTCTATATGGGCCATTTATATATTGAAACGTCTCTTCTCAAGGGAGAATAGATTCAGTTCAGCTAATCTCTCCTCATAGCTGAACTCCTCCATTCCTTTTATTAGTTTAGCTGTATACAAAAGTGATAGTTACTGCTTGTTAAAAAAAAAAAATATATATATTTATTTTATTTATTTATTTTAATTGTGTAAATCTTGTAGTGAATTCTTTACTGTTGTAATTTGGTCTCATAAAACAATAGTCAACCTAAATGATAAAAACAAATTGATGTTTCGAGTTTATACATACAGATAATAATCCAGTTTACTTTACTAGATGAAGAAAAAAGACAAAATAATTGAAGAAAATCTGAGGAAGACCAGAGCTCTGGAAGAGAAGAAAGAAATTGAAAAGTGGAAATCCAGAGCTTCATCTATTGCTAATAAAATAAATTGTGATATCTTTTTTGGGATGAGACAAGCAGAGCAGTTCTTTAGTTCGCTGCAGTCGAAGTCTATAAAATTCCAGGCACAATTTCTTGCTCTTGAAGCTTGTTTTGCACAGTGGGTTAACCACTGTAAAAAAAACAGTGAGTATTATCGCTATCACTATGATTTCCTTACAAGATTTATAAACGTGAGGTCGTCATTTGATATAAATGTGTCAATCAAAAATCTTTGAGTATAAGAGAACAAAAAATATTTTTTTTGAATATATTTTGCCTATAATTCTCCTTTGTGCTCCTGGCCACACATACTTTGCTTAGTGAAAACAGAACAGAATTTTAAACCTTGACCACTGCTTAGAAAGAAATTCCACTTAGCAAGCACAAACAGAGCCCTACGATCAATTTTGGATTATGAAAGTAAAACTTGATGATAGTATTTTTTATAGCAATGATATCCCTGTGCAAAAAACTACTGACCTCCTACTGTCCTAGTTCTAATGCCCATTGCAAATATACAACAAAAAATATTATCGTACACTGCTGTTTTTACTTCTTTGTAGAAGATACAGAAACAAGGGATATGAGAATTGTTGTGGAAATTATAAAGCTAATACAAACAATTGTAAACGATCACCAGGCTTTGTCACAAAGTGAGGACCAAAAAAAGATGGCTCCATTTCTTAATCACTTAGGATTTGGGAATTTAGCACAACAGTTGCAATGCATACAGGTAATTCTTAGTTGTCTCATGCAATTTACAATTTATTGTTTTTCAGTTTATTCTTTGCTGCACTGTAGAGCAAAATGGGTGGTCTTTCTTCATGGGTAGAATTTGTTATCATGTCCCCCTAGAGTAATTAGAATCAATAATACATGTGAAAATAGTTATAACAGGATTGGGCCATAATCTTGGTGAGAACTGTAGAAAAGAGACATCTGCAATACATGTTAGTATGTAGAGTTCTCACAACCACAGTTTCACTTTTAAAGTAGACAATTCCATGCTAAAAGAATCAGTCAACCAAACAATGCAAACATTCTTTTTTTTTGTACTAGTAAAAATGTGTGGTTTGTTATGCATGACAACAAATAAACAGTAGTTTGATCTCTGCTGTAGGTTAATTCATTTGCAATTTAGTTTGGGATCACAAAGAGTTTGTGACCTTAGACAAGGTATTCTCAACCAGGGTTCCATGGAACTGCAGGGATCTTCCAGAAGTTGCTTGGGGTTTTTCGAACTGTGTCTGATTGACATCCCATTTGATGATACCTGTAAAGTTCTGTGGCCAGCACCACGTGGTGGAGCCAGCTTCATAACTCAAAATATGTTTTAGGTGTCTATAAACATGGTATTCTAGCCAACACTTTCAGTAGTATTCTTTCCACTGGCCACCAAATTAGGAGGCTTTTTTTCCATTGACCCCCCAAATATGGTTTTAGGGGGGTCCTGTAAAACCTGAAAATTATTTCCAGGGTTCCTCAGGACCGACTGAAGTAGTTGAGAAAGGCTGCCAAAGAATGTATTTGATTTAATAAGGCAAATATGGTTGCATAGTTTTAATCTAGAATCTTGCTATGCTGTGGTACGGTGATGGTAGTTACCTGGTTCAGCTGAAAAAAGAAATATTTAAAGTTCAACCAAAAGCCAAAACTAAATACATCAAAAACATTGAGGTCTAGATTTAATGAACCTGAAATAGAGTAATAATTTTCTGTTGAAGAATGCATTTTATATATTTTTTGTCTAAATTGTACTTTTTTAGATTTGTGTGGGGTAAAAAGCAGTTCTGAAACAAATAAAAACTCATCAACCCATGCTCTTAATATAATTATTCATACTATCCAAACTTCTGCAAACTTCTAGGTTCTGCATAAAAAGACTCTATAAAAGTTGAAACTATAAGGTTGGTTTTATTAAAGGAATAGAAGCTAAATACTTTATTATCATTATTAATATTATTATTATTTAATAATAATAATAATAATAATAACAAATAATTGTATAAAAAATGTGCCCATTTACTTGCAGAGTAAATGGTTTTTAGCCCATTGCAAAGTGAACATTTCCTAAATACTGTAAAAAGCAGGACCTTTTTTCTGGTACATGACATGTTTTCTATAGCTTTCTTTTCTTAATAGTGGTAAAAAAAATTGTGTTGTGTGTAATTTCAGGTAACCAGGGCTGAAAATAAAGAGAGTAAGTATGCAGTTGGTGTTGGGTCATCTCGTTTCCAGATGCAGTACATGGGTCCATATTTAAAAAAAGATGACAGGGCTGATGCAGATCCAAGGATTCAGCATTTTATACCCGATACATGGCAGGTAGGTTTTAAAGTGCTAATAAACAACGACTTGTTCACAACTCACTAATTTTACAGTGCAGATATAATAAAAGAGGATTATTATAAGTACACAACAGTTGTCACAAATAAACAAAATAACTTCAGGTTTTTCGAAGATGTAGTAATAGAAATATTGGCATTCTTTTTGCAAAATATCTGTCACTATGTTTGTGGACAGATTGTTGACTATAGAAGGAGTCTAAATAATTCTGGTTTTCAGTGGGCTGACTATACATAGTTTGTTGGAATTGGTACTTTCACTGTGATCCATTTTTCAGTTAATTTTTTAAGTCATGGTACATTTGCTACAGTTGTAGTCTGTTAGTTTATACAAAGCCAACACAAATTTCTAAACACTGAAGCTGCAGAAACCACATAGTTTTATTGGAAAACTGCAATGGAAAAAATGTAACTGCCATTATTTACCTCCTACTGGAAATACTACTTTTGTGTCTGTGACCCATATGGCTCTGATAAGAAAGGAACAGGGTGGTATTTTTTTTTTATTCAAAGCAAGTAAAAATGCGATTTCTGCTATCTTGATGGCTAACAATTGTGTAATTTCAGGTTCAGCATGCCAATTTAGGGTAAAGTGTTTTTTTTTTCACATACAACATAATACACTTCAGAAATTTGTATGTGGGCATTATTCTGGCTGCTACAATCATATATCTAGCAAAATAACATGGATTATTAACATTTTCTTTCATTTTCCCAGAGGGAACTTCTTGATGTGGTTGACAATAATGAATCTGCAGTAATAGTGGCTCCTACCTCTTCAGGAAAAACATACGCCTCTTACTACTGCATGGAGAAAGTGTTAACTGAAAGTAATGATGGGGTTGTGGTCTATGTTGCTCCTACTAGGGTAAGGTTTGACTCGTAAAATAGAAATCTAAAAATTCCTTTGATTATATCTTATTATCACTTGTGGTTATCTACTCAATAATTCCCAATATCTGGATATATATTGGAAGTATTACATGTAAAGCTTGATATAGAACACTGAGAATCTTCAAGAAATTAGGTGAATGTTTTGGTGGATTGTAGCAGATCTTTTTCAAGGTATCATGAACAATTAAACCCCCAACTGCCTATACCAGCATAAACCCATCCCACAAACTGTGATCACACTGACAATCAAAGGCATGAATAGTATAAAAAGATATGGAGATGAATGGTAATATATCAAATATGCAGAAATATCAGTGGCAATTATGATTAAGATTGGCATAAAAAGTCCATACCTTTAATAGAAGATTTATTTTTTGTATATAATTTTTGATACTGATTCACTGGTATTTGCTACATACGTTCATTAGTAACCACCTTCAGGTTTTTATATTGATCTTGTCCCTGATTGGCTATTATATCACAGTTTGGGGAATTGGATAATGCTGATATGGTAAAGGATACTGAAACATGGGTTAACAAATACATTTTTTTATTTTTCACCCATCTTCCCCCATAATTTGCCTGTAAAGTGGTGCATATGCAGAATGAATTACTGATGTGGCAAAATCAACTGCTTTCAAAAGAAACTTTGGGCTCAGTTATATTACATAAAAAATCTGCTTTGATTAGAAAAATACACCCTTGATACGCTTTAACATATTTTTTTACATGATGCACAGCACTGCAATTTTTAATAAAAATGTAATATGCATTAAAGAATGCAGCAAATGAAGTTGCAAATACAGCTAAAAAAACAAACACCAAATTGATGAGCAAAGAATTTTTTAATACACCCCTTAAGCAACAGAAATATAGAACATTGTTGGTTTTATATTGTTTAAAAAGAAAGAAAAGTGAGGAGGCTTATATGTTCCCCACCTCATGTGGGTCACAAGGTTTAAATTGCCACCTCCTAGAATTATTCACATAGTAAACAAAAAAAAAAAAGGGAGATGAGTTCCTTAGATTGCTTGAAAAAGCAAGGATTTGTGTGGCATTAAAATCTCATTATTGTATTTGATTATTAACATTTGAAAACAATGAAATGTAACAAATTACAGCCATAGCAAAAGAAAACAATAAAAAATATATCCCAAGGGTCACATTTCACAAAAGATATGCTTCTTTATGGAATATACTAATTATGAAACAGCAATTACAAAGGTACAAAGCAAAAAAACAAAGAAAAGAAGAAAATGTTATCTCGTACCTAATATACCATCTAGCTTCAAACTTTCAACAAATAATGTGTATATTTTTATGTTTGTTTTTTGTTGTAGGCTCTTGTGAATCAAGTAGTAGCCACAGTAATTAATCAGTTCAACAAGGATTTACCAAAAGGTCTTGCATTATGTGGGGTTTTCACAAGAGATTATCGATGTGATACATTGAACTGCCAGGTTAGTATCATTTGTCAATAATGTAGCATGACCTGCATAGTGTCTTCTCATTTTTTTTTTTGGGGGGGGGGGGGGGTACAATGGCTTTGAATGGGCAGACCAGGAATTTAAGTTTTACTGTAACAACTTGTACATGCAAAGCATGACAATGTTTGCAGGTATAATAGATATGTTTCCAACAATTATATTCATCTGTCCAGCTAGAGCAGTGTTTCTCGACCAGGGCTCAGTGGGACAAATGAGCAAATTGTCCCTCTCTAGTGAGTTTAAATGACATCAATGATCTTTTTGGCTGTCTTTCCCACTGGCCAGCAATGTATAATGCATTCTTCGTACTCACCACCACCACCCTAATATACTATAGGCTCTGGATTTAGTTAATATAGAAGGGGTTCCCTGAGGATTTGAAAGTCAGTTCAAAGGTTTCCCAATATTAAAAAGGTTGAAAAGCACTGAGTTACACTGGGAGGCCTCTCCAAGTTTGCATGTGTTTGGCCAATTTCCTTTGATTGAAGTAAGTCCTAGATATGGTACGAATGGAAAATAAACAGGGTGGAACAAATGTTTGAGAGTGATGTAAACAGGAATTAAGGGGTTAGGATCAAGGCTAGAACATAAAAAGCTAGAAAAGAGAATGAGGGGGATAAAGAGAGTAAAAAAATTGTAAAGAAAATTGTAAAGGAGGTGGTATAGTAAGAGATAGGGAATAAAGAAAGCATGTCCAAGATCCTGGAAATGTGTGTTTTTCTGAGATATAAAAGATTAGAACTCTGGTATGTTAAACTCGGGACTCCAAATTTAAGATTCTCCAGTGACAAAGCTTCCCATTCTTATGTGTCCCTTTTTTGCATTGATGGATCCTGTTGGGAGTGCTAGTGGGATAATTCATTAGGGATTAGGCAGGTTATGGACACAACAGTGTAGCATTAATTTGAATTAGTTTTTGCTTCTAAATTTATATTTATATATATATATATATATATATATTTTTTTTTTTTACCAATTCCCAGATAAAACTTCTAATATTTATGTGTCAAGTTGTTGAAGCTGTCACGCTTTGCAGTTTACTATTGAGAGTAAATAAGGTTTACATTGAAAGAGAGAATGGTGGATTTAGGCATTGTTCGGCACTACTAAACAGCAATAATTTATGATATGGAAATATGGAAAGGTGTGTACAGTCTTGTGTGACACTGCATAGCCATGTAATAGATGTATTTTCAAGTCCTGCAATACAGCCTTAGCTCTTCTGACTGGAAAATGAACTAGCATCATCACATAAGTTAAATGATCAGGTAGATCATCCAGGGAAAAGTAAACCTGACCCGACAATAACAAAATTGGGACAGTAATTAGTACAGTAACCCGACTGTACAGTTCTCAATGGTATGTAATCAGAGATTGTTAGAGAAAGGTAGCCTTTGTAAGGTAAAACAGTAATTGTATATTGGTTTCCCCTAATGTCTACCAAATAGTAAATATTAATATGTTATCATTGCTACTAAAATGTATAATGAAATGAAATAACTTGGCTTTTATGCAGGTGTTGGTGACTGTGCCACAGTGTTTGGAAATCCTTCTGTTATCTCCACATCGACAAGCATGGGTGAACAGAATCAAGTATATGATATTTGATGAGGTATGTCAATGCTTCTTGCATTTCAGGGAGTGAGAATTGAGAGAATCTCACTGCCACCCTAACACAATCTTATCTCTATATACATTTAACCCCTGCTTTGTATGCTAACACCTGTGTTGAAATCTCTACACTAAAAATACCACTAGCAAGGTTCTGTGCCAACATTTTCAGTGGTCCATTTAATGGGAGCTGTAGTAGGTGGCAGCTTGAGCAGTATAGTGTTTTGATGGACAAGCATATTATGGGACATTTAGCAGTTCTGCCACACAGGAAAGCAATGGTAAACAGGAACTGTGAGCCATATTGTGCAACAAATTTGCGAAAATTTACACATTTTTCATAAAATGCTTCCTCAGCTGCTTTTAATAATACTGCAAAACATGCACCTTTACCCTCTTCATTGTGCTTTTGTTTGGAGTGAAAACTATCTACTATTTAGAAAGCAATGTGCAGCAGAAAATCTGTGCAGGGTTTGAAAAACCCTGTAAACATGTTGCAGAGACTTTGCTAAATTGAAAGCAGGCTGATTTGTGGCTAACTGTGTTGCTAATTTGGTTGATAAAGGTACCCTAATGCATATTTTTGGATCACTCCAAAGGTTTAATATAAATTAAAACATAGGTTAACCAGAAAACAATAAACAATAATTGTGTGTATATATATATATCTATATATATATATATATATATATTATTATTATTAAACAGGATTTATATAATTCTAGGTTCACTGCTTGGGAGGAGAAATTGGAGCAGAAGTCTGGGAACACATATTGGTCATGGTCCGATGTCCATTCCTGGCCTTATCTGCAACAATTAGCAATCCAGAAATCCTCACTGAGTAAATATTACCTTTATTTTCATATCAGTTGTTGTGATTTTGTACTATAGCTGCTACAATAGGCTACTGAACTGATAAGCAAGCGACAGTGGCAAGCGATAATATAAAGAGTGAAAGATCTGAGTATTACTCAAGATGGTAAAACTTTGTAGCTACCAGAAACTCTTGTTATCACACTCATAGACATTTTGGAAAATCAACACTGATCTAAACACTATCCATTATTCATTCTGCTTTCCTAGCTGTGTGCAGCATACTCAAATATTTAATATAGCTATTGGATACCCTCTTACAGCACTCTATCCTAATTGTAAATGCTAGGCCAAATTCTTAATGGACCTCAGCAAGTATCAGATCCTTCTCTATCAGATAAGCATAAGCTGTGGTATGCAAACTATACAGATCACTAGAGGCCATGACCTTAGTTACTAGACATTCTTGCTAGTGTTCACGTCTTTAGGGCTGCTTTCCAATGTTTTATGTAAGGGAAGAAATTGTATAGGAAGGGGGGGTATGGAAGTTTAGAAAATCAGGTACTGAGAGGCATTCACAATATTAGAGGCAAGGCAGTATTTTATTAAGACCATTATGTGTCAGTAGTAAAATCACCTTCCATTAAGGAGCAAAAGATCTAAAAAGATCTAAAGATTATATTACTATATTAAGTACTGTAAGGCTCATTGATATTATGTTACTCCTGTGAGGGTGGCCCATAGCACAACAAGAAGTCCAGCTATGGATCCCTTAACAATATGGGTGCTTTCAGTACTAAGGGATGTTAACATGTTGCATGTAATATATTTTCTGGCTGCATTTTTTTTAATAATTGATTCATCAAGGTGGCTACAGTCTGTTAAAAAATACTGGAAACTACATGATGAAGCAGAAGAAAGAACATTGGTGCAGAAAGTATCCAAAAAGAAAGGTTTAAAAGCAGAAAGGAAGTCAGATCGTGTTAGACTAGGTAGGTACATGTCTGTATGTTCTGCACATCTGTTTTACATTATTATGATATTTATTGTATTCAGTAGCTGTTTTTTTTTTTCTTTTGCATTTAAGTTTTGCATAACAGAAGATACAACGACCTTGAAAAATATGTATCTTCCGTGGAAGATGGGGAAATTACCTTTCATCATTACCATCCATGTGCTGCATTAACAATACCACAAGTAAGTGTTGTTCTCTATGATTACATAATGTAGCTTTGGCTGGGTCTACATAAACAGTTTTAAAAATGCATATAAACATTCCTACCATGTTTTTGCATTTTTATGCTTTTTTACAAGCGTTTTAAAGCTTAACTTTAAAAAGCTAAAAAACTTTTATAAACACCTATGACGCGTTTTACCACGATTTTCCACGATTTTACATAGGCGTTTATAAAAGCTTTACTTTTAACCCTTCAGTGGTACATAAAACCCCTTACTCATGCCCTGAAAGGGAAAATATGTGTAAAAAATTGGACGAGGCTTTAATGTTAAATTATTTTATTAAATGTGTGTGTGTTTGTGTAACTAAACTTTTTTATTTACAGGTTATCCTAATGACAGGATGATTTCCACGGCTGCAATCATGACATGAGCACAGCCATGGGACTCCTGACAGTGAGGGATTGCAGGGCACTAGGGGTTAAATAAGGACAAGGCTCTCCATTCACCTCTAGTGCTCTGTGATTGGCTGAGGTTTTACGTTTCTCAGCCATTCAGCACTAGACTGGAATGGGAAGCCTTGTGCCCATTCATCTCCAGTGCTCTGTGATTGGCTGAGAAATAGGAAACTCAGATGGCAGCTCTAGCATCATCAGGATTTCCGTTACCTCAGCCAATCAGGGAGCGGAGCAGTCAGCGGAGCTCTGCTATGCTGACAGTTTCGCTCTCCTGATCACTCCCGCAGCCCTAGAGGAGCTGTGACATGTTGTATATCTATAGCACATACTACAGCTCCTCTAGGGCTGTCATTTAGATAACCTGTAAAAAAAAAAAAAAAAAAAAAGTTTAGTTACACAAACACACGTACATTTAATAAAATAATTTACCATTAAATCCTCGTCCAATTTTTTACACATATTTTAACCCTTTCAGGGAATGAGTAAGAGGTTTTACCCATGCACTCATTCCCTGAAAGGGTTAAAAGTAAAAGTTTTATAAACGTAATGTAAAATCGCGGCAAATCGCGGTAAAACGCTTCATAGACGTTTATAAAAGTTTTTTAGCGTTATAAAGTTAAGCTTTAAAATGCTTGTAAAAGTGCATAAAAATGTATATAAACGTGGTAGGAACGTTAAAATGCGTTTTTAAAACCGTTCATTTAGACCCAGACTTAAGATAAAGCTCAAAAACTTGCCTGAAGGAAACGTCCTGGTGTAGATTACCCCATTGGAATGCATGGGGACTTCAAACACATAACTTCAGGTTAAACGCTGGGGAAACAGTCCATGTAGATTAAGCCTAATGTGGACAGAGACTGTTGTTACTCTATCTTTCTGTAAGTATATAGCTTCTTTAGAGTAGGAAAAAGGTAACATTTTGTGTCCCAAGATTCAAGACTTTCACTTCCTGTCCCATCAACATAAACATTGAAGTTTGAGGAGTTTCTGTTTTACAGACACTGGTCACAGGACAAAACCTACTTAGCAGGGACAGATTTAGATATAAAAACATTATCAAAAAAATCATTGTAACCCGTCCCTGCTTTGCCTAAAAATATAGTTTGGGGAATTCACACACTTTAGAGCTCATTCACACATGTGTTACCATGTACTAGTGTGCATTGTGAAAGGACAATGCGATGCATGGGTAAAATGCATTACAGCAATTTTTTTTCTGTGTTAGATTGCTGCTCTGTAAGGCAAGTCATATACATTTAACACATGGCTTTTTAATCAGGTATTACTGTTTCTTTTTAATAACAGATCAAGAAAAGTGGAATTCCTAAAGATCTGGCATTTTCTCCAATGGAAAGTATAAAGCTGTATGATGCTATGGTGACTGCATGGCCAGAATGGCCCATGAAAGCTGTAAGGATGGTCATGAAAATGTTTACTTTCATTACTTCTAGCATTATATTGTTGTATGAATTACATGTCATACACACAAATACCTATTATCCTTCTTTTCAATGTACTGTTGTGGCTAAGCCCAAAAAACATGGGTATGGTCCAGACTGGATCTGCACAAGACACACAAATTTTCCACAGGGCTAAAACTGAATTTTACAAATTCAAGAGTTTGATCTATGACTATGAGCTACAGCTCAATATTCTAAAATGCATTTGTAAAAGGTCTTTTTGACTAACATTTTCCTCAATAGAGTGCTGCACCCCATGTGTTTGGATATATTATTATTATTATTATTAATATTCCTATTAATAATAATAATAATAATAATAATAATAATAACAATAGAAAGAAGACGAAGAATTTCTCAGCACAATACTTTCAAACTCCCTTCCATTGCTGATCCAACTTGCAAGAACTGTTTCACCCACCAACATTGTGCAGACTCCCATGTATTTTGGATGTCCAATAATCTTCATCATTCTGCAATTCTGCATATTTTGCCTTCTACATCCTTACTGGGCATACTTTGCTATTTTTATTGTAATTTGTTATTATTGAGACTGACAATATTGAAATGTATATTTCTTAACAATATTTCTTATAGTTGTCACCTATTTTCATCCTAAAAGGCACTGGATCCTGAAAACAATATACATCTAAAGGACAAACTGGCCATTACAAAAAGAGATGCAGCCAATTATGAGGACGATATAAAGAAAGAATTCACTGACTGGGTTAGGAAAGGCCTGATTGATAAGGTAATTAAAAATAGTAAAAAAGAGATTCCACACAAGTCCACGTGAGACCATTTGTGATGAGGGGATTGACTGTAACTCCATGCCATGCCAACATAAAGCAGTGGAGTGGGAAAGCAAAAAGAAACATTTTCACTTAGAGAAAAGGATCTTGTAAGGTGTGACATCAATTGTGCTTTAAGTCATGCAAGTTTCCTGATTATCATTCATCTCTTTATTATATTCTTTAAATAAGTTAAGTGCCTTTTTTCTTTTATTAGTGGTATTCAGTTTTATTTGTTATATTTAAAAAAAATTAAAAAATTATAATATTAAACAAAAATTTTAAATAAAAAAACAGTTATAGGTCAATTCACATCACTAAACATATGTTTACCAAACATATGTCTACCAAATTTCCATAAAATCAAACATAAAAAGTTAAAAACAGTCCATCATAAAATTCATATAGCCAGCCCATATTCACATTTTTACTTATATGTTAATTAATTTTTGATTTGTTTTCCATTATTAATATCTCAAAACTCATCCTGTGGAAGCGTACTTATTGTTTGCAAAACGTGACATGTATTCTGAGACTTATGGGTTGGTCATGTGTATATATAGTCCGGCTATATGAATTTCATGTTGGAATGTTTTGAACCTTATATATTTGCTATTTTTCTGCCATTTTACCTACATATGTTTAGTGATGTAAATCGAAGCCTTACAATAAGTTCCATACCCGTTTTTTTATTTCACATATCTGGGATGTAGCATCATAGTAGTACAAAGGGATTTATAGCAAAGATTTCCATAAATAAAATTTAACACATACTGTATGGTAATGATAAGTGACCCAAACTTAATAGGGATGGCCACGTACGTCATAGTCTAAGCAATAATTTTAGGTCCAGAACTGCTTATTAATTTTAAATTGATGGGCTCTTACAGCTTTTTCATTGTCACCTATAAACAATTTTGCGTGCTATAGTCTGTCTGTACCTTACAGGCAAGCACAGTTTGGATATTAAATGTGTTTTATATCCATTTACTTGCACTTATCTCACCTGTAATAATGTACAAAAAACAGGAATTATATTTAGTTTTAATAGGCAGTTGTGCAATAATTGTTAAATTACAAAAAGTAACCATTTTATTCTGGAGCGTTTTAGAGCTTTCAGCAAGTTTTTATGTAGAAAATGTGCATTTTAGCATGCACGTGTTGAGAAAAAAGCTCAAGAGTTAAAATTTAAAGAACTATAAAATAATTAAAATTGCATCAGAACAGTTTATTCAAAAGTATACTAATCTAAATGAATGTTTAGGCTGCCATGCTAAAAGGGTGGATATCTCTACAAGAACAGACATTTATTATTATTATTTTAGTATTATTATTTTAATTATTTTAGTAAACAAATGTGGTTTCATTTAGGCTGTGCATTGTTTTGTTATGTCATAAATATAACCAACAAACTATAAAGTGTCACTGTCTCCTGAAATGTAGTAGTGGTGCTGTTTTGATCAGTCATAATTGTGTGGTTAAATCTGACTTTTTTTGACTTTTTATTAACAAATTTGATTTTCAGGTCTCTCATGTGCTCAGAATCCTTGGACATGTCCCATCTTCTCTTCAAAAAAACTGCCAGCCTCATTTTCCAAAGCTTGTTGAACGATTAAGACAACTTGATAAACTACCTGCTTTGTTTTTTATGTAAGCTTGATTAAAATATGATATTATAAGATTACCCATAATATTAAGACAAAAAAGTCTCACAGAAGATTAATTGCTTTCACGTCCATTGAGGGACAAAGTAGCCCTGTGCCTAAGGTTTATTTTGCCATCTACAGGAGGATTAGACACTGGCAAGCAAGACAATTTCAAAGGCAAAAGCATTTACACCTACCCAGCAGGGGAAGCCTAAGAAAAGGAGAAGAAAATTAATTCTCCTTGATATATTCTGCCCACACAATTCATTTTCCTGACCTCCAAAAAGGTACTAACTCTCAGATCTCCCCCTTTTGGACCTAGAAGTCACTTTCCCAGTCCCTGTAACAGAACAGTTAAAGAAGATTTTACAATTCAGATTTGTTCAGTTTCTTTTCCTTCAATGGGTGTCCATTAGATCTGTTATTGTGTCCTTTTGTTTACTTACTGTTTGCCTAGCCCTTCTTCTACCTTGAGTTGGAATTGTCTGATCACGTGGCAAAAACTCAGGAATGATTTTTTTTTCTGTTAAGCTCTGGTTTGAATCTTTCAGTCATGGAGTTATCCCCCTCTTACCTTTTGTATCATGGATTACCTGTTTGTCTTCTTCAATACAGTTCATATTGTCCTGTTTCATTCCAAACATTCTCAGCACTTCCCAAAGTTGTAAAATAAATTAGTTTAATTCTAGTCACGGCATGGGTTTTAACAGATCATCCAGATTTGGGGGTCAGGAGCATCATCAAATTCAAACATATGGAGGATGGGAAGCCTATGACTACAAAGTTTGTTATGAGACGTTAGGTTTGTTTTTAAACCTTCTGGTGAATGGGTTAAACAGAAGTTGGCACTTTCAGAGTCTCCTTTGACTCTACTCTTGTTAGTTATCATTACAAGTAGTTGTCTTCCTGTCCCTAAATGTGACAAATGTACAAATAATCTTCCTTGGACATTATTTTGTCCCTTCTGTTTGGTAACTCAGTGGAATCAAAATTAGTTATTTCATTAACACAGTTGGCGGCCTTTTTCTCTATATTACTTTTCCGAGTGATCATTTCTTCTGTAAATAGCAATTTAACAGAAAGGTATAAGACTACATTAATGGAGCCCAAAATAGGGGTTTACAATGAGTGCAAAAATTTGATTAAATTACTTCAATGCATTATTGTTCCTGATATTGTCTCTCTCTGGGTATTAGTCAGCTGAGAGAATAGGTACTCTTTTCGGCATCCTAAACTATACACATAAAGATCATTAGTGGGATTAGCTATTTTTCTCAACCAGTTAGTATCTACCTAGATATATGATAGATCATGTAGTGAGAGGTTATGACAATTTTGACCTTGTGTTAGATGGACTACATATTTTTTTTATATGTACTAAATACTATATGCATTTATGTACATTAGCTTTAAGTGTTACCTAAATTGAGGAATATGTAAGCTGCCATTTCCAAAAAAGTACTAAAAAGTACTGCTTGCCTGGTTGGTGTTCTGATCGTCTTTCTTTAATATGTTTTAATGTTTTTGCAGATCAAATGTCCAGATAATTGCTGTAAAATGTTTGCTGGTTTCAGGTGTGTGACCAAAAATCCTGAAACCAAAATATCAGCTTTGCATCCCAGCAACTAGCATTCTTTAGAACGAGTTCAGCAATGGTAGCTTTATAATCTTTCAGTGATTAGTCCATTTTATCTATCTGTGTATTACAGTTTGTTTAATTTTTTCATTTTAAATACAATGACAATTTAAACATTTATAGAGTGGTAATATTGGTACTCAATGTTCAATTCAAGTGTACTTAATCTATTTAAGGTTTGATATTAAGTTAGTGGAAACGCTAGCAAAGGATCTGGGTGAAAATCTTACAAAGAGTTCTGAAAAAACACAAACTCATAAGATTGTGAAAGAAATGCAGAAACTGCAAATTAAAGGAAAACAGATAGAGAAGACAATTAGGTAAGTACAAATAAATGTGCTGGTTTGTATAAACATGTAATTCAAGTGGAAATAGTAAAGCAATAACACCTGGTAGAGTATAATAATGCCACTTCATGGTTTGAATATGTGAATAAAAATAAGGAAAGCTGGATTTTTTTGGCAGAATAAGCTTATATTGTGATAACTTGTCACCGACAAATATAGAAATTTACAAGAAAGTAGAAAAGGTCTTGACCCATTAGTATCATGGGTATAGTCAGACCAATCAGCTAGACAGTCTATATCCCTGACTGTATAACAATAGAGGGTTCGATCCATGAAATTATAACGTCTCTTTTTCCGACGCGTTTCGCCCCTGCCGGCTTCCTCAAGGGATATGTAGAGATCGGTAGGAGATAAGCTAAATGCAGAAATTACATACAAGTGTATATAAATATATATAGGGTATCATAAATAGTTGATGTTTAAGTGTAGTATTCACATAGCAGAACATCAAAGTTGTGATCATGTTTCTTAAGTGCGCATGTATAAAGTATACTAAGTACAACATCCATGTATTGGTATGATCCTCGGAGAATCATTATCTAAACATCATAATTATGATAAGGTTCGATACAGTATAATGTGCAAAAAAGAATAAAGGTGATAACAATATATATAACATAGAGGTAAGAAGTATGTATGATTAGGGTAATAAAGCATAAATAAGTAGTGCATAATCATGTTGGGATAATAAATTGAAGCAAGAATTTATCTAAACTATATAGGTATATTAGGGAAATGTAAAATTGTTTAAAAGTAGCTACAATCAGGAGGTGTCTTGTAATCCTAAATATGAATAAAGTAGAAGTAAGAAGTAAAAAGTAATGGGTCAAGACCATTTCTACTTTTTTGTATATTTCTATATTTGTCTGTGACAAAATATCACAATATAGGCTTACTCTGCCAAAAAAAACAGCTTTCTTCTTATTTATATTTACATAAACATGTAATCCAATCAAAACAATTTTCTCATATAACCTAAGATGCTCTACAATACATTTATTTAAAAAATGTAAACTAAAAATACAGTGGATACAATATTCTTCATGTCTTACACATTTTTTGAAGCATTTTGCAGATTTCATTTCTCTTTCCCAGGATATTTCAAGTATATTTCATAGCTATACCTTATCCACTGCCAATATCTAAAACCATTTGAGTCAAGTAGGTGCATCCCACTATCCATTTTCTGGTAGGCTCAAATTGGGAAGGAAAGTGATCCCCAAAATCAGCACCCAGCCCAAAAGGTTTCTCAAGTTATATTATTCAAAAATACCTTCCTTTTTCAGATATTTTACAAGCCCAATTTCACCTATTTAACAATCTTTCTCAAGCCAGCTGTGGGGGACCATATTGAAATAAAAAACGAACAAACATTTTGGGAAAAAAAACCTTTATTTGTTATAATTTGTAAAAAAAACATAGAAGAATAAAAATAAAAGAAAAAAAAAACAAGAATTTGATTGGTAAATGTTACAATACAAAAAGTGTAAATATTTTCTGCTTGTATAACCAATAGGTCTGCCAGAAAAGATGAGCCCTTCATTAAAGAGGCCATTGCTACAAATTTAAAACAAAAAGCAGAGAAAATATCCAAAAAATCACCAGAATGTACCTATGCTAATTATGGAGCAGTGGACAGTGAGGTGAGGTCATTGATCTTGATGATCTTAGCTTGATTACAATGGCTTTTTGCTTCTTTTCAATTACATACAGCAAAGCTAGGTGTTAAATAAGTGAGAAGGAGTGGGTTGAGAGCTTCTCTTTTTCAGGTATATAATGGATTGATCTATAAAGGGTCCTTTCAAATAGTATGTTAGTCTTTCACTACAGCTAGTTCCTTCTTTGTTTGGAAAAACTGACTTCCAAACAGAAGTGAAGACCACCTAGTAAATTGAGGCAGTTGATATGAAAAAGAATAGTTTAATGAAGGATGGTATTCCCCCATCATTGTTGCCTGTCTAGTACTACCTAGTGTAGAGCCAGCATAGGTTGTAAAGGAGTGATGAAAGCCCTGAACAGAAAATGTTTAGGCAATTTCATATACTATTTATTATTTGTTTTAACTATATTGGAGACATATAATAATCGCTATGCGCAAATCTAAATTGACATTTACATCTGGAGCTCTTCTGTTCCTACTCTGTGACATATTCTATGTATGAACAACGCTGTTCCAATTCATTTAACTTTGTTTATGCTTCATTTCTTCTCTTTTATCAACACTTTTATGGAAACAATATACTTAGACATTACGGGAAATGATTGAAAAGGTAAAAACTGTGAGAAATTCAGAGGAGCTGATATCTCTGGCAGAAAGAGGCATTGGTTACCACCATGGAGCCATGGATTATAGAGCAAGACGTTTTGTTGAAATGTTGTTCCGAATGGGACACATCAGGGTAAGCAACATGTTATAAAGAGCGCCATGCAAAATTATTAAAGATGGTCAGGAGAAAATGTATTATCAATTGTATCATATGGGAAATACATATTCAATCTCTTTTTCATTTTTACTACTGAATGTATTTGCCAAGTTACCACCCTGAAAGAGTGCATGATCAGTGACCAATTCCATCAGGGACTTCCCACACTGGTGTTTTATTGTGATTTACATTAAACTGTGTTATTCTTTTTTTAAAGAACTGACATTTAGCTGTAAGAATAAATAAAGTAGTGATGTTTTCCTAGGTTGTAACAGCCACTAGTTCTCTTGCACTTGGGATCAACATGCCATGCAAATCTGTGGTTTTCCTAAAGGATTCCCCGTACCTGGATGCACTGAACTACAGACAGGTAGTATATTTATCTAAATAATTTTCCTAGGCTTGCATAGGGTGAAAGAAGTCTATGTGCAAACATGTTATTGTAGCCAGAAGTAACATATAAGGCCTCCTAAAGAATGTTCTAAAACATCCAATACTATAATATCTCTTCAGTTTGCCAATGTGCGGGTTAAAAAAATACATTACTCCTTAGGTGAATATAACTGCAAATGTGGTAACCCTATAAATTCAAATTAATTTCCATAATAACTTTATTAAATTGTCAACAGAATGCTATAGCAGCCACCTACATAAACTAGAATGTACCTTACGTAACACGAGTACTGACAGCTTCTAATAATTTCCTATATAAAATGCTATGTCACATAGAAAAATTAGACATAATGATATTTTAGAGTTATTCATTTGTGTGATGACAAACATGAGCACAAATTTGAAGTTATGTTCCATATTAACCAGCCTGTCACACTTACCTACTCCTCGCCAAACCGCAGGCACCTCTCCTGCACATGCAGGTAGTTCTGAGCCTGGGTGTGCCTGCTATTCTAGTTTTATTCAGTATCGCTCCTCCCGCCGGCAAATCAGGAAATAGATTGTCAACCAAAACCTAAGCATGCCTAATATTTTTGTGTGCACAAATCATTAAAAGCCCATACTTCTCATGTCATTTGTCTATCATCACTTTTAATGGTACATGTTTCTGTACTTGTATGCTTGTAGGCATATATATACCATTTGTGTGATTATTTAATAAAATTAGAAACAAACATAAGCACAAATGAAATTACATCCCATATTAACCAGCCAAATATAGATATACATTACTTTAATTAGAAGATCAGCATTAAAATGTTTGAAGTAACCCAATAAATTTTCCATAAGCTACAAACAAATCTATGACATAATTATAGATAATACATTTTCTATAGATGGCAGGACGTGCTGGAAGAAGAGGACTGGATTTAGAAGGAAATGTATACTTTTTCAACATACCAATGACAAAAGTGCAGAATCTCATCAAGTCCAATGTTCCAGAGCTAAAAGGCCAGTTTCCCCTGAGCATTTCTCTTATACTACGACTAATGCTTTTGGCAACCAAAGCTGATGATAAAGAGGACGCCAGAGCCAAGGTAAATATAAAACAAATCAGAACTTGAACAGCATAATTAAAAGCATATTTATGTGAACTGAAGATGAAACCACTTTTGTTTGTCCCCAGCATTTAATATATTGGAGGTTTACCAACAGATTAAGGTGGACACTGCAAGTTATGATATCAACCCATTTTTCCTTTTTCAAGTTTATTTTGCATTTTTTAATCTTTCCAGTAGAACAGTTTCACAACACTCCCTCACTACCCAGTATGGAGGAATATGTTGTTCACCCTAGGCCTCTTTCCCTTGGACAAGAAACACTTCCTTTCCTTCCCATTTCTTATACATAGAGGGGAGTTGCTCTATAGTTTACAGAAGATCACTGGGATGGCTAATTGTTTGGGAATTAAGTTCAGTACACAGTACATTATGATGTATTCCCAATGTCTATTAGGGTCTATGGGTATTTTTCTGTGTTTGCAACAAATTTAGTTAATTATGAAAAAAGACTAGTTCAGACACCATGACATACATGAATTTGTCCACATCACTACCCAGGCGTAAGCACTTTTTTAAATGCTATTTAATGTTGAAGACCCAGTGGGACCCATTTTGTAAGTGGTGCAAAGGAAGTCTGGACCAAACATTTTTAAGAATGTATTTCACTATGTGCATTTTAATTTGAAAACAGATTTGGACAATTTTCATTCTCATGTTTTCTGCATGTAATATACTTTTTCAGTCATATGATAGCTTTTGGTAACTGACTGAGTTTATATTTTTAGGTTTTATCTGTTTTGAAACACTCGCTCATGTCATTCAAGCATCCTATTGAAACTCAGATGTTAAAGATGTATTTTGTATTTTCTTTGCAATTCCTGGTCCATGAGGTATGTATGCTGAAGCATATAAAAACACTACTCACATACAAATGTATCACCTAATGTCTTTTAAATGATGATAATCATCCTTTTATTTTTATCACAGGGATATCTGGATACACAGTGTCAGCCTTTAGAATTAACTGGACTAGTTACTCATTTGCACTATCATGAACCATCAAATTTTGTGTTTGTCAGTTTTCTGAAGAAAGGACTCTTCCATAGGTTGTGCAAACCAAGTACCAAATGTATGTTATACACTACAGTCTTTGGTATTTTTTAATCCTATACTTAAACTCTCTTTCCATTTAGTATATGTCTAGTATAAATCGATATGCATGACTTTGCTTTTGGATGTATTCAGTATACTGTTCAAAAAGTTAAAAACAATTTGAAACAAATTCCATACCATGTTCCCTTTTATTCCCTTTATCAAATGTGTACTGTATATGCAATTGCAACACGAACAGAGGGAATAGAGGATGTTTGTCTGCATTAGAGACCTACAAATGTGGACAAAATTATTTGTACCCCTCTGAAAATAAAGAACAATTACCTCCAAAAATACCTTGAGACAGACAAAAGTAATTGGAATAATTAGTTTTGATACAACAGCATATTTAAACAGTATTTACCAACCCATGCGGTTTATTCAAATGGTATTCATTATTATTAATATTATTATTATTATTATTGGTATGCACAAAAATTATGGCATCCCTTAACCTAATACCTTTTGCACAAACTTTAGGGGCAATTACTGCAAACAAACAATGTTTGCAGCCCTTAATGACTCTTCTGCACCCATCAGAAGGTAGTTTGGTTCAGTCTTCGTGAGCAAACTGATGCAGCCTTGTCTGGTTTGAAAGGTGCCTTCTCTGACCGCATGTTTCAGTGCTTGGTTCTCATTAAAGGGGCAGGGGGATTGTTTCCAAAAAGTAAACTTGTACATTTAGTGTTGCTGCTAATGTAAACTGCTAGTATTTTCAAATAGGAAGGAAGCACATAATCTTCTGTATATACCAGACACTCTTTAACATAATGCATATGTAACTATGCAGCTCATATATTATTAATATCCAGTATTTATATAGCACTGACATATTACACAGCACTTTACAAAGTCCATTGTCATATCAGTAATTGTCCCTCAAAGGAGCTCACAATCTAATGTCACTACCATAGTCATATGTCATTAATGCAGTTTAAGGACAATTTTTCAGTGAAAGCTGATTAATATACCTGCATGCTTTTTGGGATGTGGTAGGAAACCCAAGAAGACCCAGGGAAAACATACAAGCTTCTCGCAGATAGAATCCTGACCAGGATGCAAACCCAGGACCTTGTGCTGCAACTGTGAGAATGCTAACCGCTGAGCCAACTGAGCTGCTCTATATACATTTATTATTTATAGTTTTAAGCATTAAAAAAATGCCTTATCCCCTGTTTTCGTAGATCCTGGCACATTTCCAGACTCTGTTATGTATACTCTAATGCTGGTGTTGGCACACTTGTTTGGAAGAGAATACATTCTTTCACAGAAGATGAAATATATGGGTACTTTCTTCCAATCCAAGGTATTGATCTAGGATACACCTATTAAATAGTTTGTTCAGATGAATGCTAGTTCTGGAGCACACAATTTTGCTTCACTGCTTAGAAATTATAACTACATTACTAACAACTGACATTCTTGAAAAGCCATAAATTCTTTGGGACAACCTAAATTTAAAATAAAGGCTGGTCTTCTTTAGGGAATAGTAGTACATCATGTCTGTGTGTTCTTTCTATGCTGTTGAGGGACAGAGGAAGCCTTTCACATTCTATGCTGAGTAAGAATAACCCATTTTTTAATACACCTTTTTTAATGATGCTTTACATTTTTTCTATAATCAAGCTAAAGCTGCAGGTTAGTATGGCAAAGTTTCAGAAAAATCATGACCTGACTCACTGCTTTTGCGTGTGTACAGTCGGCGTCGTCCATCGTCCGAACGACCGTCCTGGCGGATCCACGGACGATGAACAGCGACCGATCCTAATGGAAGGAAAGGGGGAGAGCACGCAGCAGGGTGCCGCTCCGTCGCTCTCCCCCTTCCCTCTCCATAGATCGTGAAAGATCCTTTCCAATGACAAAAATTGCACGTGTTTACGAAGCTTAAGAGGTATCATGTCATTGTAAGATAACCTGTAAAAAAAAATAGTTAAATGAACACAAACACTCAATAAATTAATTTACCAATAATTTTTTTTTTTTTTTTAATCCAAATTTTTGTAGTCGAATCTCATTTTTTTTCGGGTCGGTCTATCTGAATTTGAACAGCCATATTCAGGTCGCATATAAGGACAACCCGAATTCGAACACCAACACTAGCCATAACTTCCTTAAGCAGTAATGCCTGGACCAGTAAGAGGTGTTTCAGGACCTGTCTGGCAGATGTGTCTGGGGGTGGCTCCATATGTGGACCACCTGCTCTCCGAGTTCAACAACTGGACAGGTTTGTCACCAGGTACAGGGATCCTTTGGGGAAAACAGGGGATGTGATAGTAGCAGTGGGATCAGTATACACTGACATATGCATTTATACCTTGATTGGAATGCATACTGGTGTTCCAGATTTAAAATTTCCAGAAATTGATTTTCCATTCTGCCTTATTGTCACTGGTTTTAATTGCATTTCTGTTGCATCCCAGATTCCCAGTGACTGGGGCTTGTAGATCCCTTTTTTATTACCCAAGGCTGCGAGCGATCTAATTTTGGCTTTTTCTGCACCCCAGAAACCACTCTTTTAACCCATATAGGTCATTCTTCTCCACCCTCACCAACAAGGTGGTGTTTTCTGTAGCCATCACCTATGTGAGCTGGGTGTCTGAATCGGCGCCCTGATTTTGCAAGGAAGCCAATTTAGAATATTTCAGTAAAATACTAAGTAAAAAGAAAAGAAAAAAAGCGGGAAGAAGACAGGTCATGTAACTGTCAAACACCTAAGGGCTGGTAAGCTGCAAAAAAGATATACTTTTGTGCAGTGAATGCTCTCGTAAATGTAAAACCTACTTATAATAAAATTCTTCCATTTTGTGTCCCCCAAACACTATAGAATCTAATATAGTACTAACATATTAGTCTTTCAGGCAATTTTTTCCAATCTGTAGAGTGTCATTTCTGCTTTAGCATAAACTGAAGTAAATAAAAACTACATACTTTAGGTCCTTAAGGCCATTTTTTTTATCTGGATATACAAATGACTTGGTCATGTTTTCCTCAGTCTCTCTAAAACAGTGGTCGGCAACCTTTTCGGACTGACTGACCACTAAATTTATCGGCTCTGGACCACACATCCGCAGGGAGCCGGGTGTCACTCAAAGGGGAAGAAACTTCCCCTTTAGTGATGTCATGATGCCAGAACTCGCCCACTCTCCCATGGCAGGTCTGAGCCTGTCTAGAGACAACCCGCCTACTTCCCTGAGCCTGGGATCCGTGTGGGGGACATGGTCCGCGGCTCTGGCCAGTGTGCCCCTCCAGGGGGGTCATTCACCTGCTCGGGGATGCACCCCCGGCCAGAGCTGCAGACCACCGGTTAGCAACTGCTTCTCTAAAACACAGTTTTAACAAAAGTTATTTTAGCATGGATTTTGTTTGTGCAGGTCTTTCTAGAGAAACTTCCAGATGATTTTGCTGCTGTCGTGGAAGAACACAACCAAAAAGTTGCATTAATCTTTGGTCAGTGCATCCTGACAGCTTCTAATTTGGCAGATTTAGAGGAGAAGTACCAACTTCCACTCTCAAACATTGGTAGGTGGTATAATCATGGATCATTAAGAAATGCATTTAGTATTTTAACATTTCAGGTAGGAACAAGAATTCCCTACATAATTCATAGAATCATTGGAAGACATTGGAATGCTGCTGAAACCACTGAAACCTCCTCCACTATAGCACAGTGCAAGAAGAAAAGGCAAACTTTGCAAATTGTCCATTCTAAAACTTTACATCCTTTTATGGTTTTCATGATTAAGGCTCCCATTTAAGCATTTAAACTCCCATCTTTGAAATTCCTAGTAATTACAAAAGGCCAATCTACACTGTTTGTGGGTGGCACGTTTTTGAGAGTTAAAAGGAACATTTTTAATTTGTTTTAACCACTTGTTATAGCATATGAAGACCTAATACAACCAATAAGCACTTCCATTGAAATCAATGGCACTTACACATGTTTATAAGTGTTTATAAATGCTTCAATTAAAAACAAACAGTAGCATTTACAGGCATTTTAATGGTTTATAAGCACTTCCATTAACCCCATAACTTTCATATTTGACTTTAAAATCCTGCTTTAAAATCCTTAAAAGGCTTACAAATGTCCATAAATGTATTTACTGTAAGGCTGTTTATGAGCTTTTAAAAAAACATTCAGTGTAGCCTCAGTTCAGCTAATACTATATATATGAAAAGATGACCTGATGAGGCAGCCCAAAGATTTAAAATCATCAAGTTTTTGTTTCTTTGTATATGTACTGATGTACTTTATAATTCAAAACAAACTTTTGTGCAATTATAGTAGAGAACACCCAGTAGCCTATTTAGGACATGAAGTATAGAAACTTTTTGGGGTGTCATGCATTCTTTATATTAGATATTTTTTTTTAAATGTTTTTTTACAGGGGTTTGGCCTTTTACATTTCTCTGCCAAAACACACTACTGTCTTGAATTTTGAATAAGTAACTCTGCCTTTGTCCACCATGGTGATAATTCTGAAATACTCAGCTACCAATACATGTTTTTATATATATATCGGCTTAGATGCCTAGACCAGATTTACCAGCTTCAGTATTACACAGTATTTATATACCGGTAGCACCAACATATTACGTAGCGCTTTACAAAGTCCATAGTCTTGAGTCAAGAGAGACAGCCATGCAACTAGGAAAACACACAACTGTCCTTATGTGCTGAAGATTTATGTCTGTTTATTTACATGCTGCAGTATTGTAAAACATGGATCATTTTTAGACTTTTCAGGCAAGGAGTGTGACAATTCGGGGCTGGTGGATCATCTGACATCAAGTTCAGAAGGCAGAAGTGGAATATCACCATTTGCCTGTCTTTCAGGAAACACCGATCATGACTTGATGACCATGAAAAACGCAAACAATGTAAGTAGAAAAACTTGAGGATGCGTTGTCCATTCAAGGCATAGTATTAGGTTTTATGTTATTACCCTAGTCTTTAACCTCAATGAGAATGTGAACATATACAGTCTTATTAGAATATATAGTTGATAACACTAAGATCCAATGATGACAAATGCCAACACCAAAATTTCTGGGCTACCAAGCTACTGGAATATTTAAATCTGCAGTGAGCCAAAAGCCCTGAGATATAGGTTCCTTTTGCATTTAGGACAAATAAAGTGTTGTAAAGATATTTTTAAGTGGCCTTTCAGTCAGTATTTTGTTAGATGTTAACCATCAACAGGACAAATGTATTAGAAGATACCTTTTATTGACAAACTAAACATATTGTAGTGAACAGAAACCTATGATGCCAAATGCAGGCATCATAAACCTCAATCTTCCCAGAAAAAGGGAAGAAAGGGCCCTGATAAGGCTATTGGTAATTATATTGCTGCAGAATTGCAGCCATTTATTTGGGATCCAGGCTGCAGTGTCCTGGAAGGAATGAGTGGGCTAGGCACTGCTCCCCTTTTCCAGGGCAGAGACCGAGAATGGCTGTGGAGGACCTGCCTTTTGAGTCTGGTAGGAAGTTGCAGCATTATTGCCAGGTGTGGGTCAGGTGAGGGCTGTGTGGAGCCTGTGAGCTGGGAGAAGGTCTCCCAAAATTGAGGTCTGGTAGACCAGAGCCAGGAAGCTAAATGTTTTGTTTTTTTTCTCATGTGTTAATGAGATTGATTCCCTCAGGACCCCACAGGTGTCTTTATATCAGAGGCCAGGTTACCTCAGTTAAGTAACTGTTCCTCCTAAACTAACAGTGCTACATTTATTTCTAACTGCAAAATTGGAAGTTGATATATTTTAAGACATAGCTTTAAAGAAAATTACAGATTTAAATGTCAACTTTCTTTCATCAGATGATGTTGGCAACCATTCAAATTTCTCAGAAATATTTCCCATTTTTTTACTTGGAGAAAACTGATGCCTACGGAAGAGCACTGCACCTAAACTCCTATGCCCTTGACTTTTTCAAACATGGTTCTATAAAGGCAATCGTTTCTGATAATGGGTATATATATGTGTGTATGTTTTTTTAGGTATTTCTAGATTCATTAAAAAAGAGAAACTGTGGAAGCTACTGACTCACCATGCTTTAAGTGTTTATTTATCACATTTATTCTCGTGAAAAAAATTATTTCAATGTACACATATAATATTAGCATAGGTTTGAAATGATTGATTTAATGTCACAAGAAACATATAGTATACCTTATTTCAATTCTAAAGCTTTACATATTAGGTCAAAATCAAAAAAATTATCTGGTCCTTAGCAGGTTCTAAAATGATTTATCTGTAACCTTGGGTGTCTCCAATCAGCTGTGACTGCAAGTTCCCACGCTCCCTGGGCTGTATTTCTCAATGATAAGTACAGCCCAGGGACTGTGGATTCACGAAATCAGTTCGCCTTAATTTCACGGACCCATCGGAAGGCATTCTCGCTCATCCCTAGTGGCCCTTAGTGTTTTGTTTTTACAATTCCCCAGAGCGTAGCATGGACTAAACTTTGTGTGATTTTTTTTTAATTTGTATATTCTCTTTACTGTAAAATGATGGACTACAGATTGTTGAAAACTGTCTTCTGTTTCAAGATTGATTGACACCAACAATTGCTTTGCTAGATTTTGAATGCTGTTGTCTTTCCTTCTTGGCATTGTGTTAACACACACCTAAATGCTCATGACCAACAAACTGCCCCAAACTTCTACTTTTCCAGACTTTATACTTGCTGATGATCCATTAATAAAGTGCATTTGATTAGCATTAGCAGCACCTGGCTGCTACTTACTCTGGAAGTGGTGAGAGTGTTTTATACTTTTCACACATTGCTTCTTCATTTATACCTAATCTTTGTTAAATAAACACACAGTGCCCCAATACATTAACTTTTAAGCCTTGAAATAGAAAGGGGTTCTTTTATTGCCTGACTGTACATAAATTCGTGGACCAAGGGTTATGGTATTTGAAAAAAGTCAAGTTCTTCTGAGTAATTAGGCTAATACGTGGCATCTTAACTCTTAATTTATTTGTTGATAGTCATGTTTAGTTATTAAGTAAATGTTTCATAGATTGCTATTATGATTATTCTTATTTTTTCTAGGTTTAATGAAGGAGATGCCTATTACAAATTAAAGGATTTTTATCTTTCTATTTCAGCTATCAGGTAATGCATTATGGCAGTTTAATTTGCATTGTAGATATACAGTAACTCATTTACTAAAGTTACATGTTCAATAAACCAGTGGTTACTTTTTAGTTTAAAATAATTCCACCTAACTTCTGGGCTTTGCTTCAGAGAAAAATGTTTATATCAGTTTTTAATTGATGCATCTTGACAGTAAGTTTCCGAGCAACATATAACAGAAAAAGTTACGCATTCATTATATATTTGAAAGATGGCACACCAGCTGCTTGTTATGCATTCTGCAAACAAAGGCACAAACTTTTATATTTAGTCAATGGATCTAAATCAGAAAGAATAGAGTGAAAACTCTCTTTAACCTAAGCATACCGTTCTTGAAGTTGTGACACATAACTGCAGTACAGCTGTACAAGGTCGGTGATAGGGACCAAATACATACATAGTGTTGATAAAAGTAACATACATAGTGTTGATAAAAGTAACTTTCAGTTACAGAATGTTTATTGAGAATAAACAAACAAAAAACACACACACACACACACACGCATCACAAAATAGCACTCATTTATTGTAAAACATTTGAGATATATACTGTATTAATAACCTTATTCTTGCAGTGTCTCCTTGAAGGAAATGTGTGAAGATGAATATGATCCGGTTTCATTGGCCTTTGAACAGCTCCAAAAAAAGTTCCAGCAGAAACTTATTCTTGTGAAGTAACTTTAAACGGTTAACAGTATGCTTTGCATATAGGAAATTCATTTTGGTGGTTGTAGTACAAATTATTTGGTCTGCAACATTTGAAAGGAAAGTCTGTTAAAAACGTCAAAGTTACTAGACTTTACCAGCTAATTTTAAGAAGTTTGAATATCTGTGCCAACTCATAAAGCCCATGGCCTATATATAAGGGTGGGGTGAATCATTTCACATACAAGAATTCCCAAATGTGCAAAAAATAAAAATAATTAGATTAGAAATGTAATTTAAATGTAACAGGATCTGGCAACCAACTTTTGTTCTGTGCATGGAAACATTCCAAGTTATTTGCTTTTAAATAAAAATTCCAATACTGCCAATAGGAATGGAAGTTCACATATTGAGAACAATTTTTGTAATTTTGCTTGCCAAGCTATTACTACTTTTAATTACCCAATTTATGTGGCAGACTAAATGAATGTGATGATTTTAAATATTTGTAAAACCTGTAGAAAAGTGATATTTCATTAGATTAATGGTAGAGTTTAATTCTGAATATAGCTGATCAATGCTACTTACCTGTAGAGAAATAAACATGTTAAAAAACATTTTTACATATTCAGTGTGTCACCAAAACATCATATGCACGATTTGTGTCCACAGAATAAAGAAAATGCTTCAAATGACATCGTTTTTATTTCATGAGCAAAACAATTTGGAAGATTTTGGGAAGAATTGGTTTTATCACCTATTCTCATAAAGTTTGTTGGCTGTCTTTTTCATTGTTTTATTTCTTTAAAACAATCCAAACACTTAATGCACTTAACACATATGAGCTTGCACTAAACATACTTGGTAATCCTAAATTAATATGGGTGAGAATGAATGTCTTATCTTTGTGGCTGCCTTTAACACACAGCAAATGTCAGAATGCTCAGTAGCCAATAATTCACCCCAAATTTCTAGAGGATTGACTACATAAACCAATGACCATAAACAGATGTGTCATAAGGATCCAAAATTCTTCAGCAGCCATGCAGATGTAATTTTCACCTGATCAAAGCTAGAGAGAAAAAACACAACAACTTTTTGTTGTTGTACTTTATTTCAGAATAAAATACATTTTCAGTTTATGTATTACAGTCCCTGGGGTCATAACTTATCTTGCAAAGAAAATTACAAATACATACAAATATGAAACAAAACAAAAAATCTGCCTTTTCCAGGAGAACTAACTGGGGACATTTTTATGCAAGTAAAAAAACTAAAAAAAAAAAAAAAAAAAAAAAAAAAAAAAAAAAAAAAAAAAAGTTTAGGGTTTTCATTCGGGTTGTGTGCCACCACACGAGGTACCTGAGGGTAACACATGTAAAACCCGTGTTGGTATGTTGTGGTACAATTCAAAATAGTGCACCAATGTACCTTTCAAACAAATAGTAAACAAAAAAATTGCATTCACTTATGTTTGTGCTCTGCCACGGGGCAATCAGCCTATTCAAATGCAGCCTTAACATCTGCAAAAGACGCAAACTGGACCTCATCCATACAATTTTTCTCCACAATATATACTTTTATCCATTAATAAGAATGAGCTTTCTAGTGATTGCAATATTGATAATGTGCCTATGGCATGGTATTGCAATTGAAAACACATTTGTGAAACTGATTGCTAAGGAATTCTGTTTTTAACCCCCGATAATTATACTGTAAGAAACGTTAAAGTTGAGGTCTGACAATTTTTTCACCCCCCCCCCCCATCATCCCTTGACACATTAATAAACAGAATGGCAATACTTAATTCATGGACCTTGTTTTCACAGCACCAATTTAAAACTGGTCATAATTTTCATTGCTTAGTTTAGCCAGACCCTTTTTAAGTATATTGGTTATGCAACGTGCCACCGGTTCCACAATATTAAAATGTAGATCCACAGGAGCCATTCAAACGTTGTGTTTTAGTGAATTGCGTTACAGATTGTTTCATTGTAATTTTGAATGGCATGCATAATAAGTTTTATTGCAATGCTTCGGGTTTAAGGCATATTGATACTGCGCACTGCAATGCATTTGTATCTAAGCAGCATTGTAGTGGTATTAAACCCTAGGACTATTAGCTGTATCAAAAACGTTCTGCGTCTTGCTATCTTATTGACTTTACCTGAAGTGTGACATCTGGACTTTATCTTACCTTCTGTAAGCAGCTGCCATTTTTGTGCGAGTTTCCTCTAAAAATACAATCTTGAATTAAAACAATTAATGACACAAGCGATTGAGGTGTGCAGTAGACAAATGTTTCTTTAGTCCCCGCCACCCCTTTTTTTTTTCCAAAGAATGCACCATAATTAACCCACAAACACTCTAATAAATGATTAAACAGTATAGACAAGACAATTTGTTTAATGTCATATGGTTTCAGTTTACACCAATGCACTGCATTGCAAAAAAAAAAAAAAAAATTAAATAAACAATTTTATAAAAAATATTGAATATGCTGTGTGTTGTAATATGTTGCAACAAATTACAGAGGTTATTAGATACTAGGATTCAAAAAGAAGTTCCATACCAATATGATTAGATATATTTCAGGCAGGTAAGCATTTTTATTCTTCTACTAGGAGATGTAGTGTCAAATGCTTGAGTTGATTAACTCCACTGCCTTTTACAGGGAATATGGAAATAGTGGCTTTATTACTTTGCAGCTTCTACATAGTAGAATCACAAGTTGGGGGAAAATTGGTAACAAAGATGAATTTAATTGCGGAACAATAAAGTTAGATCACCAACATAGTGCGCAGACAAACTATATGGAAGGTAAACCACTTCATGGTATACAGTATATCAGTTTATCAAGTATTTAGCCATTTGACTGTCCAGCTTTAAAGGCCATCCTGCCAATGTAGAAAAAAAAATTGTCTGCTGTTGCCATCTTTCCTCTGGAAATTCTAGTTGCCTGGCTACTGCTGTTACTGACCTGCAATAAGAAGAGATAAACACTCATTTTTATTTGCTTCACACTTATATGTAAATAAATAAAAGTAGGTTTTAGTATTACCTTAAAATCAACAAACTACCAGTGCCGCATGCGGCTCTTGAGCCTCCTCTTGCTGTGGCTCCCTTCCCTATTTACCAAGGTTGGTGTTAACACTTCCGCCACCATGGTAAAAAGGGAAGGCCCCCTGCATGCATATGGAGGAGAGCGATTTCCCTTCAGGGGGCGTTCCTAGTTGGGTTGGAGCCATTAGGGTGGGGCTCAGGGAGTCTGGCCTAGTGTGCTCCTGCCCATCCCATAAATGGCCTAGTAGCCGAAAAATTTTGCCGTCCTCTGCCCCAGGTGATTCATTAAAAGGAAAGAAGAGGAGAGGGTTTTTTTGTGTGGCCGGAAACAATACTTCTTTATATAGAAAGAATTGGACACATACTTATATTGTGCAGTTACCTAATAATACACATTATAAATATGAATTGCATATACAAGTGATAATACGAATTATAGCGGTTGAGGAGTTTAAAAAAAAAAACAAAAAACTATTTACCCTTTTTTTTTTAGTATTAAGTAGTATTCGTTCAAATATACGAATTGTGAATGAAAAATCAAACTAGACACTTCTAAATGACTAAAGTGATGATTCTATATCTCAAGAGGAAGGTCTCCAATCCTGATGCATTTCATCTTTTAGGCTTCCTCATGGGTATTACATAGCCCATAAGGTAATGTCCTAGTTGGAAAAAGCCAGGAAAGAACGTATTAATCTAAAGGGAGATCAATCCAAGTACAATGAAGCAGCAAACTTATAGTTGGTGATAAAAGGGGTAGGCGTCAAATGGCACACTAAATGAGAAACCGCAAGGATGTTTCCTTGTAAAGTTGTAGAATGGCGAGCTAGAATTTATTCCTATTGAAAAAGGCAGAGCGGCTGGCTGCCAGAAAAAAATATATAATTATGTGAACAGTTCTTTCTATATAAAGAAGTATTGTTTATGGCCACACAAAGACCCCTTTTTGATCTTTTTTGCTTTACACTTGTCCCATGTCTGACTGCAGATTTATACAACCAGGCTGCAGTATTATCAAGAGGTCAGCAGTGGCAGCCCATGAATTCTTGGTTATTTTTAGATTTTCCTAAAACTAGTATTACTGTACAAATATTTTGCATCAATGCATGCTAGGCCTTATAATAGGAAACTGCTTGCCTAATAAATTTTGAGTCTATTTGGTAACACAACTAAAGGTGTGTGTAAGGGGGCGAAGTACTATTTTTAAAAAAGGATTTTTGTTTTTAAAGTTACAGGGATATTATTACAATGCTAGCATTTTATTGTGCCTTAGTACTCACCTGTACTGTTAGATGGGCTGGCTTGTTCCGTCTCATCTGCATCCGAGCTGGCATCATAAAATTCTTCACAGCTGCTAGACTGTGCAGCATTGTCCTCAGAACCTGCAATAAAGGAATACAAACATTTTACACTTGTTCACTATAGGATAACTAGAAATAATTCAAAGTAGTAGTTTCTTCAGTATGACACATAGGAACACTTACAGGACTTGCCTTCATTTCCTTGTGCTTTACATTCCGGCTGGCTAAGTGGATTACTTGACAGATCTGTTTTGGTTTCTTTAGAATCCGTTTTAATATTAAAACTAAAAGTAAATGACTTGTTAATTGATTCATTGGCTGCTGTGGTCTGAAAAGATACTCCCGTCTTTGGCTTTTTCCATGACTTTGGACTTTTGCTGTGCTTTGATAGATCTGCAGCGTTATACTTTCCAAAACAAAAGTTTGCAACAACCTTAGTATTGGTTTCTTTGACGACATCTGTCTCATTCTGAACCTCATCATCAAGGGACACACCACCGACTGCTCCTTCCAAGGCACAGATTACAGGTTCTTTGGCTCTTACTGTCACAATGCTTGGGAACATGAACGCATCTTTGTTTTGAGCATCATTTTGAGGTTCCTCAACACTCACCATTTTTGTTTTACTCCTGGTAATGGTTTCTTGTTTATTTGTATTGTCTTCAGTCCCTTCCTGACTCTTATCAAGGGACGCACCACTAGCTACTTCTTTTAAGGAACAGTTTACAGGTTCTTTGGCTCTAACTGACACACAGGTTGGGAACACGAATACAGCTTTGTTTTGAGCATCCATTTTAAGTACCGGAACTCTTGCTATTTTTGTTTTACTCCTGGTAAGGGTTTCTTGTTTATTTGTAGTGACTTCAGTCTTATCAAGGGACACTCCACTAGCTACTTCTTTTAAGGAACAGTTTACAGGTTCTTTGGCTCTAACTGATGCACAGGTTGGGAATTTAAAAGCAGCCTCATCCTGACATTCCTTTGGAGGATCCTCTGCAAATTCCATTTCTGATTCAGCATTGCCAACGGTTCCCTGCTCGATTTTAATGGTGGAACAGGCCGCAGGAAAATCTGATTTTCGAATCTTAGCATTCAAGCCACTTGCTTCATCTGTTCCTAAAATGGGAATGTCTTCATTATTAGGTAATGTATTGTCTTGATTTTCAGGCAACGAAACACTACTGTCCTGTATGACCACATCTTCATAATCTTTCATTCGAAGCTCCTGCCACAAAACAAAGTAGAACATCATAACCAGCTTATGTATAAACAAGATTTTTTTTATGTATCTGTGATTGAGAAAGATCTATCGCTCAAATCCATAAACGCATATTGCACAGATAACATATTTATAGTATAATGAGAGACTACAAGTTTTTTCTATCATTATCAAGAAAAAAAAATTGATTGTTCTATAAAACAATAGACATTTATGTTTCACTGTCAAATGTTTCACTAATCAGCAATATATGAGAAACAAAGCCTAACAGGCCAGTAAATAGACAGCAAATTTAACTGATAGGGCAATTTTTCCCCCCAGCAAATGTACATCAATAATCCAATAATAATCAAAAAAAATGTAACTAGGCAGGGCTTTGCTGAAAAAAGGGACAGGTTACTTCTGCAATAAAACACACCTGAAATATTAAAGGAGCCTAATCTATCTGACCAGGTAACCTAACTATAGAATACCCCCCATGTTATGTATATGGAGAGGCTGTTCTTTAGTACAAAGAAGTAAACAGCTATCTTGGTTGACAGCACTTTAAAAGAAACAATACAGTAATTGAGCACAGCCACCCCAGGACAGGAAGTGTGTTACTGGCAGGATCAATAAATGAAAATAAAAGGAATAAGGCCTGAAAAAACAAAGCCGTAACATTTAAAGACCAATAACTATCAACATATTCAATTTTTGTTCTTGAATTTACATAAATTTTAATCTTAACCAATCAAAAAAAAAAAAAAAAAAAAAAAAAAAGCAATGGAGCCTTGCATCAAATTCAAATTGAACCCGTTATACAGTTTCTTTTGAATGGTTGATATTGTGTATGCTTCTTTTCACTGCACATTCTACATGCGAATGAAGGATAACCATGAAACATCCAAGGGCTGTTTTTTTTTTAGGCAAGATAATAGTTATTAATAATATTTTTAGTGATATATATATTTTTAGCATACAACACACATCATAAAGTAATATAACATAAGGTTGGGTGGTCCATTCCCCTAACCCACCTAGCAGTATTCCCGAGTTTGACTCGAGGTGGATTTACCATGCAAAAAGCGGTAATCCCCAGTTACAGTCAGCGTTGCTTAAAACATGAAAAAAAAAAACCCACTCACCCTGTTCCGTTGTCGTCCCCCAGTCCCTGCAGGTCCTCAGGACACGTCTTCTTTTTCGATCTTTCCCGCAGTGTGCATAGACGATCTCCGGGGTTTCCGGGGGAGGAGCAGTGGCTAATTCAAATAATTTTGTACTGGATTCAATACAAAATAGCTGTATTGAGTCTAATACAAATTTATGAAATTGGACATGCTTCGGTGAGTTATGCCTAAGAATTATAGGCCTACAATATAAACTGAATTTCCATGCAAAAAAGTAATGTTTTTTGCTTGGAAATACAGACAGAAATAAAATGCTAGCGGGGTTAATTCCATATTGCAAAGGGGAGGTCACTAATGGGACCAAATAAACTTGACAAAACAAAATGCTCTCTGAGTAAATAAACATAAAACAATGTAGATAAGCAATGTGGTGTGTCACATTTTGCCTGACTAGGTTCCTCAGGGGTCTTGGTAGATTCAAACTGTACAAGGTAATTGTTTTTCCATTTAAGTAATAGGAGAAATTGGTAACGTTGGTCTTTACGATAGCACCAACATCAGGCTCTCTCGTACAGATGTCATTCCCATCATATTCAGCATCTGCTCTGAGGTTAGCTTCTAACTGACCTACGGTATCAATTTCTCTCTGAAATTCTTTTTTCAGGCAATCAATTTAACCACTTCAAGGCTGTCTTATATTTGAACAGTGTTACAAACTTCTCTTATTGTTTTTCCACTCAAGTAATTACCTTGTACAGTTTGAATCTACCAAGTCTACAGAGAAAGCCTAGTCAGGTGAAACGCATTGGGACACCACACTGCTTACGTGGCTACATTGTATTACGTTTATATACTCAAAGAGCATTTTGATTTGTCTAGTTTATTTGGTCCCATTAGTAACCTCCCCTTTCCAATATAGAATTAAGGGAACGGACCACCTAACTTTACGTTATCTTACTGTAGGATGTGTGTTGTAAGCTAGGAATATAACTCACTAAATATATTAAAACTAACTATTATCCTGCCTAAAAAAATTCCGTACTTTTCTCTTGTTACACTAAACATAGTTCTAGTCAAAATTTTGGAGTTTCTAAAAGTGGGCAAGAATAAAAATTTGTCAGTTTTATACTTCTGTGTGTGTGTGTGTGTAACACCATCAAGGAGGTTTTCCTTAGTCTGTAGTGTTCTCATTGGAAAAGAAAGAACAACTAGTCTGTTCATGTGTGGAAAATACAAAATGTGTAAAGGAGTACTACTCAAATCAACATGGATAGACTTGCACATCACTATTTGGTGTGTGTGTGTGTATATATATATATATATATCTAATTGTAGGTGGGTGGCAGCCCCTGTATTGTGTAAATATACTTTTTTTTTTTTTTTTTTTACAAGCTTTAGTAGATTTAGCCCCCTTTTTTCCTTTTCTGGTCCAGGCAAACCTTTGTATCAGTACTGCCTGGACCAGAGAAGAAGTTGGGAAAAATTACAAATGCTTGTCCTAAAAGTTAAACTGTTAGTGTTACAGTTAGGGTGACTGTCAGTGATACTTTTATTTGCACCAACGCTAAACACCAAAAATAATATCTGACAAGGAGTTCCAATTCTTTTGTTAATATATTGCTACCTTGACTGTTAAGAACACTGCTAATACTGTTCAACATTGTCAATGTTTAACCAAATATGAATTATAAAAAAGTGCAGCATTACCTCAAAGCTCAAGTGTTTATACTCTGGCATCTCTGTTATAGATAACAAACGAGTGGCCATTTTTTGTATCTGACCGTGAAGATAACAGAGCTCTTGACTTTGGACAGGCTGTAAAATATGACAATCAACTGTGTGCCAGATATACACACATAACTAAACAAATATCTACACATCAAATAAACAATTACTACAGTACCAGATACTTACAGAGTATTTCTTAGTGGGAGTTTGTTCTTGTTTGCATATTTTAGCCACAGTTTGAAATGAAATTCCTTTAAATTTAGTCTGAGAAACTGTAGGGAAAAAAGTGTAAGCAACACAAAAATCTATTAAAACAAGGGTGCAAAAAAATACTGAACCCTGTAATATAACTGTACATTAGCGCATATATATATATATATATATATATATATATATATATTAATGATTACTTTTTATTGGATTAAATACAGTCATTTTGTATTGAATCCAATACAAAATAATTTGAAATTCCAACCATGCTGTCTCGCTCGCACCGACGTCACCAGGAACCTCAGCGCACTCGCCAGGGGACAGACTGGAGGAAGGGGACACGCCCTAAGGATAGGAACCAATTAGAAGGGCCATGGAGGATGCCGGTGGGACCAGGTAAGTTATAATTTTTTATGTTTTTAGCTACCCGGGAGGTTAAGCTATAAACACACACAACCTTTACATATGAATGGACATTTCCACAGGTTACAGGTGGACTCACATGCAGGTAGTTCAAGACATTCTTTTGTATGAGAAACACATTACAAAAATTGTGTCAGGGCCAAGTTTTACAAGAAGATGGGAATATATAGGACAGGTTTTGGCAAGTGACCCTTCAGGGTTGCAAATTAATCTGGTTACATGAAAGCAGTTGAGGAGCTACATTACTTTGCAGTACAAGGTAAAAGTTTAAAGATGCCTTTTAATATGGCTCTACAAAGAACCTAATCTACATGCCATCTTTACTCACCCAAAGCTTCCATGTGATGTCCCAGCCCAGGCTAGCTAGCAATGCCATGAACACTTTCAATTAAATGTCCAGTGGTGGGCTCCTCTCAAGATTTCAAGGAGTTTGAAACAGTGATGACAGCACAAGAGGAGTCAGGGAATGGTCAGCAGTGGCAAATCTGTATTGCTTTATTAGGGTTTCCCGGCACCCAACATTATTCTGATGAGGGACATGGATGGGGGATTTAGGCAAGTATATATTCACAATGCAAACAGGTTACTGGCATGTGGGGGGTGGTTTACTAGTTGTCTGCTGATTAGATTTTTACTCTTAAACAAAGCTATACCTAGAAATCAGCAACCCCAAAAGCAAAGACTGTTATGGGAATCACTTCCAATTATGTCAAAGCACATTAAAGCATTTAGGCTTAGGCAAATTATAAAAATTACAGACCTGGAAATAAATCCTCCCTACAATTACCGTATAAAAACAAAAAAAACAAAAACAGATACACATTAGGACTAAATACAAAACCAAAATACACAAAAACACAAATAGATATATTGGAGGATTTACTGACCATTAGAGGTGCATGCTGTAAATTTCACGGCAGAAATGGCATCCAGTACTGCCTTGAGATCCACATGAACAGGATCTACGCTTACTACATCTTGATCATGAGAAGCAGTGAGTTCCATCAGGTCAAGAGTAGAGGTCATTCTGTGAAGAGAGAAAAAAAAAAAAAAAAAAAAAAAAAAAACTAACTGTAATACAGGCAGCATCTGCACCTGACAAATCTTCATAACTCTGCAGGGTAGATGGATAGTTAAAATCTGTCAAAAATTATAATTATGTTCCTAATGGGCAGAATCATGTCACATGTGTGGTCATCAGGAGAGCTTCAAGGGGTAAATTTGATAGCAATATGACTTGGATATAAGGATAACCTATACCTCCTGAAAAGCAGAATAGAAGCATCTTTCTCTGTTAGGACAGATGAAGCACCCATCAAAGACTTGCTGAACAGAAACAATGATTGGTCTTCCATGACTGAATGCTTGGGGATCCTTATCACATCTGTCAGTTTGACCATTTGGTCAATAATGTTTTTTGCTCTGGACTTTAACTCTTACCTTTTTTGTAAATCTAATTTTTTTTCCAGTGGCCGTGCATTACGACACTTCAAAAAGAGAACATCCTACAGCAAAAGAAACTGAACAGATGCAACATTTTCCCCACTATAACCTACTCAAACTGGGAGAAAAAAAAAAATAAAAACAGACTGGAGTATCCAAGTAAACTTTCACAGAAAACTATACAATTGTCACTTCTGAACTCCACAAATGAAGAAAATTAAAGTTCTAAACTATAGATAGGAATAGTGTTTTGGTGTCAGCTTGGAATACATGAAGCCTTTGCATTGATGTAACCATCTGGCAACTGTATTTTCAGGAGAAATCAGCAATGGCAACCTGCATGGTCTCCTAAAAGGTTTCCTTTTAAAATTATGTACGTATTCACAGACAATTTGGTACAAGAAATCATTTTCAAGCACTTCAGATCATACTACCCCTAGGCAGCTTTATGTCTGCATGTGGAGGCCAAACATGCAGCTGATACTCCCCTATCATCATGTTGGCAAGTAAGGTCTGGCCTCAAAATCACCTGATATCCCAACATGCCCAGGAATGGTCATGTATTGGTTACTAGAAAAGATCAGCTCTTGAAAACTGCCAAGAAGGCAACAATCAGTTTGCGACTTTTATCCAAAAGGATCATTGGTGTCATTTAAACCGTAAATATCTGTAATCTGGTGACAGTCTTCCCGCTGATCAGCATGATAATATACTGTATGCTGTGGCTAAAGTGATTATAGCATGGCTTCCCTGAGACCTGGAAGTTACCTCAAGGGTTACCCAATGTTAAAAAGTTAAAAAACACTGGGCTTCCTACTAATTTAGCTATAGGACAGACAACGAGAAACAAAGTTACAATATTGATAACTGTCCTAATCCTCAGGCCACACTATTAAAATATTATGGACAAACATAGAAGGCTAACTTGAATCTGGAAAGTAATGCAACCAATATACTAAGGGAGGGAACAATTTTGCAATTTAGCCAAGGTGCATTTCACAATTTATTTTTGAGGCTACTAAACACAAGACAGAGCACCCCTACATTGAGTATGGGGTACTTTTAATGCAATGCAATCTGGAAGGAATATTCCAGTGGATAGCAAATATTACTGCAGATTGTAAAAAGTAAAATAAATTTATTGCATCACCTATAGCCTGCATTCATGACATTTTTTTTTTATTCTGTATTTTCCTTGTTAAATCAGCCCATGCTACGCCAGACCACTTCACATGCATGTAGCTTACACAGAAAAACATGAGCAGCCACGAGAATACACTTTACTATCTATATAAACAAAAAAAAAAAAAAAAAAAAAAAAACCACACACACACAACTTAAAAACGGCATTAACAAGTATACAAACCTTTTATTCAGACTGCAAGCCACCTGAAATACAAAATTTAGGATGTATTAACACCAAAACATTTAGTATATCTCCTAAATACATAATTCATATTGTATCCCCTTTAAAAACACACTACAAAGAAACTTGCTTTGCTGTGCCAGAAATATATTATTGTGCTCCCAGCTTTCTCTATAAAAAGATAACATACCGTGTTTCCCCGATGATAAGGCAGGGCCATCAAATAAGACAGCCCCCCCTTTTTAGGGAAAAATGAAAAATAAGCCACCCACCGATTACTTACCAGAATCGCGTGGTGCGGTGGGTGACTCCGTGTGTGGTTCCTCCGTGCGTCCTCTTCATGAAGAGGAAGTGACAGGACTGAAGTGACTCCGCCCACGCAAACACACGTGACTCCGCCCACGCAAACACAGGCAGCTTCCCTCATCCCTCCCTAACGGAGACTGCAGGAGTTTGTTCAGGAGTTCAGACAGGTTTTTTTTTGCTGTGAGCAATACCACTCTATATACGGTAAGCTTTAGAATGGGACATTAAATGGTACAGTATATTATTGATTACAGTAGAAGGGGACAATGAATGGATCAGATTGATCTGAAGGGGACAGGAATGGCACATGATTGATCTGAAGGGGACAATGATTGGCACAGATTGATCAGAAGTGGACATGAATGGCACATGAACAATAACTGTGTACTGTAGTCTTCTTCATGGGTAAATAAGGCATCCCCCTGAAAATAAGCCCTAGAGCATATTTTGGCCTTCAAAAAAAAATAAGACAGTGTCTTATCATCGGGGAAACAGGGTAGCTATTACCTAAGCATGTGGTAACAAATAACATATCTAATCAACTGGTATTTCATTGGAAAAAAAATAGGATTAATTCATTATAATAGTTTACACACATGCTAAACAAGTATTGCATAATAAAGCAGAACTAAACTCACAATATTCACCTGTCCCTGCTCCTCTGCAGGGTAACCCTTCTTAATTTTTTCTATATTCCTGAAGACTATCTTCAGCCATCTTGATTGGTCAGGCTGGGGTGGCATAACTCATGCCTGCCAACTCAATTTATTTCCAATATGCCCAAGGTATGCATGCACAGCTCAGCTTTCTGACAGACACACAGAGCGATCAGGCAGGCAAGGAGGAATTTATTGCAGAATGGACATCACTTGTGCCTATCTGCAATAATGATCTGGCTGATGACGTTTTTATAAAAGTAGAATTTTAGTTCCGCTTTAGGGGCAACGGATTCAGCACTACGCAAAGAGTAACACACATGCTGGAGGTACAGTAGTGAACACCCACAATTTTGCATAGGGCTAGTCAGGGGAGGACAGCATATAAAGTGACACTACAGTATTTTTGTTAGATGGGCAAAGAAGTTTTCAGTAAAAAAAAAAAAAAAGTGACAAATAGAAGACAAAAATATGCATTTAGAGTTCTCTTTATTTATCCTGACTCCAAATCCTGGGTCATTTTTCCAATACATGACCTTTATCTATGGTTGGTAGATAATTAGGAGAATTTCCAAAGGGCTTTGATAGATTAGAGCAGCATTTTAAACCATGAAATCCTTGGGTTCCTTCAGTGGTTGCTGGCTAGGGATTTCTCGTTAGTGCCTCTCAGGAAAGCAATGTCCTTGCTTTCCCACTGACCACCACACTAATGTACAGCGAGTTGTGAATATAATATTTATAGAAGGGGTTCCTAGAATAACCTGAATGTTATTATAAGGCTTGCCCCCTATGTCAAAAAGGTCAACAAACATTTTACACGTAATAAAAAATTAGCACACAAATTTCCAACATTCACAATGATTGGATAAAAATAAGTCTGTGGCCTGCAGCTGTCATTGGCAGGGCAGCCATAGAAGTAGTGATGTGTCCACTACAGTTCTTAGTAGACATGTGTTCTCATGTTGTGGTACTATGCCTGACAACGTTAACATGAACACTGAATGTCTGGAAAACAAATAAAGGTAAGCTTCATAGTCCTTAATAAACATTTTTGTTCAAATAAGCAATCCAACAGTGTAATGTCAGGGTAAGCGTCTGCACTTTCAATTTTACAAAGGAACTGTAGGGGTTATACAAAAAAGCTTTGGAACATTACCTGAAGAAAGCACTTTGGATCATATTCATCCACAAGGTTTTCACAATCCTTCAGAAGACTTTCAACTGTGATTCTGTGATGAGCCGTTGCTTTCTTGCGTACTTCATATCGTTTCATAGTGGTGTTTTGTTGCTGTTTAATGAGCTCCAAACACTGTAGTTTCTTCAACTCCAAAGTCTTAAACACTTGATTAAATGCCAAAATAGCCGTTTCTGCATTCTTTCTTATCTGATCCTAGACATGAACAAGAAAACACTTGCAACCATGAACAACTTTCTGGAACAGCAATAGGAAAGCAATTCCTTAAGCAGGTATATTGATAAATCATAATGATTTTTCAAGTGTCCTACATGCTTCAATGTGTGTCCCTGGTGCAAAGCGGGTTTTTTTTTTTTTTTTAATACTACTACATTTTTTGCTATTACAAGGGGGCTGAAATAGAAGTGATGTTTTTTGAGAGAGTGACAGGTTCACTTTATGAGGAATTGGGTATCCAGCAAACTGTCGTACATTAACTTATTTCTGATCTTTCTGCACATTGACCTTCCAACAGTGTTTATTAGACGGTACATCAAGACCCCACCTCTGTTTTTGCCTGGGAAATTCAGAATGCTCTGGGTATCCCTGAAGAAAAGCACTGGAGGAAAGTACTGTGAGGTTGTAATGAATACTATAAGGTAGATCTTGAAGGTTTATGAAATAACCAAAAGGCATCTATGGGCTTGACTGCAACCCAAAGCAATTCACAGACATGAAAAAACCATGTAGACTATGAATCCTGGACACCATTATTCCAACAAACATTAACCCAACAATTATAATACTCAGGTTCAGGTTAAACGAAAAAATGTTTAATAGTTTAGAGCAGTATTTAAAATTACACTAGCACTTGTGCTTCCTGGAAGGGATGAAGGTGGGTGGCAGTTGCAAACAAAAATACGGATTGACTTCCCAACTGTGAAGACAAGAATGTTGTACTGTTTAGTTGTATGGCTGCATGGTAATCTGGAAAAAAAGAATGCATCTTCTCTAATCAAATGCAACAAGTGGCATTTTTTTTATCTTAACCTGATTTGTTAAAGCATATGTGGCCTTACTCTTCCAAAATGCTTTTGATACCTTTACCAGGATTAAATCAGTGGCCGCTCTGTTTTTTCTTTATAAATGCAGACATTGTTGCCCATCACAAAAGTTATTTAGAGGCACAGCACTTTTGCCTTTGTCCTGCACCTTATTTTTCCTATTAGCAGGAAGTTTCACAGAGCTGATCAACTGACTCAGCCCACTGCCTCACTCTCAAACAACATGCCTCACCTGACTCCCCGGGCCTCCTCATTTACTTTGTGTTCATCACATGACCCACATACTCATCCCTCGTTCCTAAATACAATGCTATCACCTCCTCCCTCACATGGGTCACATGGATTGACTGGATGATGCTATAAGCATTGTGTTGGGTACAAGCTCCATCACTGAACTATCCCAGCATGCATTACTCATGCATTTCTTTTCTGCAACATTGGCAATCACAAGTCAGGAGATGGAAAACAATATTTTAACCTACATTGGTTTTATGAATCAGTTGCATAATTGCCAGAAAGACAAGTAAGCAGAGTTAGGTCTACTTTAGGTTCCAGCACTAACAGAATACAATACAATACCACATATGCATCAAGCTTACCTTTTGTCAGTGTCATTTCCACTGAAAGGCAAAGAAGGCAAAAATAAAGTATACAAATTGGCATATGTTTCAACTTACAAAAAGTGGAAATTAGTGAATTTTAAAAAATCTACATTTATAGCCTTAACTTCAGTCTTTGACTGGTTGTTATGGGTTAATGGACACAACCACTCGTGTTACAAAATACACCCACCAGTACCAGGTACAAAAGTTATAATAATGTACGAAGTATTAAAACAGGAGTGACATTTATAGACTAACCACATCATATTATTTGACCAAAAAAAGCAACATTTAGTGGCACCAACAACCCCAAACTACTGTATACGGAATACACACATAAGGACTTTAATATGACCTAAATCCAAATAGTTTTTTGTTTTCTTTGGGGGGGATAAGGATGATCAGAAAAGGTTTCTCAATTTTCAATTGTTTATCCCACTATTGGGATAAATACTAATTTGTACCTATGTACTTTCTCAAAAAGCAAACAAACTTAACACAATGTACAGTATGAAAGTATGCACCCTTTTATTTACAAGGTCAAACCTTATGACTATTGTGAGGTGAACCATTTAGTTCTTTCAGTTTCCATATCATTCGTACATATTGTGCATTTTAACAGTATTGAATTTTCTTAATGTAAAAACTATGCATTATTTTATTGCATATACATTGCATGCATTTTTGTTTTACCTCTTGACAGTGAAACTACACCCCCCAACACCAGGCAACATTAAAACAGTGTAACATATAAAAAACACATTATGCAAAGGCATTCATGCAAACATCTGTGTACACATCACTTTTTTTGTTTTTAAAACACAGCCTGAGACTTCTGAAGTTTTCCACAGGTCCAAAAAGCTGGAGGTACAGACTATTTTATCACCAGCATTGCAATAGTAGGCTTAGCCCCAGGAAATGTAAAGCTTTCTTGTCATTAAGCGTGTGTGTGTGTGTGCGTGTGTGTGTTCGTTCTATCATAAGGGAAGGAAATGACTGAATAAAAGTTGGGAAACAAGTCACACTGCCTGCTAAAGATTGATGTAAACTTAAATTTACAGGATCACATCCACTTTAGGGCTGGCCATGGCCGAAGTGTGGGAGGTGCAGAGTTCTACTCCATTCAAAGTGTAAAGCAGTCACCCCTGCGTGGCCTTTTAATGACCCACCATAGAAGAACCCTAAACAATCACTGACATATGGGGACTGCTTTTAGATTTTATACCTAGGCAATCAATCCTTTGTCTCAGGTGACAATTATCTAGCAAGTATATACCTTGATACAAAAAAAAAAAAAAAAATGGTAGGTCGGTTGTGGGTAAATATCTGCTACAAGGAAAGCACAGACAATAGTAAGGACTAACTTGATCCCTAACGTTTACATTTTGGGTCACAACTGCCTAAAATTAATTATTCTTTAAAGCACAATGAGCAATTCTTTTCTCTTCCAGCCGATTTACACTACAGAGGCTTCTGAAGCCATAGGCTATGCTCCATTACAAAGGGTATTGAGAGAAGAAAACACAATTAGCTTATAGATACAATGTACTTATCACACTAAAAGCCTTACCTTTATATCCTTGGCATCATCTGATGTGCTGCTTGTGAATTTTTCATGCATTTCCCTCAGTTTTTTTAAACGGTTAAAAAACCTCAACTACAGAGAAAAAACAAACAGCATGAAGAACAGTAAATAAGGTATCTAATAGTTAAATTGGACTCATCATGATACAATAATATGCAATGTCATGAATTGTGCAGGGACATGGTGGCTGATGAGAGCCATGGAGGATAAAAGAAAATGTGAGCTGGCGAAAGGTCATTACATGAACTCTTTTTCTATGCCCCTCTAACACAGCAGGGGGTATGGCAGACCTCTGCAGGAAGGTTAGTAGTGCTGCCTATATGATAAGGAGCAACATTTATTCTTTGACGTGACATCAACACTTTCTGCCTACCCATCCCACATATCTTGTGATCACAGGCCTAAAGCGGAGCAGCTTGGATATCCTCCAAGAATAATCCATCGCTGCATGCAGCACACTTTAGGCTGCTAACCACTTCTGCCTGCCACTGTGAATGTAGAGGGGGCCAAAGATGGCAAAGCCGGGAAAAAATAAAGTATATAAAGCAACATAATACCCAAACGGTTGTCCATAGTATTGTGCTGCATCAATGGCCAGGTTTCTGTGCAGACAAGGCATGCACAGCTGGGATGGGTTGGACCATACCTATACACCTTAACGCAGCATGTACTATATATTGCCATGCGCAGTCTATTATCAAACAGGATTTATATAGCACCAACATATTACGCTGCGCTGTACATTAAATAGGTGTTGCAAATGACAGGCAGTGACACAGGAGGAGAGGGCCCTGCCTTGAAGAGCTTGACTATGACAGCCCCAGATTATTAGATTGCCGAATGCAAAGTATGGCAGAGGAAGTAGAGGTGATATTCATGTGCAACTTAAATATATATTACTTGCAGGTTTCTTGTACACTTTAAGGGAAAGGTGCCCTTTGTTTTGAAACATATGGAGTGTATTAGGCCAAATATACACATTAGGTTAGGGACAAGGATAGGCTATGTTCCAGTCAGGTGTGCAGGGTTAGAGATGTCCTTAACACTGGGCACTCTGCATTCCAGGATCACATGATCTGGCATTATAGCACGTGACATGGAGAGGGCACTAGTGGTTGTCATGACCATCATGTGTGGGGTTACAGGTGTGTATTAGCATTGGGTACTCTGGATCACATGGTACGTGACATGGGGAGGCACTAATGGTTGCCATGACCCTTTTCCTCCTGGCTCACCTTTTCCTCCTGGTACACCATGTCCAGCAGGTTGACGTTGTGGAAGATCCCCTGATGGTTGCAGGATACGCATTTTCCACAGCAGGCCACCGCACAGTTCTTACAGAACAGCTCCAGCTTGTGTTCCGGATGATCCGGGCAGTGACCCACTGCCCCTCTCTCACTAATGTCGGCTTCCTGCCCGCACATCGCCCCCTGCTCCCTGACGCCGCCGGACAGAGACATCAGCCGCACCAGCTCGGCCAGGGTAGTGTTGACGGGCAGAGTGGAGAGGCCACCAGGGATGGAGCTGACCTTACGGCACAGGGGGCACGTGACCTGCCCGGGGACGGAGATGTTGCCGGTGTGGATGCTGAAGTGCACGGTCCGGGGTTGCGGTTCGCCGCATTCTAATACACAGCTCTTACAGAAGTTATGGGAGCAGAGCGGCAGAGTCACGGGATCCCGGAACACACTTAGGCATACCGCACAAGTCAGGCTGGCTTCCATCTCTAACTCCCGGCTACAGTCTCGCTATGTGTGCGCAGAAACTTCTCAACACAGCTTGTAATATGTAAACCGCTCATCCGGAGCAACACCGAGGAACATACGCAGTAATACCATACGCGTTCACACACTGCACCAGACTGCGCATGCGCTGGCTATTTAATTGCGCGATCCACGACGTCATCAGAGCTTCCATGCCTGGCTTGTTGTCATTCTCAGTCATTGCACATGCGCAAAGGGTACAAGCAGCGAAATACGATAGGCAGCATCAAATGATGTTTGCTATGCAGAGAGCTTCAAGGAAAGAGATTTATACTACATTGTCATATTCATGAAAATAAAAAAATGGAATGGGAAATTAAGAACATTTAGAAGAAATGTTCACTCTAGCTATAAGGTTGTGGTATGGTTACTGCTTCCTCATATCAGAGAACAGCCTCCCTAGGGAGGAGGTTACATGCCCATCTCCTTGTGGCAGTCTCAAGGAATATATGGGGACGGCAGTGAGCAGTACAATGCCCCTCACTATCACCAGCTGTCAAATGTGCAGAAAATAGTGTCGTAATCCTAAAGTCAGGTTCAGACCCACAATCCCACACAGTTCCTGGGAAATGACAGAGCAGCTGGCTGCTTAATCCCAAATTGGGTCTGAACGTGCCCTTAGGAATATGTCACCTTCCAAACACCTATATAAAGTGCAAAATGGAAGGCCAATTTTCTATTGCAAATTCTTAACATGGAACTGACATCCCACTTTAGAGATTCAAGTAGGTAGGTGGTTATTGTAGAAAGGGATAGGCGATGTTCATTCTGCAGTAATACTTCTTACCTGTCTATTGGCGCCTTGAATATGTGAAAAAGATGAACTGTGCAGTGTCAACTTTGGTTGTCAGCTAAAGCTGGCAGTCCTGGCTTCCCATGCACTTGCTAGTGATGAATGAAGGTACATGGATGATGGTGAGTTATGTTACCCCAGTACAGCCAATCAATGGACGAAGATGGTCACCGAGTAGAAGAGGAAAGCAGGATGGTTAGGGAAGTGCTGCAGGCTTTAGGCTACATACACACATGCAATGGTTCATGTACGATAATTGGCTCAGCTGATATCGAACGAGAATCTTGGATGTGTACAGTGCTCGTTGTCCATTGTCCGAACAACCATCCTGGCACCTCCACGGACGATGGATGACGAACGATCATTCTCCCCCTCCCCTCTCCATAGAGCAGAACGGTGCTATATGTACAGTACTCCTTCATGCATCGTGCAGTCGTTTGTCATTGGATCAAAGGATTGTTCCAAAGACAATTACTGCACGTGTGTACATAGCCTTAGCTCTCACCAACATGACTTTTTCTTCCACCTTTCCTTTTACATATTTACTTACGATTCACACATTCCAGTTGGCTGCAGGGCAGTGAGTGTTGTAATTGTGTAAGATTTAGTACAGGGGTGGCTGCTAGGTCTGTGCATTCTTAAGCCCCAAGGCCTTGCAAATGCCATGGTAGCTGGATGTGATCACCAGGAAGTGAGAGCCAGTTTATGAAACCAAGATAGCAGCTCAGTCCAAGTAAAGCCAGTAAAACCATGGCAGTGAGAAAGTTGTCCCTGGACTGTTAAATTTATTTCCTGTGTCTGATTGGATTTGTTCAGTCCAGGTGGGAAGTCCTATTTGAATGTTATACATGTGGTACCCTGTGTTGCACAATAGGTCAGCCAGCCAGTGCTTCAGGTGCTGTTCTGCAGGGAACCTACACACCTGTTATAAGCCTATCAGTGCCACCTAAAACATAATACTTATTTTCTGCCACAAAATGCTTTTGGCATCATGTATCCAACTTCCTTTATAGTTGTTTTAATATTGTATAAATGATTACGGGGCTGCATTTTTATTTGTCTGTTAAATCTGCCTGAAGTATATTTCTAAAACAATTCAATAGTTTTACCCAATACCCCAAAAGCTCCAAGTCTCATACTTTTTTGTCCAAGCAGTCTACAGTTAAAGTGGAACTAAGAGTACAAAAAATGTCAGTTGTGCACTGTCACCCTATAAGACAGGACAAAAGGGCTGTGACCCTATTGGACAGGACAGAGAAAAAGACAAACAAAGCTCAACTAAAGCTAACACCTGTTAATCAATTACAACATTTTTTTCATTTAAAAAGGATTACATCACATGAATGTAATTTTCTCAGACCTTTAACTGCCACTTTTGCTAGACAGCCTAGTCTGTTACAGGAAGTTGAAATATAACGGATCTACAGGTGGTGTGGTAGTTGAGTGGCACTTAGGAGATCAGGGCCTGCAGTGATCAGGGTTCAGTGTTATTTAGGACACTATCTGCATGAAGTTTGTATGTTCCCCTTGTGATTTTGTGTACGTTTCCTCCCACATCCCAAAAAAACATGCTTCTTGATTAATTGGCTTCCCACTAAACTGGCCCTGTACAATGTTAGAGACATATTATTTATATAGCACCATCATCTCCTGTGGCACAGTACAGAGTGAAATATTGACAATTGGGATACCAATACCAAGATACAGCAAAACATACAGCAAGACACATAGGCTAGAGGACACTACCCTTGAGAGCTTACAATCTAGAGCAATGTTTCTCAACTTTTTTATCTTGGGGCAGCTCCTTGAAATAACTTTTAGGATGTCAGGGAACCCCTGCTAAATTTACTGTATTATATCCACCATAGTGCACTCGCTAAAGCTCCAGCCTAGGCTCAACCTCCTGCTATCCCAGTGGTCTCTGGGCTTCACCTGCCACCCCCACAGAGATTTGCTTGGGATCCCAAGACCTGTAATGGCTTCATCTGCCAGCGCAGTCAACAATTCCATGTTTGCCCTTGAATTCTTCATCGATTCTAGAGAAGCTGGTAATTTCATCTCAGCTACCCTTGTCAAGGAATGTGCTTGGCTTTGTACCCCTACAGTGGATGGTCCCCTTCTGTCATGTGGACTTCCAGACTAGACCCATAATTTTAACTAGACCATAATTTTTCTTGTTTTTCCTCAGTTCTGCTCTGCAGTCATCCTTCAACAGCAATGCCCAGTGTTGGACCGGTCTATTCCAGAGGTATTGGCTTGGGGACCCCTGTGTTAATTCAAATGCCTGACCAAGTTCACAACTCTCAGGCCTTTTGCTCTCCCCACTCCTGGGGCTGCTCTGTCCACCACTGGCCAGTATAAGGATTTCCGGGATGTCGTCTCCAAGCAAAAGGCCAAGCAGCTAGCTACCCAATGGTCCTGTGATTGTGCGATAGGCCTCATTACTTATTCCACACCTTTCAGAGGTTGGGTATACCCCCTCAGTCTCCCTGTGACCCAGTCTATGAGCAAATATATCAAGAAAAATCTGCAGAGGGTATTTATATGTAAGTTCTCTTCCACCCGGCTAGTCCAGGATTCTTCTTTGTCCAGGATAAAAATTGAACTCTCTAGGCCAGTATTGACAACCGCGCTCTAAATTCCAACACCATATAGAACCGTTCTCCACTGCTGCTCATTCCTAAACTCTTGATCCACAGGTTCTCCGTGATGCACAGGTCTTCACCAAACTAGACCTCCAAGGTGCTTATAATCTAATTTGGATCAAGGAGGGGGATGAATGAAAAAAGGCATTTAATACAAGAGATTGGCATTATGAGTATCTGGTGATGCCCTTCGGTCTCGCTAATGCCCCAGCTGTTTTCTAACACTTTGTTATAGATGTGTTTCATGACCTTTCATACATCTGCATTGTCATTTATATGGATGACATTCTGATTTTCTCTCCAGACTTGCCTACCCATAGATGAAATGTCTGTTTGGTCTTACAACAGCTCAGAGACAATAGACTACACAAAGGCAGAGAAGGGACTGTTCTAACTCCCACATGTGCCCTACAGTACTTCTCAGGAGAGTCCTACTATGGATCCCAGGAACCAACTATTACCATCAGTTTATCAGGGATTTCTCCACCCTGGTAGCTCCCATCACTGCACTGACCCAGAAGGATTCTGACTCTAGGAACTGGCCCTCGGAGGCTGTTGAGGCTTTTCAAACCATGAAACAAGCTTTTCTTTCTGGCCCAGCTCTAGTTAGGCTAGAAAGAAAAAATAGAAAAAAAAATCAGAAAATAGTAGCTTACCTGTTCCAGGACTGTCCAGTATTGTCAGTTTACCTTTCTTTAATATTTTCTTTTTTTTACCTGGTGATTCTACCCGTTCTCTGAGTTTTGGCCCTAGGGTGATAACACTTCCTGGCAGCTCTTTAAACAAATGCAGCATTTTTACACTTGCATGCTTTCTGTGTTCCAACATTATATACCAACACAAAGTCTTATTGCTCCTATGCTCTTTTCTTTGTGGCTTACATTAGCATGTTTGCCAATAAATGAAGGCACCCCTTTGATTATGTCTATTCTAATGTATATTCTAATATTTTTCCTATGCATTCTGAGCTATACCTACTGGTGTACTGTCCCGAGGATCACGGCTGTGGATAGACTTTTGGAGATAGACTGAACTGGCCACACACTGAACTTTTTTATCTGCATTCCCATATCAAATATCTTATTAACTCTATAATATGTAGGGTGGGAAGGTGTGTAAGAGCTGGTCTAGAACAGTAGTTGCCACCACTTTCAAAAACTCAGGACTGCGCATCTGTGGGGAGTCGTGTGTAACTGAAAGGGGAAGACACTTCCCCTAGAGTGACGTCATTATCCCAAAACCAGCCCACTCCAGAGACACAACCCGCCAACCGCCCTGAGTCTGCGATTAATATGGGGGACATGGTCTGCGGCACTGGCCAGTGCGCCCCCCAGTGGGGTCCTTCTCCTGACCCACCAAAATTTTCTCACAGACCACCAGTGGCAACCACTGGTCTAGAGCATCCAGTAATTAGATTCTCCCAGAGGAGGAGAGGGATATGATCGTCGAGGACAGAGGGGACTTTGTTAGGGATTTGACTCCGTCAGGAGTAGTCATAATTTATAGCAAGTTTAAGGACACTTTGCAAGAGCATCTAAAAAAATTTCCTGGAAAGAAAAATTATGAGTAAGGATTTTAAACACTTGAATTTTCTTTGTGTTACTTGTATTATTTTAAAGATAGTGAAAGAGACTCTCAAAAGCAATTTATTCATAATATTCTGTTATTAAGCACTCAAAAAACCTGTGCCTAAGTATTTAATAATTATTTGCTGGGAAATAGCTCTGGGGGGCCAATTGAGACTGACCCAAATATATTGCCATTGTGAAGAAGGACACTTTAAGCTTCGCTTTGAGCTATCGGTAATAGTCACCATTCATTTACGTTATATACTGGAATTCTCAATTCCTCCATTAAACCAGGTATGTTATGCCAATACACAAAGCCACTGTCAGTTCTAAAGTACTGCAGAAATGCAATTTCTCTGGTTCGAAAGTACAATGCCTTTGTTCCTTTTTTCAAGTAAGTTTTTCTCACGCAGTCTTGATCCTAGGAGTTCTGAAGCCTTGTTCGATAGTCCCAAATCATGTGCCAAATCACTCATGCTGATCAAATCCCCTACGAACAGAGTCCTCTTCAATTTCAAACTCTTCATCTAGACTAGCATACTCTATGTTACATTTATTTTTCTTGTTATATCCTGAAGTTTTCACTATACAAAAGTAACAGTCACTGAAATGATCTCCTGGCTCCCGCCAAACTCTAGGTATACCAAATGGCATCGTATCACGTGTTACCTTTGTCCACATCCGTAAACCCTCGACACACTTTTCTCACACCTTATGAGGGGCCCAAGACTGATCACCAAGTTTAACTTTGAAATATGCCAAATAGGCTTGCTCTACAAATGTGCTGATGTTCGCACTTTGACTGGAAATTCTGAAACTGCCACAAATACAACAAAATGAATCAGGGTTGTTTAGGCACTTACGATTAGAAACAGCAGAGCCAGACACTATCTGAAAGAAAGGAAATACGTCTGTAAGTAAAGAATAACATTTTGCTTATTCACTACATAGAGCAGTGCACAAGCTCTGACCACACTGTCTTGCGTGTAAATGAATAGCTTATACAGATCCACGTTACAGTAATTGCATTAATTTAAACGGTAGAGAAAAAACCTGATGTTATAGAAGAAAATGAACTGCACTTTCAGAATCAGCATACCTATTTTAGAGTAAATAAGTTTAAGAATTTAAGTCAACAAAAATGTTGTTCAAACTTGTTCCCCAGTGTAGTAAAAAATGGTGGGCATGTGACAATTCAGTTTAAAGTATCAAGCAGTCAAACAAAAAATATAGTACAATATAAGTACATAAATATTACATAGATTGCATTTAGCGTTGTTCTTTTTTATTTATTTTCATGTCGTTTTATGTGGAAAAAAATCATTTTGCACTGACAATTAAAATAGGTAGGTTGTAATCAATTTTTAAAAGCTATATTATTTTGATTTAGAATGCTGAGGGAAATGTCCCGCTTGAAATTAACTCTCAGTAGTCCTGTATGTCTCCAGCACAGATGGCAAGAAGGGCTTTTTCGTAGTGTCCTGATGCATAATTCTAAAAAAAAAGAAACATACAAGAGAATTAGGATTATCCTTTGCACACATTTTTTTTCATATTTTTGTATCTGTATATTTGTATTTACTTTCTTGACATCACTTAACCAGTAAAACTAATGTCATGTTTTGAGTGCTTGGGAGTCATGGACATCACCCTGCACTTACATACAATGAAGTAGAGAACAAGGTTGAAATCCTCGCCTAATTGCTGCTCTTTGCATCATTGGGAACCTCCCACTGCCAAAGGAACCCTAAAGTGGGAGAATATCCTGTACTTCATGTGACCTAACTGAAAACAGAGTAAGTTAAAAAAAAAGTAAAACAAATTTACAAAAAACTTGTAGTTACTTTGGATTGGTAAAAAGCTGTTAATAATGTATATGGAATACTTTTTCTTTTGAACTAAATACATGTCCATATGAAAACAAAGTTTTTCATACAATTATAATATTTGACATTGTTTTTTAATATTTTTGGGAGACTCGTCTCCGCACATGTAGACATGTAGGCTTTACGTGGCATTCTAGTGAACTATAAGTCCCTGAAGGACTATTATCAGTCCCTCTACAATTAATACCCACCTAACCCTACCAGTGGGTCTGCGAAAGCAGGGTGCAGCGGATTACCCAGTATCTGGAGGATTCCAGTATGCCGTGTTTATCCTCAGAAGATGCAGCAGCTCTGCAGGACAGAATTCCTCAGTGCGATTAAAAGCACCCCTACTGGTAAATCGCCGGGACTGGACAATTTTACATTACCGTACTACAAGATATTTAATGAACAGCTTGTGCATCCCTTTCTAAAAGCTTTCGAATCATTATACCAGGGGGGCTTTTCTCTCCCGATTCTCACAGAGCCCATATTTCAGCTATCGCCAAAGAAGGAAATGAGTGCTCTTCCTGCATAAATTATAGAGTGATATCCCTATTGAACCAGGACCTCAAATTATTTACTAAAATTCTGGCAACCAGACTCCAAATGATTATTTGCAAAATTATACACCCGGACCAGGTTTGTTTTGTCCCCTCTAGAGAGGTGAGAGACAATACTACCAGGGTATTGGATTGGATCTATGCTGCGGGCCAGTCCCGGGCTCTGGCATGTCTCTTGTCGACCGACGCGGAAAAAGCATTTGATAGAGTGGACTGGCAGTTTATGAATCCCACGTTGGCTCATGTTGGGATTGGAGAACATATGCTAGCCTGGATAGGTTCACTGTACTCACAACCTTCTGCGTCAGTGCGAGTAAATGAATTCCTGTCGGAGCCCCTGACGATTGCTAATGGCACTAGGCAGAGCTGTCCCCTTTCTCCCCTGATCTTTATCCTAACTCTAGAACCCTATGTCATGTTTGGTCCTCTGGTGATATCAAGGGGCTGCAGTTAGGGGCAGAGAGCAAAAGGTTGCTGTTTTTGCTTACGACCTGATTTTTCTGGTCTCCTCACCTGTGGTTTCCCTACCTAACCTCCTGAACGCGCTAAAGAAATATGGGGAGTTATCTAATTTCCTGGTAAACCACTCAAAGAATGCTGCCCTGAATTTACCTTTAGACACGGCACTTCGTGCATAGTTAGCCCAAAATTTTCATTTTAAGTGGGAATCAGTGGCCATCAAGTTCCTTGGTGTTATGATTTATGTTGGGTTGAATCAACTATTTTCCTGGAACTTTGCTCCTTTGTTGCAGAAAATTGCAGTGACCTGGAGCGTTGGCTTTCCCGGTCATTTAAGTTGCTAGGGCACATTCAGGTAATAAAGAAGAATGTTCTGCCCAGAATTTTGTATCTATTCCAGGCCCTTCCCATACGAATCCGTTTCCTTTTTTAAATAATTACACTCTAAAATTTTTAGTTTTATTTGGGGGAGAAAAAGCTTGCAGACAAAAAAAATCTGCAGACAGCTGCTGTACAGACACAAACGAGTAGGTGGCCTGGGAGTCCCCATCATCTCTCTGTATTATGCAGCATCTCACTTGGTGCATGTACTGGACTGGTGCACCCACTCAAAACAATGGGTGGCTCTGGAACAGAGCTATAGTAATGTCCCGTTGCATTTACTGCCCTGGACAGTACAACTGGCTCAGGATGCAGATAGGAATCATCCACCCATCCAAGCCACTTTTACATGTTCCCAGCCCTCTGACACCGGTGTTAGGAAACCCAGCATTTACTTCAGGACTGGATGTTAGAAATGTCAAGGGACTTTGGGAGAAAGGGTTAGTACGGGCACAAGACTTTATTAGGGGGACGGTATGGTTCTTTTTGGCAGATCTCCAAGGCCCCTCTTTGGCCTTTTAGTTGGATTTCTAGAGGACGGCACACATTTTTTGAAATCCCTACCTGGTTCATCAGATCTTAACTGATCGCTCACAGAGTTTGACCGCCTATGTCTGGGGTCGGGAGATATACAGCATGCCCTTTCTAAAATTTATCTTATGCTTAAAGTCCCAGACAATTTCACACTGATTTTCCTGAGGCTTTGGGAGACGGACTTGAATATACACTTTACACCGTCCTAAAGGGAACAAGTGCTATTATCGGTTTACAAAGGTTTGCTTAGTAGCAATATGGAGGAGGTTGGCTACAAGATACTGTCAAGATGGTATAGAACCCCTGACAAATTGCATACTATGTTTCCTTCGGAATCCGATCAAAGCTAAAGATGTAGTCCCATAAAGGGACTATGCTCCATATATTCTGGGAATGCCCGAGCCTGAGAACCTTCTGGTTGGGTGTTAGGGACGTTTGCCAAAAGATGTCCCTTAGGCCTATTCCTGATGACCCGGTCTTCTTCCTGTTGAATTTGAATGATTGGCCCCAGAAGGTCTATAACAAATCCGTAGTGAAACATTTAGTAACTGCCACCGAGGCCTGTGTTGCTAGAATGTGAAGGAGTGGCACCCCACCTTTCCTGGGTATGTGGATACTTAAGGTCAATGAAATCCAAAACATGGAAGATCTCACTGCTGGTCTTTATCACAGGCCGGAGAAGTTTACTGAGACATGGGCCCCCTGGATCATGTTCCAAGAGATGGAGGAATATAAGAGTTTGTTGGAGCCCTAAGCTATGTATTGGAGTATAGAGTTTTCTTTTGGTCAATGATTAGGACAGGTCCTTGCAGAAGGATGTCATCCTCCCGAGTTCATTTGTCTTTGGCTCTATGGTGGTCTGCTCTGTTGTATACTTTCCCTTATTCTTCTCATACTTGACAATTGTTATCCAACATTTGTGTTTTGTCGTGAATGAACTGCTTAATAATGCTCATATCATTTCCTTTTTATGTATCCATGCTTTGTTTATTGTTTCTGCATAGTTTATAGTGTAGTAGAGAACTAAAAGAAACCTATAAATTTTTATGTGACCTCAGTGTCTAAAATACACCATATGGTATCTGAAGCACTGATAATAAAAATGCAGACACTCTTGAAATGCAAACAGGAAAACTATGTGTCCTTTGGAATTCCTTTTGTTAATTCTTTTTTTAATCTGGGCCTATATGCACATTGGACATCCAAGACAATGTAATTCTCTTTATTTATAAAGGAAGTAATTAACTCAAATAAACAGTGCTATGGAAGTTTAGAAGGGTTTCCATCCCTGTGTTTGTTAATCATCCACACTTTTGTCTTGCTAAACTGTCTAGGACAGTTTTTCACAATTTATTAATCCCTGAAGAACCTGTGAAATCATTGGGGAATTGGTGGCCATTTGAAGGAATTCCCTAATTCCGGTACCCAATAGAAAACATAATTGTGAGCTTACCTTAATGTCATGGAAGAGGGATTTTCCATATCTCTCCTTGTATCTCTGCCTTATGGTCATCAGATCAATTTCACTTCTGGCTACAAGAGTCCTTATAATTGTTTTATTGTGGAAACCAAAATCCTAGACCGAAAAATGAAAACTCTATTAGTATACACTTTACTACTTTACTAGATATGAAATGATATAAGAGTTATAGAAAAGTTAAATCCTAGAGAAAGCTTTTTACATATATACAACATGTAATGGCATACAATATTGATCCTCATTGTAATAACCTGTACTAATTATTGAATCATTTTAAAGAATGTACTCAACCACAAGGTGTCAGCAAAGTACAAGTAAAAATAGTCCACTGTGCAACAAAAGTGTGCAAACTTCAAATTGTTTTCCAAAGAAGTAGAGAACCATGTACAACAAGGATAATATTACTGCATGCATATCAACTTATACCATTAATATAACTGAGTGATTAAAAAGCAGATTCTCACAAAGTTCTCTCTGCAGCTTTGTTTTGTTTGTTTGGTTGGTTGGCTATTTTTGTTCATTTTAGTACTGTTGTATGGTTGCATCACTGCGATGATAAATGTCCAATTTTTTACCATTGAGCTGACAGTATGGCAGCTTTTTCAATAAGCCTCAGGTGACTTTATTAGTGTTAGTCTTTACATTCTTCTTGCTTTCATTATGCTCCGTCTTGCTGCTGGATTTAAGAAAAATACTTCCAGGTATGGGGAACATGCAATTTATAACTCTCTCAGCTGACTGATGTTTGGTGATTGGCTGCATGGCACCTAACATTGTCATATCGGGGCAGGAAGAGAGTCATCAGTCCTGTATAAGATTAAAGTTGTAGGATGGAGCTTACAAGATGTTCCCTTTATTTGCTTCAGGGAGCCCAATAAAGAAATAAGAGAGCAAAAGGAAGGGGAGAATGTACAGCTAAGGTAAATCTGATACTTTGACCAGCATTTTCAAAATACAGCTTGACTCTAAGTGACTCATACACAGTTGTTTTGAATGTACACAAATCTTGAATGTAGCATGGGTGCAACAATTAAAACTTTCAAACAATGACTTACATGAATTGCTGAGTAAAGTCTGTATGCAAAATATGATGGTTTGTCTCGAACACAGGACACTGCAGAAATCAGAAAAAACATGGTATGTAAGCAGAAAAAAATTGCTTTCATTAATATGAACTCTTTTTTTATTTATGATGGAAAGAATAAAGTATAGAAAAGAAATTAAAAAACAAACTAACCAATACCAATACCAATACTATGTAATACAAATGAAATTGAAAACAAAAGATAAACTTCACATTCATCATATTCTAATTATATATAAACTGTTTGAATGACTTTGTATTGGAACTTGAAAGCATAGCAATACCTATGTCTTTTTTCATGTTTTATTTATTTCTTTTTTCAAACCAATAACAGAGGAATTTGTAAACCATCAATTACAACATAGTAGAAAATATCAACACAAGTGAACCAACATACCATATACTAACAAATTAACAATACTGAGATACATCATTGAGCTAACATTAGTTATCAGTTATCGTGCAGTTACATTCGCATAAACAAAATCATACAATGGAGGATACATTAGAAAACCATCATTATTCTGCATAAAATGCTTTACAAAACTACAGGTGGATCATTATCCAGTAACCTGGTGAAATACCAGGAAATCTGCAAGTAGCCAGTGGTAGCATATTTATATATGACTCCCATAACTCAAAGAAATGTTGTGTCTTTAGATCTTTGTGAATTGAAACTTCTAACCAGTCGATTTGGAAGACGTGTCTAAGCTTTTTTAAGAATAAATGCAAAGTAGGAGGGTCTGCACTTGTCCATTTATGTAAAATCGCCTTCTTGGCAACCATTAATATGATTGCGAGGAGTCTGCCGCATCCTCTGGCTACCCGGATCTGTTTAGACAATACTCCAAACAGGGCCCAGGTTGGAGTAAGTGGGAGATATGTTACTAGGTGGTTCAGTGCAAAACGCACCACCTGCCTCCAAAATCTTTTAACTAGGGGACAACCCCAAAACATATGAAATAAATCCACGTCAACTATACCACATTTCAAACAATGGGGTGTCCCACTCAAACCCAATAAATAGGAACGGTGTAGAGAAACATGGGCACCATGAAAAGATTTGAACACCATTTCTCTGTACATTGAGGAGGGGATCGCCCTCCAAGCTCCACGATAGTCAGACAGAATTTCTGTTGGAGACCTAGTCCAAAGAAACTCATGCCATCTACTTAAACCTGTGCTCCTCTCCTCATAATTAAGTATGGGTTTATAGGCCAAATAAACTGCCGTTATAGCTCTCTTTTCTGGATTTGGCTTAAACAGCAATTTATCCAGAGCATTGATCCAATCTTTATCCGAAAATCTCTGATATTGTGGAGACAAATGAGCAGATTTGATGGTAGCCAAAAACCTCCCTTTCTAAAAAAGGGTAAAGAGACACTGCAGCTGCGTAGGAAATTGGCTTCTTAGGGTATTAGTAAAAGATTTAATCGTCAGTTGTCATATCACCCTTCTCTCCTCAACCGATCTGCCCTGGATTTCCAATGGCAAATATGGGTTATCAGAAGGGGAAGGGTAGAGCCACTATTTAATTGAAAAAATCCCCTTATCTTGTGCCACGCTTGCCAGCCTCAGTTTAAAAGTATTGTAATCACCTCAGCTGGGAGCAGCTCCCTGTGCAGATGTAGCATATATTTAAGAGTGTATTTTGGGAGCATTTGCTGCTCCAAAAACGTGTCAGTGTAGTGGTTTGTATCATGTAGCCAATCCCTGAGATATCTCGTAAGAGTAGACCAATTATACATTTCTACATCAGGAAAATTAACCCCTTCATTTTTAACAGATTGGTGCATAATATACATACTAACTTGTGCTCTCTTGCTTCCCCAAACAAGGAAACAAAATAATCTATAGAATTCTTTAAGATCTGGTTGACGGAGCAGAATTGGTAACATTTGAATAGTGTACAAAAGCTTAGGAAACAAAATCATTTTAATCAAGCTCACTCTACCCAGATAGGAAAGAGTAAATGAGGACCGTTTTTTCAATTGAGTCTTACCAGCCCGCCACAACCGTTTGACATTAGCATCGTATAATTTAGATTTTTTTTGGTGATTTGGACTCCCAGGTATTGCAGTTTCTCCTTGCACCAGACCACCGGTTATAGAGAACCCCAAACAGGTCTAACACAATTAGTCAGGTACAGGGCTTTAGATTTATCCAAATTAATAGAGTATCCAGAGACCGAGCCATACCGGGTAAAAAGATTCAAAATAGCCGGGAGGCTAGTCCTTAGGGTTAGTAATATAAAGTAGTAAATTATCTGCAAATGCCATTATTTTTACCCTCTTGGTATCCATTAGGATACCCACAAAGTCGGGGGAACATTTAAGAAGTCTCAGCAATGGATCTAAAGCCAGAATAAATAGCAGTGGCGAAAGTGGGCATCCCCGGCGTGTACCTCTGCTCATCTCTACTGGGGAATACAGGAAACCAATAATTAACAGTCAGGTTTGCGGTAGACTATAGAAATATTGGATAAAGGTTGAAAAGGTATGGCCAAACGCCTGTTTAGCCAAAACTGCTTGCAAAAGTGGCCATTCTACCTTATCAAATGCCTTTTCAGCATCCAAACTTAATAACATTGTTTTAGGGGAGTTAGGAGCGGATGCAGCAACTGTTGCTGCTATTGCTGTACGGACACCTATAGTAGAAAGTTTGCCCTGGACAAATCCCAGTTGGTGTTCAGTAAGCTGGGAGGGCAAAAAATTTTGGAGCCTATTGGCCATTACCTTCGCCAAATTCCTATAATCACAATTCAAAAGCAATATTGGTCTATAGGATGAGACCGAGGTTAGATCCCGACGTTCTTTGGGAATAAGTATCGAGTGGGCTTCGTTAAACTCAGGAAATGGAGATTGTTGTAGGAAGATAGTGTTATAAACCTCGGTCAGGAGGAGTGTTACTTCCTCCTGGAGTAATTTTTAAAATTCAGCTGCATAGCCGTCAAGGCCAGGGGTTTTATGATTGGCCATAGACGTAATTGTCTTTTAAACCTCTTCCAGTGAAATTGGTTTATTAAGAGCTTCCCTATCCTCCGAACCTAGTTTAGGGAGCCTAGCCTTAGTCAGCAAATCATTCAATAGCAACAGCTGCGCTGATTGAGCTGAATAAAGTTGTGTATAGTAGTTCTCAAAAATTTCTATAATCTCCCTTGAAGAATTATGAGTTACTCGGGACATGGGATCAACTATCTTTAAAATTTGACGTTTGGGTCCCAATGGGTTTTCACATAGTTTGTGAAATCCGGTGATCTGATTAAGTATGTTGGAAACCTCCATTGAAATGTCCTATTAATGCCTTGGGGAAGATCTAAAATCAAAACAACAGGAGCATGGTGGGATATAGGAAATCCGCCATTAACGTGTCAGAAACTCTAGAGTAGAGAGATTCATCAATTAGAATATAATCAATTCTTGAAAAAGACAAATGGGATTTAGAATGACAGGTGTAGCTTTTTTCATCAGGGTTAAGGAGCCGCCAAGCATCCACCAAAGTAGTCTGAGTCAATAAACGCTGGAGTGCCCCTGAAGTAATGCCTGGTGTACTATGAGCTAGACTAGAGCGGTCTAAGGCAGGATCAACTATGGCAATAAAACCACTGGCCACTATCAAATTTGGATAGTTTTCTTCAAGAAATTTTTGTGTGAGAGATGCGTAAAATGAATTGAATTGCCTGTAGGGGCATAAATGAAACATATTGTGTACCTTTGTCCTGCCAGTTCCAACACTACTATTGCATATCTACTCTCTTCGTCCAATAGCGTAGTAATAACCTTATGGGAAAGATTTCCACTCCTCTTTTCTTAGTGACAAAGGGGTGGCAATTGTGTCCCCAATCCAAGTGTCACGCATAGTTGCAATGTCACCTGTTTTCCGGTGAGTTTCCTGCAGAAACACAGTATCAGGTTTTCTATGTTTTAAATGTGTCAGTACTTTTTTTACGTTTTTGGGGCCTGTTAAAACCAGCCACATTCCAGGATATCAAGCGTAAATTAGTTTGAGAACTGGTCACTATGTGGGGAGAAATACGTGGCAGGGATGTCATGGTGGTAACCAAGACAGAAAACAACCAGCACATCAATGTCAAAAAAAGAGCAAACCCAATCCCAGCCTGTAGGGGTCACTCAAATCCTCTGACAAATCAGTAGTCATTCTGCACAAATATTACAAAAGTACAAAATCTGTATCTGCTAACATAAAACACCTGAAGTGCAATAATCACATTTACTTCACATTTACTTATATTCCAATTCCCCTGTTTTAAATATATAAACTCAAACCTCTGCCATCTATTCCAGGCAGTAGGGTGAACTCTGACAAAATTTCCAAAATTTTTTGTGTTCAACAATAAAATACACTGAAAGAAAATAGTCCTTCAGATAAAACACAGTTATGCAGGTCAAAATAGTATGAAACAAAAGCATGCTATACGGGGTTTCCATCATGCTTAAATAACCATCAAGAGCCATACCGTTAAATATAGGAGAAAGAGAAGAAGGAAAAAAAAAAAAAATGAAAAAATAATACCAGCGTTTAGTGTTCATCATATATCTTACGTTTCCTGGGAATTGCGGCGGTCCTGATTAATAAAGTCCATCGCAAGTTGAGGGTCTTCAAACAACTTATTTTCACCTTCCCATTGTAATCTAAGTTTTGCCGGGTACAATAAAGCAAAACACATTCTTTTTCAGCGAGGAAGCGTTACAAACTGTTTGCGTCTTTGGGCTACTGATGGGGAGAAGTCCTGAAATATTAAAAGTTTGTCCTCACCCACTTTTAGGTCACGGTGCTTGCGATATGCTGATAGCTGCGATTCCTTATCCAGTGCATGGAAAAACTTTGCAATCACTGGCCTAGGCCTCTGGTTATGTGTGGGGCACTCAGGACCTACTCGATTAACCCTTTCCAAGGCCTGCAGGGTCAGAGATGTAAGGTTAAGCGCCAATGGCATATCAATCATGATTTATTTATTTAGATCCTGCCTTTTCCAAGATTCCAGAATGCCAATTATGTGTAGATTGGAGCGCCTGTTTTTCTAGATCTTCTGCTTTTTCTTCTAATGAAGAGACCAGCTTTGTGTGAGTGATAAGTTTGCCTTGTGTTTTTAGTGCTTGGTCCTCAAGTTCACTCCCCCTGTGTTCCAATTCCGCTATACGTGCAATATTGGAGGCAATGGTTGCCAGTGCTGTTTCAAATGTGGCCTGGAGCGTGGAGAACTTTTTATCAAAGTATGGTGTAAGAGATGTTATCACCTCCACTGCTGTGGCATTGGGCACTGATGAAGACATGGATGCCTCAGGATCAGAGGTAGACAGGCCTTGTGAGTGTTGCATAGGCAATAATTCAGGTGATAGTGGGGAAAGCGTTAAAGAGGACACACTAGATTTCTGAAGACCCTTTGATTTTGATTTGGATTGTTGCTTGTGAAGTGCTGTGGCTGAGAGTTTCCCCATATATTTATACATGGTGGAAATATTGCAGTGGTGGCCAGTTCAGCCCAATACGAGATGCAAATTCAGGAAGGTGCAAAAATAATATTGCAGGAACCAATTAGGTCCAATACAAAATACAAAAAAGAAGAGAAAAAATATTTGTTGACACAGTAGTGTATAGGCCACCATGGCCTTGTACTGCATACAGATACAAATTTAAAAAAAAAAAAATTCCAAGCACAATGGTGTATAGGCCAATTAAGCTTAGTGCAAGATACAGATGCAAATTTCAATAGCAGCCATCACAGTATGGGGGTCGGCTTGATATACAACACAAATGTGAGTTTCCGTCGCTTGCAGCAATTGCCTATCTCAATAACTTGCAGGCACAGTGGTGTGCAGGCCGATTCAACCTAACACAGGGTACAGATGCAGATTTCAAAGAATATTTGCTAGCACAGTGGTCTATAGGCCCATGCAACTTAATGCTGGATACAGATATAGATTCCTAAAGATTTTCAAGCACATTGATGTATAGGCCAATTAAGCTTGATACAGGATACAGATGTCAATTTCAGTAGCAGCAATCACAGTATGGGGGCCAAATTGGTTTGATATACAACACAGATGCGAGTTTCCGTCGCTTACAAGTACAGCAATATTAAATCCAATGCAATCTAGCACAGGGCACAAAGACAGGCTTCCCACGTTTGCAAGCTCAGCGCTCAAAGTTGAAAGTGAAGGGCTAGCAGTTCCCAGGAAAAGCATCTATGAAGTCCCAGATAGTAACTAGAGCCCTCCACAGCCACAATGCCACTCAAGCTTAAGGGGAATCTCCAGCACTCATCCTTCCATCCGTGTCCCAGGATTACCAGAAAGCACTTCTGAAGTGTGTTTAGCCGGGTCCTCTGTCCCTCTGTAATGTTATGGCCATTTTTTCCCTGGTAGGATGTAGCAAAGCTGGGCAGGCAAGATGGCTCCTGCCACGTGGCCTGCAGCGTGTGCACGGGTCCCCTGCTCCAGGTGTGTGGCGAGCGGCAGTCTTCTCACTCTCCCCTGCCCCCACCGCCGCTCGGTCCCCAGGGAGTGTAAGAGGCTCTTCCGTGCCTCAGAAGAACCGGTATAGGGATACTGCAAAGCCGTTATCGCTATTACCCTGGGGAGCCAGGGTATAACGCGTCCGCCACGGTCGGATCCGCCCCCGGAAGTGAATACCTATGTCTTAATGGGTTATCCATCCTTTATATAGCTTCCCTTACTTATTAAGTTTGGTTTACATTGATGTTTTAAAAAAAAAAATAACTGAAACAATAGCAGGGGTCCTCATGTTAAAAAGGTAGAGAAACATATTGCTAAGAAAGCAGTTTTTCGTAGATGAGCAGTTATAAGGGTGAAAAACTGTCAGTGTGAACTTAACTAAAAACATCCCTGCCAGGCAAAACAGACTAATCAAATAACCCCTGGCCTGCTGATTGGATAATAAAGGCACACCTACACACTCAAAAGGCTATTCTCCAACCAGTCTGTTCTCCAAAACCAGTTTTAGGTGGGGGGCAAAGTGGCCAACTGTCCAGGGCCCCAATTACCAGAATGGCAGGCGATGTAAGAAGTTTGGTGCTCTGCATTGGTAACCCCCCATTCATTGTTACTCAAGGCCCAATTTTGTCTAATACTGTCCCTGCTGTTCTCATATCTAGCCATAATATTGACTTTCAGAAAATGATCTGGGGCTGGCCGTGGATGATTCATTTTTGCTTCCTTTTAGCAGGCCAGGTCCCTGTCCTCTATGCACTAAGCACTCACAGGAAATGTGTCAGAATCTCTGGTGAAAATAGTTTCTATACCTTCAAATATCTTTCATGTATATAGAATAGGACAGGAAGATCATTTTCTCCATGGTAACACTGTGGACAATAGGCAGCTCGAAGGATGATGAAGCTGCTTTAGAACAGGGGCGGTAGCATTTATGTACAATGTCCTTTTTACAGTAATATATTCACCCTCAAGCATTGTGAAGAATTATACATAATATCATATTCTCAGGAGAAAATTGCATTTACAATAGAATTTTCTATATACAAATAGGCAAATATAGTCTGAAAGTCATTTCAATGATCTCTTCATACGGATGTAGAATCTTTCACACCTAGATATATTTCATAAAATGTGCATATTTATGTGTTTATATTTCTAGAGTCAGAGCATTATTATTGAGAAACTCCAAGTATAAAAACAGATGTTCAGAAATGGTGAAAATAAATAAAATATCTTGGGGGTTAGAGGGGGCATGACCTACCCCCTGGGGGAATGTTAGAACCCGGTTAGAACCCGGAATGTTAGAACCCGGCATATAGTACTTCTGGATTGAATGCCACTCTCATGTCAGTCTATGGGGAGGGACTGGAAGAGGTATAATATGAAAGAAATGCGTGGTATTTATACCATATTGTGCTTCGCAGGATAAATGCATATCATAATTAAACATAATGTAATATTTTATAATCTGTATATTAGCAAAACCCAGCTTTCACAGTATAGGGAGGCCAGATATCTTACAGATTTTTTAAAAGTGTTTGTAAAGTTAATGCATACACAGAGATTGCTTTGTAATAGGATTTCCCATCCTTTATTCAAGTGGAAAATGGAGAGGAGGCAGAGATTTTAATTCAAAGATTGTCAGTGCACTTGTGATTTTCTGATCTAAATTTCAGTGCTTTGGTTTCAAAGTGTTCAAATATCAAAATGTTCTTTTGGAGAACTGGAGTCTTTATCCCCATAGTAATGTGAAGTATACTTTAAATTCACAAAACTAACATATCAGGATAAGGATAGTTATTTAAAAAAAAAATGAAATTTGAAAATAACAGTCACATGATAAGGCTTAGGCTGGTTGGAAAACTTTTCAGATGTAGACATTTTAATTTATTATGCACCTCTATTATTATTATTATTATTATTATTATTAATAATAATAATAATAATAATAATAATATTAAATATTTACATTATATCAACATTTATATTGCACTGACATACCTGCATATTTATATTGCATACCCATCACTGGCCCTCAGAAGAGCTCAATCACAATCAATTGTCTCTATCAAAGTCACAGTCTAATAACCTAAGTAAGACTAATTTTTGGGGTAATTAACCTTTCAGTATTTACACCATGTTATTTAATACAGAAATATATAAGAATGACACATAACAGTAATTTACCTATGGCCAAGAGGAGCTGCTGGAAGTAACCATCGTAACACTCTTCAATAGCTGCCGCTATGTCTTGGCCAGAAATATTTTGGAATTCCTGAAAAACTTAGAACACAATTATAACAACATACATTGTTCCCTTATCATGGGTACCTATTTTCCCCTAATAAATTTAACTTTTAATATAATATTTTTAAGCCATGTAATAAGCATTGTTTATAAACTCCTTCTTTTTCTACCCCCAATGTAAAAGAATGTCACTGTGGGTAGTTGTAAAGTGCTGCATTTGCAGCCGTAGCATGTACCAGAGATCTCTGTACACAATGAGAGAACACTCCAGAGTGGTGTGGCTTAAAGTGAATTAGTATGGTGAAATACATGATGCCAAGTTCAGAGGTTTCTTGGGATCATGTACCTCAGATTTCCCTGAAAAAAAGCTAAGTTAATAAGATTTTTTTATTTGTGATCCAGGCTCGGGGTGTCCTGGAAGGAATGGGTGGGCCAGGCACTCCTCCCTTTTTCTAGGGCAGGAAATAATGGCTCTGGAGCACCTGGCCATGAATACAAACTCGCCTTTGTATCAGGGAGAAGTTGTAGCCTGATGCCAGGTGTCTCAGGTGGTAAGGCTGTGTGTAGCCTGTGGCTGGGAGAGCCTAAGAGGTCACCCAAAGTCTAGGTCTGTGGGACCAATACCCTCAGTGGGTGTATCAGTCTGAGTGCAAGCTGTGAAGTTTAACGGAGCAGAACTGGTAAGTCAATGTTGTTTGGAGTTCAAAACTGAAGTGCGAAAGCTGAAGTGAACAAGTGTGACTTGTGAGTACTAGGACCAAACTTTCTTTTGCCAACCATGTGGGAATTAAAGCTGATGTAAGCTAATTTTGTTCTGTTGGACAAGCCATTTTGTATTATGTCTATGTTGAATGGAAGTCCAAATAATCAGACTTTTCTGAAGCACTACATTGTCCTGCGATGAGCTGATCCCTCAAATATCACAGTGGGTACCAATCAAACCACTGTGCAGTATGATCAAACCACCCATAGGAGCCACAGGGAGCAGGAGAAGGTAATTAGATAATAGAATAGTGTTCTAATAAAGACAAATTTATTCATTAATTGGTGTTAGCACATAACTGGAAACTGCCACGTATCTGCCATATGTATGTATGTATGTACATGCTTGATACCATATAGCACTGACATACTAACATACCAAAACCTATGTATATTTTGGGGCCCTATATTGAGGATAATTATTACTATAGTATTGCTGTACTTTCAGATCCTATTTTGGGGTATGCTTGTACATGTTCTTTTTCCTAAGACACATTCCTTTTTTGAATTCAGTACAAATATTTGAACATATTTTATATTGCTAATTATAATAGGTATTTTTAGAGTTATTTTTTAAAAACAAATGACAAAATAAAGTGTGGTGCTAAGAATAGTTAAAATATTTTTGGTAACCTAATTGCATATAAAAATTACAATTAGGTCTGATCACATAGTTTAAACTACCTATCACATCAATATAAAGGGGATACAATGGGTCAATAAATTTCATTTCAAAATATTCAGCGAATAAAACTCCCTAGTTTTAACATTCTGCTAATGGTCAATGAATTCAATGGTGTTACTATTGCTAGTACTAAGCAACTAAGTACTGCAAATAAAATATGTACCCATCCATAATTGTTGGTGGCTTTTGTTGCATAAAATCATTTGCATCATATTCTTGTGTTCCCCTGTTCTTCTTTGGCAGGCCTCCCATAGAACCTACAATATAGCAGAATATAAAATTACATTTTTGTTGCTCTTTTAATTTTCTGTATTTTATGCTTTCAGCATTAAACATATCATTCTTACAAATGTGATATTTACTAATAAGTAAGCATATGTGAGCTACAAAGCCTCAATTCACCAAAGTATTAAGGAAACATAAATTAATTGTATGCTATACAGATCTTTCAGTAAATGCCTAGTTATAAGTATTATACCTATAATTAGTAGTATTTATGCACAATAATCTTTTTAAAGTAACACATTTACCCCAAAGCAACATACATAATAGATAATATTACCTTCTCAAGAGGAAATTTCATATATATAACAAAACATTTGAATCTATGCTTTCATTCCTACTTCTCATTGTAGTGATGGATAAACACATTAAATTCTCAAAATCTCCAGCAAACATTTTTTAAAGTTTGGAAAGCTTATGGGGAGTGAACTTTGTAATTAGGCCCATCCCATTTAAGGTTTTCATATGTACACTACATTTCAAAAACCTAGAAGAGGGTCTTTTATTTGGTTTTAATACAAAAGTTCTTTAAATAACCTTCCTGGAGGAAGGATGAAATTGTCTGCAACTGGGGGGATAACATTGCAGTGCTTAAGTTTTTCACCTGATAGTAACACATTGTTCCTGCTTCAGCAACAGCTTTATGCTGATCGCCCCAAAACCAAAAAAGCCAAATTTAGCAACAAACAACAAAACGCAAACACCATATTTTAACTTTCTAAAAAAAGGGGAGAATGTGAATTAAAAGAACAGAACAGCAACTACAGTGGCAGCTGTAAACATGGGACAGGCAATTTGTACCCCACTACACTACAATTCTCAGAAATGTAGAAAAATATAGCACTGTCTCACTTTCCTGGACAGATTCAATGGTTGCAGGAGATTGGCATATGAAAAGCTCTCACTATTGGCTATTGTATCCCTGATGACAATAGTTAAACAGTTGAGCAGGACATTTTGGGTTACTTAATGTTTGCCAGCATGAAGATGCACATAAATATGCAAAAACTGATAAATGTCCAAAGCACATCACAAACTCAACATAGCAGTGCTGGCAAATATTTTCAGTCCTGCACCAGATCTAGTTCCATATTGCTGGATCAGCCAGGTCTATCTTTTACAGTCTTGGAGAGCTTAAATATATATGGGGCCACTTGTGTGGTTGACGTGGTTGACAGAGGGGAGTTGATTCCCCAATAAAGATGCAGGCAGAAATTTAAGATTTGCTGAGGTTCTCACCCCTTTCTAATCTGTCTGAGACAAAAATAAATATATTTGATTTGTTAAAAACATGCTGCATATTTGATTTATAATTTAAAACCTTTAATTTTGCTCTAGATTATTGCATAGTTTCCAACATTACTACATACTGGAGTGTGAGTGATTTGAAAATATTTGCATGCAACCTGGGCTGTTTTACAGCATTAAAAGTGGTGGTTAATCAAGAAGTTTTTATTTATCTAACAGTGACTCACAGCTGCAGCCCCATTGTTCATGTTCCAGCAATTTTCCATTATTTTTGATAGTATAGGTGATACCTGCCAGCCTATGTTCTCTCCCACTGCTTACCCTGATGTGGATTCTTTATAAAAATTCACAAAATTATGTGAAATCTGTGTTCATACCTGTGTTCCCTGAACAGGCATAGTAACATTTGTAGATAGAGACAAATTGTTTTCACGTACCATTGCATCTTGAGCCGCTAAACCTGGGTCTGGATAGCCTTCCTCTCTTACACCCTGTAATAAAAGAACTCATTATTTTCATGATAAACCTAAATACAGAGATAGCATTGCATTATTCATCTAACACCATATTACTTACAAGGATAGTTAGAAACAAAAACAGTGCCAAAATAACAGAGCTGTCACTCGTTTTTACACTTCTATCCTTAAAACATGCCAGGGGGCGGTGATAAACAGGGTATATATTTTACATGGCAAGGCAATGGGGTTCTGCTATACAGTAATGGTATAGAAGAAATAAAAAAAGAAACATACAAAAATATATTTATTTTATGAAAAAGGGCCTGTGACATGTGTTCACATTTGTTGTGCATTTAGCTCCCTAAATCCGCAACATCATACAGGGACATTTTCTTGCTTCCCACTACTCCGTTGGGTTTATGCAACTAAGGAAGAAAACCCTGTATAACTTCCAAACTGACATCAAGCAGCTCACACAGGTCTAAAAACTCCTTCTTTTGATGTATTTATGATATGTAGATAAGTGCATCTTGTTGTTTGTTTATACATTTGTTAAACTAAACAGTCAGTGTATAATACCTGCGCCAGATTTAATAAAGTATCTCTAAAATGTCCTGAGGTTTCAGAGTACAGGTCTTGGTCTAGATTGAATCCATATTCTAGAAAACAAATGTTTGCATGGTCACAAATATATTTTAGGAAATGCATGCATACTGTGTAACAACATATTCAAAGCAGTTAATTAACTATCAACTAGTAACAATGAAGAATAGTCAAAGATATCCCACATACATATCTTCAGAAACAGGTGCAGAATGAAGCAATTACTTTTTATATATTTCTACTGAATACATCCTATAATAGTGAATAGAAGTGATAAGTAGAACTTTCCTTTATTAAATAAGACTTAAGAAGCATTGAAGTTACCCTTGCTGAATTCCTATTTAGAAAATGTTAATTTCCAGACTGACATGCTGACCCACTGCTCTCAATATTTACAGTCACTGACTTGACTATTATTAGTAAGTCCCTCACTGCTTTCCAACAGGTAAAGTGATACCCCTTACACTATTTTTCCCTGTACACTGTAGTAAAATGAGCTCTCACACTTTTTCCCCCATAGTACAGTGAGTCCCCCAAACTAGCTAGTTCAGTCTCTTCCACTGACACTTTTCCACTATAGTAAAGCTAAATATATGACCTTGCCTGTAGTCAAATTAATGCCCAACCTACGGCCCGCGGGCCACATCCAGCCCGTGGAGCTGTCAGACCTGGCTCTCTTCTCTTTCCCTCTCTACTCTCTGTGCTCGTTGTCTTGCGGGGGATGGGGCCATCGCATATCCTATGCTTCTCTTTGAGACTGCGCTGCCAGGAGAGGGAGCTGCTCCCCGCTCACCTTGTACTGTGGGATAATTGTGCAACAGCAGCATTAGAGCTGTGTCTGGGTTTATCTGTCACTATCCCCATGTATAAATCCTTATATCTCCTTCACTGATTGTCATAGAAACGTTAAATTTTCAGGGTACACAGGGGACCCTAAGAGCTACTAAATCAAATTTAAGCCCTCTACAGGTAACAAGTTACCAGATACAGGGTCGCAAGCATAAAATCCTAACAACAATCAGGGATATTTTCATAATAAGTGGGGCTTTTTCAAGACCAGGGTCCCCAAATTAAGTCTGGATGTTGGGGACCACCTGGGGGCCACTCTCATGGCAATGAACATTAGGGTACTGCCAATTGTCTGTGCGCTGTGGTGCCCCTTAAAGTTCACAAAACTTCAAAGCTGCATTCAGGTTGGCAGTAAGGTTGCAATGTGGTTACCCCTACCTCGTGCCATGGAACTCTGGCTCAGGGGAGACGCTCAGTACCATTTACTGCCATCTGGAGTCAAATCTGCAGTCGCTGCAGTGCGAGGGACTGAGCGGCTGGTGAGCTGCCTGTTACACATAGCTGGACATATTCTATGAACCCCAATTTCTTTGGAACCAAGGGATGTTGGCAAGTGGAAATGTGCCAGTAGGAAACTCTTTTTGTCCTCCCCCCTTCCCCATTAAAATGTTATAACCATCATATCATGCTACCCTGTCACACATAGTTATCTTCTTACTCTCTATGAATCCCAAAATCACCTAAATTTTCATCACCCCGGCGCCAACACAAGATACAAAAAGCTATACTTGTCATACTGTGCTACCCTGTCACAGCTGGCCACTTACCTTCTGTGAACCCCAATATCTCTTTACCAGTAGAGGAAGGGAAATGTAGGATAAGAGGAGAATTCTTGTGGCTACCCCCCCCCCCCCACTAAAACTGTATCACTCTTACCATACCATGGTGCCCTGTAACATATAAATGTCCACTTATGTTCTTTGTATCCCAATTTCTCCTGAAAAGGGAGCTGTAAGTATAATAAAATGTATGATCATTGGGGGACTCTTGTGGCTAACTCCCCCTTAAATGTTATTGCTGCAGCACCATCACATCACAGAAAAACTATACCTATCATACCATGCTACACTGTCACACGTAGCTGGCCACTTACTTTCTGTGAACCCTAATTTCTCAGGAACGGGGAAATGTAGGACCCTGAAGATGATCTAAGAAGTATCCATTGCAGAGATTCTTAATTTGTTATTACTTTTATTTGGTGCATGTATGTTACGGTAACAAGAAACATTTCAATTAAAATTTAATTTTAAATAAAAATTCTGGATTTAAATAAAAACTCTAGATTTATTAATACATCTTTAATATCTTCTTGCATTGTAGCCCACAAGTTTTATCCTAATGTTAACAGTGGCCCCGGATAAAAAAACGTTGGGCACCACTGCCTTACACTATGTTCCCTGCAAGAAAATTAGTCCCTCACAACGCTTTTTCCTATGGTGCAGATTGTCCCCTAAGCTTTTGCTGTAGCATAGTAATTCTCCTGCTTCCACTGGAAATACATTTTAAAAAATATCTCATTCTTTTATAGCATCACCTGTCCCCACAAGCTAGCTTTCTCCTAAAATTAATTTCTCTTTTTATATATTTTGTGTGAGGAACACTGCAGAATTTTTCTCATCATCAAGTGTGTGTTCTTTCTTATGTTGTGATTTCAATCTTGTCACTTGTGCTAGTATGACATATCTCAGGCTGTCCTTGTCTAACAGCAACATATTGTAAATATGCACCCCAAAACTAGGTTGCAGGGGTGGGGGGCACAATGTCCAACATAAACTGTTGCAAAATGGCTTCTGGAGTTGTAAACTTCATGGTTGTAAACTCCTTTCTACAGGCAACCAGCAGTTGAAGTAGTAGACAGTGAATAAAAGAAAGCTTGGCAGAACCTCAGCCTGCAGCTTCTGATAAATCTCCCGTTTAGAATCCTGTTGAAAGCAATACTCCCTTGTGTGACATATAAGAGGTTTTCATAAATGTTTTGTTTTATTTTATAACTTATTAAACATTCTTTTTCTATAACATCAATAATAATAAGGTTGTTTAGGCACATTTAAAGAATACTCACGCATTAAATATGATTCCTTCAACTGAAATATATCTGATGTTGTTCTTGAAGCCAAAATATCAATGAGGCAGTTTTCATCTGTTCCAGCTCCCTGTAAACATGTAGATAATTAGATAAAAAGTGCAATCTGTTCTAGTGTAACCTAAAAAAATTGTTTTTAGAGTAAAATTTCAGAAAGAGCAGAATTTTAGAAAGCCAACCCATTTACTCTCTAAATACTCTCTCTAAAAAGTTATACTAACTCTCTAAAAAGTTCAAATGAGAGGCTGACAAATACGCAGTTGGCTCTTCTGGGTGCTTTTTTATCTAAAGTATGTTCTATGTTCCTGGGTGTGATGAGGAGGAGGTATTGACTATTCATGAGCATTTCTTGAATGCTCTAGTAACCGGTTGCAATTCTCCTGTATCCTGGGTCATCTGCCTGTCCTTCAGTAAATTTGCATAAGCTTTCCATCAGCTTCCAACTGCTTGCTAATGTAGTTGGAAAGTGTTTCCATTCAAATCTATAGAAGAGGTCGGCAGCAGATCATTGGCCAATGAAGATAGCCAAGGAAACAACCCAGAAAAAGACTGTAAAAATGTCTGTATTGTGTTCCGCTATTTAGTTCCATTTATATGTATATAAATTGCATTCCATTGGACTGGATATAAACTTTTCTTTCATTTTTCTTCCTCCCGTCCTGCTTCAGCATTGTTGTTCCTGGTCAGTCTTCCAGGTTTGAAATCCTCAGCCATTTTCATCGGCCAGGTAAGGATGGCATAGCTCCCCGTGTCGCTTACTGTACACAAAACAAAATGTACTCATAGCCAGAAGGATCTCTGACAAAACAGTCTTGTTAGTCTTCACTGCCATAAAAAAAACAAAAAACTTTTTTTTAGAAGGCTCTCTATAAATAAAGAAACCTGAAGATGGCTTCTCTATACAGACCAGAAGAGGCTGTATTCTGGAAATGTAAGTGTTCAGATTTGCAATAATAACTACGCAACAGGTTTTATTAAACATGATTTATATAGCGCCAACATATGACGCAGTGCTGGACATCTAATAGGGGTTGCAAATGACAGACAGATACAGACAGTGACACAGGAGGAAAGGACCCTGCCCAGAAGAGCTTACAATCTAGGAGGGTTAGAAAAGCCAAACAGTTTTTATCAAAAAGGTGAATCCTAAAGATGGCACAAGACACCAATATTTGTATGTGCCTAGCTCATGGTAAATACTTAATCCAGCTTAGGTGTACTGGTGTTGCTTAGCCTTTTTATACTAGTTATCAAACATTTTTTTAATATATAAACTAATAACCAAAAGAACATCAAAAGTTACCTTCATAGCATGCCAGAGTTCATGAGCATCATAAGCTGGAGGAGCATACATTAATCCTACCATGACCTCCTTAAAGTGTCCATCAAGATTTTCTCTCAAGTCATTAAGTAGATCCTTAAAGAAATCATAGATTAATTATCAACACGTTTTATAATTTCACATTACTATTGTTAAATTCAGACATGCATTCTATTGTACTATATTATATTGTATTGTCCATTAGTACACATATTTGGCATAATTAATTTTAAACTGTGTTCAGACTGGCAGGTACTGCTTCCTTGCACTCCTGGAACACATTCCTGGGTGAGGCACTGCATGCATCTCATGTGCAGCTGCCCATTAGGAATGAATGGGGGTTCAGTATTGCCTGCACGGTGCCAGCTGCCAGGACTCAAAACACTGTTCTCACTGCCAGTCTGAAGATAGTCTAGAATTTTATTAAGCAAGCTGATGAAATATAGAGAATGAAATTACTCATTAAACAGGCCTCACCTTTTTTTATGCTTTCGCAATTTATTCCTAAAATTTTGGACCCTCTATTTTTTATGTATTCTTTTTATTTTTTATTTTTGGTCAGAGGTTGTGGTGAGATTAGTCTGGTTTTCCCATACTTTCTATCCCTGTAACACCAGAACTATAATATAGGCTATAAACATCAACAGGACAGAAAGGTAACAGGAACGAAACAATAGAAACAAAACTTGATGGTTGTCCTCCCCTGCAGGAGTATACACGGAGATAAAACACAGCCAAGCACTCCTATGGTGGGAACAGATGTAGGTTCCAGTATCAACTTCTTTTGAAGATCTTGACGCTCAGACATATGGTTTTCCAAAGGTGCTAGGTAGGTAGACTCCGTGTCAAGCATTGTGATTATGAGTCTGAACAAAAATCAGAGGACTTAATATATATATATATATATATATATATATATATATATATATATATTATGTTACTCAGCATCTGTCACTACCTCCAAGTCTCACTTTGAATGGCAAAGAATGCCCACTGAGGGCCAGCAGCCCAACCTATACTGTTAGTACTAGTTTAGGGCACAGAGGCCCCTAGCCCCCCAGTTTAATTCTACCCTTCTGATTTACTTTATTATTTAGCATTATTTTGTGTTGACACTTGTGTGGCAGTCTCTGGCATGGGAAACCCCCACATAGATCTGTAAAGATTTCAGATAAGTTCAATATTAAAAAAGCATATGCCAAATGATATTTAATAGCCTTTCAAATGAGAGGATAAAATGTCCTCATTTTATATTGGACAAAATGTCAAAAAACCTTGCAGAACTTCTTATTCCATGTTAGTAAGTGAATTCTTATGAGTCTGGTAAACTTTGTAAACTTGTAAAGAAACCTTGTAAACTTTCTGTCTGAATAAACAGCACTCTACCTTAGTAGTAGCACTCATATAGATACTTTTTTTAAACATATCAAAAATATTTAGACATTTCATACTCTTCCAAATAAACTCCCAAAGGCTTCTGCAATCATAATTCGTTGTGCACTAGATCGCTGGGTAATTATATCAATCAAGATATCCTTGTCACAACCTGGATAGAAAGAAGTCATAAAAACATTTATTAGATATGGCAGCTTTAACACTTCTAGATACCTTTAGTACTAAGAAAAATTATTCACTCTAAATAACAGATATCTTGAATGTTTGCAAAAATGTCCTATTGGCTCTTTGGGGGTGAAGTCCTTTTCTGACTGGACTAGAAAATTGTGAAAGAGGAATGTGATAGGTAGAGTCTGGGGATCATAGATGCCATTGCTATAGCTGACCTGCAGTGCCTTGAAATTCTGCTTCCAAAGGACCAGTACATCGTATTTATGGAAGTAAAGAAATAATTGATGGCATTAGGAGGGGTTTGTAGTTGTGTGTGGGGGAGGGGGGGTAGAGGGGTACAGGGCCAGTTGGGAAATTTCAGTTTTTGCCTCATAAAATATTTATTTTATCTTTTAATAAAATATATATTATTTAGGAACTAGATTACCAGTACTAGCTGTAGCTAGGCTATCCAATGCATGGTGATACTACTAAATTCGTCCAGGACATCTATGCATCATGATCCCTGATCACATAAGGTGTCAATAACTTTAGGCTGTTAAGATTGGAGATGCTCAAGAGATGGTTTATCTCTATAGAGAATAAAGCTGCAGTCCTAGCCAGCAAAGAAAGACTATTGCTTTAATGAATGTAAGCAAAGCTGGGACCATCACATTATGGTATGTCTACATATAGATTAGGGAAGTCATGGGTCACCATGACAGTGGAACAAAGAATTTTTTAGAGAGTTTTCCTTTAATTATTTGGACAAGATATTATGCGTATGGCATAATCATTCAATCATTTGATGTTCACTTGCAGAAAAAAAAATCATTAGTAACCAAGACATAATAATGGGAAGAAAGAACTGATTTGTTGTTATGATTTTTTTTGCATGCCACTAATTTTGTGTTGTGTTGTTTTAATGTGTAATACATTGCTAAATATTATTTATTGCTCTGTCCAAGTATTATAAATACTTGGGAAATTCTGCCCTCCAATCCATGTATATACATCATAACAATTTGAATGAATGAATACTAACCAAAACCTTGAAGAGCTCCGCCAAGCATCTGTGCATCCACAATAGGATCGAAGTTTGGATTTGGGAATATTGTTCCCTGGACCTGCTGAAATATATTTATAGATAGCAGAAAAAGTAAACTGTATTGGCATATGTGACTCATATACAGAACAAATATATTATTTTGACAAACCATTTCATATTCACTATATACTTTAAAGAAAAGGTCAATTGTAGTGTAGAAAAGATGGTAAAAAGAACCTTGAAGTACAATAAAAACATTTTAAATTGATGTATTTATTAGAAGAAATGTGAAACATTTCCTAAACCAGTCATTTCCTCTACTATTGACACTTCTGCAAATAGAACAAATCGTCATACAGTAACAATAAAAGAATGAAAGCTTCCAGCAGTCATTGCAAATGTACCATAAATATGTGATAAGCAACATCCCAATTATCCTCAATCATACAGATTTTCTTAAAATGACGTTATGCATTTTTCGTGAGGTTACATAAATGAGAAAACATTTATATTTGAACATTTCAAAATAATGTCATGCTAAAGATTTTTTCCCTTTTGCAGAGGCCATTTCCTCCATAGTCTTGATGCTTGGTATTAAAAATCATCAGAACATCTAAATAATGAGATAAGAATGTTTGCTGATATTACCATGAATGTCTTATTTAGGCAAATCATGTTATGGTGTGTTTGTGTGTTCTGTACTCTACATATGCTCCTGCATTGTCACCGTAATATTATGGTAGGAATTTCTGCTGACCACACCATCACACATTGTACTGGCTTGGCTCACCACTGTTAATATTGGCATTAAAAAAATTGCAATGATTTTCTTTACACACTGGGGTTAATTAACTGGGGTAATTAGTTGAAAGCATAGAGATTGTTCCCTATTCTCAGGAACAAAATGTCAGGGTTTAGATGCACTCAGCTTAGAGCCTCACTGCCTCAGCTTAACAGTGATTTAAATGATTGTCTGTACATTCCTGTAGTCTTAGTTTTCATATAGGTACTCATATCTTCATTTGAAATAGGACATAGCTTATCACAAAGTGAACTTTTCTTTAGTGACCAATCCCTTTATGTAAGTAATGAACTTATCTTACTTTGTGCTACAATGTGACTATTAGTCACTTAATTAAAAAGCATAGCGACATGAAAAACTTGTACAGGGATCTAGAAACTGTAAATTAGCTAATACAATTCACTTATTCCCTGTAACCTCTTGTGTGTTTTGACACAATTTTAAATAAATGGGGAGGGGTTAAAAGAACTGTCAGGGTTTTATTATCCTGAAGACTCCAGTCACTGGGACTGAAACATTCAAAATAATCAGAACAGCAATAGAAAGGAATTTATTCTGTTTCAATCAGTTTTTATTAAAATCTGTCTAGTAAAATAGGAGTCTGGTTCATTTGTTAGATCAAGAATGAGAGCAGAATGACACATTAAGACATCATAGCTAGACCTTTAGACAAGATAGTTGATTATGTGGGCTTGGGTATGGTCTATTAGAAGATAAACTTGTGGTTTTGAACAGTTGTCTAGTGCGTGGTTGTGTGGTTCCCCAGATCTTTAGTGGCTGGGTCACAAGTTACAGTTATGTGTGGCAAAACACCTTTAGGGAATCATGCACTTGTAGTAGACCACTAAGCAACAAGGGGACCTACGTTGCAGACCAACGACAGTCTATTTCTGTGTGCGTTTAGAAGGAAAAGAAAGAAAGAAAAACCTTGTAGAGGAAAGGTGTCTATGGAAAGCGGGCTAGAAGTAGTGTACAGAAATGACCATGACTTTAATATCTTTTGTTGTAGGCCTTTTGATTGTCTCCATGGTCTATTCAGTGAGAAAATCAAGGTTTAAGCTATTTCAGTAATGTTGTTTATTTCAAGGGTAATATTTTCTCAAAAAACCTTGCCACTTATGATGGCTGAAAGTTTTTTGTACACTAGGAATGAGTGCATTCTCGGTTTTACTTTTGAGATTGTAGGTGAGCCAGATCACCATGCTCTAGCCAAGATAAATTGCGCCGCTGTAAAGATGATTTAAAGATAGTTTAAAAACTAAATTATACATTTGTAAAGCTTTCTAATCTCTTATTTAGAAGTGCTTTAAGTTGATTGTTTAGGAATGGCATTATCTAGCAGGTGTCTGGCACATTAGGTACAAAAGTTTCTGTGCCAAAAGTATTCTGCCACTGTTGTACATAGAGGTGAGGGCGGGGTATTCTGTAGATACCAGCCAAAGAGACATTTTTCAATGTTAACATTTACTCCAGTGACAACTAGTGGGGATCTACCTTACCTTATGAGGGATATTCTCATTTTTATTGAGCGATGAGCAATAATATAGCTAAGAAAAATGGTGCTTTGCCTTTTGATGGCAATGTACATTAGTAGAACAATTAAAAACACACAGCACGTATGTTATCTGGTACATCAAGTGCATTTTTGAAAACTTAAACTGTAAACTTTAAAGTGTAAACCAGAAAGTGGATGGGATTTGTAAAATGATCTGTTTTCAAATGATGATATATGACAAACTATCAAAGACCAATTGCACTGCATCTTTAGGTCCTGAAAATTATTTCAATTAATAAGATGGGCAAAGTTTGACCAAACGGGGCAAAAAAACAGAGAAGAAAAGAGAATACCATGGACCACCATCAATTTAGATCGGAAGAATGAAAACCACAATAAAATTGCAAAATGTAAAATTGCTATATAAAGCACACCGCTGTTTAATCCTTGCTGTAATATACGCCGCACATATAATGTTTTCTAAAATAGTTTGTTGAAAATTTCCAGTGGATTTTTATTCACTTTATGTCCTGGTGACAAAGGTCAGGACAAATAAAGAGAATATATCTCCATCTGGGACACAGATAGCAAAAAAAAAAAAAAAAAAAAGGCCCTTTGGTAAGCGTGCATTTACACTATTGCACATTAAAAATGGTGACAAGAGTTCATACTCCGCACCACTCTATCCAAACATTTTGGTCCTAAACAAACTTAGTTTGTTTTTTACTTTTCTTTTTTACTTGTTTAATATTTATGCAGTCATTTCAATCCAGTCAACAAAAGAAACTCCCCACATTATAATTACCATGTTTTCATTCAACATTAGAGTGAATTTTGTATTTTACTGTAAGGGTAATCCAGGCACGGGCACATATTTTACACATATTTCTTAATGAACCTGTGTATTTGGTTGCCTATTTGTGGCAAGTTAAAGGTTTCTGGATATACATTATATGTGGTATGCTTAAGAAACAGTTAAAAACCATATCAGAGAGCTAAGAGTGGTATAGAGTAATTTCCATGATGCCTTTTATTTGTTATTTATTAATGTATGTATAATTCTTTTCAGGGAATCTAATAAGTTTCTTGAAATTCATATATTTTTTAAAATATTTTTTGCATTTTATGTTTACATGTATTTTGCAATCTGGCTTCTTTTTATTTTTTTATGTAAAATATTCTACAGAAATCTTTTTTTGTGTAACAGGTATCTTAGTTTATAATTTAAAACGTATGAATTATGTTCATAAATTGTTAATATATATCTGGGCAGCACGGTGGCTCAGAAGTTAGCACTCTGGATATTGCAGCACTGGGTTTCCTCTGGGTACTCCAGTTTCCTCCCACATTCCAAAAACAAGCAGTTAGGTTATTTGGCTTCCCCCTCCAAAAAAATGACCTTAGACTGTATTAAAGAGGTAGGGACATTAGATTGTGAGCTCCTTTGAGGGACTGCTAGTGACATGACTATGGACGTTGTAAAGCGCTGCGTAATTTGTCGGCACTATATAAATATTGTGTAAAAATAATAATAATATCCCTTATTATTCTTTTTAGTTATAAGGGTATTTGTATGATCTGTGAAAAGGAAGGAAAAACAGAGTTTTAACTTTTAGCTCCTGCAGTTGTAGAAAGTAGGGTAGATATTAGATAGATCACTGCATTTTTTTATGTATGGCTTTCATATTATTTAGGATTCACCCACAGATCGCATATTATTCATTCATTAATATATCAGTATTACAAATATTAGAAAATAAGCAAACTTACATATTCTCCCCCAAACATTGTAGCGTAGTTTTTCTCTCAAAGCACCGTGGTGAACTTGTATTCAAAAAGGCTGAAAATCAGATAGACACGTAAAAACCTGCGTTGAGAATACAAAACTCCACCCAATCTGATAATGAAAGTCACACACTAATCATATTCAGTTTGCCTAAAACAAAGAAAAGCACTCCTTGGTACCAGGCTTGTGTGCTAAACCATCAGTCATGTATCAAGTAACAAATTCATTTTGTAATACAAATAAACCTAATCTTTGCCTTACCTGTAACTGATATGGGGACAACCAATCAGCTCTAAGTCTTTGAAAAAAGACAATAGTTAATCATTAATTTTGTAATACATTATATTGTCACTATGCATTAAGATTATTTTTTTCAGTGTAAGATGTAGTGACAAACATTGGCAAATATGATAATAATGTATATTTCCAGAGCGAAATAAAACATTGCTTCCTGATTTGGAAAGTAGAATAAGTTTTAAATTTCTGTTAGGACATTCACAGGTTTTACCAGGTTATGCTTTACATAAATGAAATACAGTTCACTTGTAACAGGATGTTTTCCAGGTTTTATTCAAAACATTCATTGGGTATCTTCTACTGTGCTTCACACTTGATCATATTGATTTTGTCACTCATAAACCTAATAATTGATAGACATCAGTAAATTAAGTCAAATACTGCCCAGCTATTACACTGTTACATGAAACTAAATCAGACCTAAACTCTTTAAACAAAAAGTCACCAGTAGGTGGTACTAATTGTCAAAAAATAAATCCCCGGCTAGCTTTTTGTTGTAGGGGGCATGTGCCGTGTAGTATAGCTCATGTCATCACTACAGGGTGCCTGCACATGGGTAAATACGAGGGGGTGCTGGCTTTGTCCAGAAAGAAGAGAACAAGAGTTAGGAAATAACAAATTTTTTCCACATATTCCCCCTGAGACTGACGCTTTTGGTACAGCGTAGTTTCAGCTTTTCTAGACCGTTCAAATAGAAGTCCTTTGGTTGGGCCACAAACCAGCTCTTAGCAGCATCTTTGACGTCAGAAATGTCCTTAAAAAGTTGCCCCTTCTAGTGTTTCTTCAAACTTGGGAAAGGATATTAGTCCGAAGGGGCCAGGTCAGGTGAGTAGGGAGGATGCTGGAACAGTTGGAAACCCAGGGTGTTCAATTTGGCAGCCAAAACATTGGATGTGTGCACAGGTGCATTGTCCTGCAAAAAAAGGATCCCTTTGGTCAAATTTCCAATTGGTTTCGTCTTAATTGCCTCCTTCAGCTGGTCCAGGAGGTTGGGATAATACTGTCCGGTGATACTAGAGCCCTGAGGTAGGTAGTCCACCAACAAAATACCATCTTTGTCCCAGAAAACGGACGCCATGACTTTTTTGTCTGATTTCTGGGTTCAGAATTTTTTCGGCTGCAGGGACCCACTGTGGCACCATTCCTTTTACTGTTTTTTGGTTTCAAGATCATGGATGTGGAGCCAGGTTTCATCCTCAGTCACTAACCTAGCCAAAAAGTCCTATGCAGCTTCAAAATGGGCCAAAATGGCTTTGGATGCTTCAACTCGTTCCTTCTTCTAATCACTGTTCAAACATTTCCGGCACCCACTTCCCTGAAAGCTTGTGCATGTCTAGGATAGTGGTGATAACAAACCCAACACGCTCCCGTGAGATGTCGAGTATCTGGGCTATCTTTTTTGTGGATATTCGCCGGTCCTCAATAATCAGCTCATGGACCGCATCGCAGGTTGCCGGGTCAGTTGAGGTTGGGGGGTGCCCACTGCGGGGCTCATCTTCAACGGTGAAATGAGCAGTCTTGAAACAAGATATCCAGGTTTTGACAGTGCTGTAGGAGGGTCACTTCTCCCCCAGTGTTTGTGACATCTCAGTGTGAATGTCCTTAGCTGACTTTCCCTGGAGAAACAAAAACTTCATGACAGCCCGTAACTCCAACAACGTGAAACTTGCTTATGCCTCTGCCATCACAGCTTCTCGCCAAAAGAAAAAAACAGTGTTAAGAATCGCAAAGACCTGATATTTGCACAGTTACATACTAAGATATTAGGCTGTCATATGCCCCCACACTCATTTTTCTATTTCATTTGGAAGGGGGCAAAGCCAGGAACTTCTCAGCACCCCCTCGTATACTGCCATAATCAGCAAGTATGCACAGCATTATGGCAGAAGCTCACCACCCACCAACGAGTATAGTTCTGCTTTTAAACACAATTTCCCTACATCTTGGATGTGTCAGTAGATTGTTGTCTTTACAGATTTTTAAAATATTCTGCTAAACCTTTGTGTGTATGATTAGGCCAGTATAGAAGTTGGAATAGAACACATATGTCCTGAAAACTTTCCTTTGCAAAGGATATGTCACTTAGTGAAGGTTAGTGAATGAGATAAAGCTTTGCTAAAATTAACCATTCATTCCTGATCAGGCAAAAATCCAGTTTATCACACTAATGATTGTTCCGCATTGACTGGAATAGAGTAACTATTCTACCACCAATACAAAACAAATATGGGGTACCAAGTGTGTAACCACTACAAAATTGTTCAGCCAGAACCAGAAAGAAGTGGCTCTGTTGGTAGATAAACAGAAAAGTGTTATTTTAAACTAATTTACCTTTAAATGACTCAGAGTAATCTAAATAAATGAATAGCATCCAAAGGTGTGGTGGAGGGAGTGGGCATGAATCATTAGTGCTTTGAAACAAATTACTTTTATAATTGAGAAAGCATTGCCAGGAAAAAGTAATATATTAACTGTAATTCAAACCCTAAAATTGCATATAGATAAATAAACCTACTCCTGGAGAAATATGAACATGACAAGGTGAACTAAATGACTTATGCATTCCACTGGATAATTACATTGCAGTTTGTCTGATCTTCAATTAGATGGTATGAATAACTGAATATTTTGATAATGCAGTTTAGTTGCTTGTTAATGATTACGCTATGAAGAAACACTATGGAAAATAAAAATGTTCTACACAAAACACATATCGGTATATGGTAATTTTAGGAAGGGCTATATCACTGTATGGCATTTAAATGTTTTTCTGCATTAAAAAATTATAAGATCTCTTTTACAATATAAGCCATTGCCTTGCTTTTTTTGTTTAGTTTAACTGTTTGATTGCTTTCAATTTTAACGATTGCAGAGACTAAGTAGGAAAAAGAGGCTATGGATTTACTCAGTAGATAATGTGGTATATCAACTAGACAGTAATTGTGTTAGCTGCAAACAACCAAATATTCTGTTTGCTGAAAGTGGACATTATACTGCTTTATATATTATTGTTTCCATTCTTCAACAGACAATTTTCAACTTTGACATTTTGTTCTCTTCCTTGAGGAATATAACCTAATTTTCTGTAAAATTATAAAGCAGACTATATACATATTTTAGGTTGTGCTTTAAACTCAATTTAAATACCATTTAAATAACTCTGTGGGGCACTATTACATCTTCTGAAGTTTTTATTCAATATTTTTATTATACATTTCCTTGAAATGATTCACTTTACCCAGTAGTGATATCTAATTTAGTCATCAAAATATACACAGTATTTTTCTTTATTCCTATCAGTCCAAATTGAACAAGGTATGGTGACATCAGTCATTCTGTCAATCTGTGGTGCCCATTAGGGATGACTAGCGAGATTTTTAAACTCGATCAAGCGTCAGCAGGATTTTCCTTTCCTCAGCCAATCAGAGAGCACTAGAGGTTTTGAATGGGGAGACTTGTCCCCATTTAACCTCTAGTGCCCGGGGATCACACACTGGAGGATTCCCAGGGGTGCATGAATGAATCATCTGGGAATCTTCCTGTAATGATTTCCTTGAATTTCCGCGAAGTCGGTTCGCAAAAATTTTGCGGACCTATTGGAAGTTTGAGGAAATTTATTTTATTTTAATTAGTCATTACCTCAACCATTCCCTCAAGGGAATCTTCCAGGTTTATGTATTTCAATAGCAGTAATTGATTCCCACTAGGAAATGTTTGGGGGAACAGATTTCCTGTTTTATAAATAGAACCCTATGTCTCCTTACTGAGCCAATCATAATCCACTATGGAACTATAGAAGCAAGAGGAGAGGTCTGTGACAACTTGACCTATCATAATTTATTAAATTATGTATTCATGTGCGTAAAAATTTGCATATGTTTGGATTGGTGGTCAGTGGAAATGGAACTCTATATATTGGGGTCAACTCATTCTGGCAACAACAATTCTTTGGTGCGTAAAGGTGAGAGTTTTTTTATCTAAATTTTCCATATATTACCTTTCATTAGACAGTCAGTTAAAGGATAAAGCCAAGTGCACTTATCTTTTTGTCCTGTTTCCCTGACCTTACTCCTCTTCCACTGTCCTAGTCATACCCATGCAGTTGTACCCCAAAGAGATTTGTGAGGTCCTGTCCTAAGGAAAAATAAGATATTATCATAGAAATTTATGGGGCTGCAATGTGCAGATGAAAACACATGCTTTTAATATGTTTTCTTGTAAAATAAGTAGAACCCTAATTTCCACTCTTAAATAAAAGTGGGGAACCCAGTCAATCCAAAGTTACATATCACATACATGTGATATAAATAAAGTGAATTAACAGAACATTATCTTTGAAAATTCTGACACATAAATGTATCAGAATACAATATTTTGCATTATAGTCTGTTGGAAAGGTGGGGTAGTTATTACATATAAAGAATAAGGGGAAGAAAAGGGGAGAGGAGGACACTATTAAAGTTTTGTTGACATCTCTGTCAGTGGGCCTGATTTATTAAAGCTATCCAAGACTGGAGAAGATAGACTTTCATGGGATAATCTGAATATTAGAGCAAATCTGGAATTGATCTGGTCTTGGACTGAAAACATTTTCCAAATTAAAGCAAATAAGAAACCAATTCCAAGTTTGCTGGATCAGAATCCATCCATGATTGTCTATCTTCTCCAGTTTTGGACAGCTTTAATAAATTAGACTCACTGATGGAGAGGTGCTGTACTGGATTGAGATCTGGTTACTCCAGAGGCCATTTGAGTTCACCAAACTAATTGTCTTGTCAGGTTTAAGAAACCAGTTTGAAATGATTTGAGCTTTGTGACATGGTGTGTTATTCGGCTGGAAGTAGCCATCAGAAGATTGGTACACCACGGCCATGGGTATGGTCAGCAACAATATTAGTAGGTTGAGGCATTTAAACAATGATCAATTGGTACTAAGAACCCAAAGTGTGCAGAGAGAAAATCCCCCTCACTATTACATCTTCACCCAAAACTTGAACCTTTGATACAAGGTAGCATGGATACATGCATCTACGTTATGGACTCCAAATTATGATTCTACCCTTGAAATTTCATAAAATAAAGACTCATCGCATTAGGTAACATTTTCCAACCTTCTTGTGTCCAATTCTAGTGAACCTGTGTGAATTGCAGCCTCAGATGTCTGTTCTTAGCTGACAGGAGTGCATCCCAGTGTGGTTTCCTGCTGTAGCCCATCTTTTTTAAAGTTCAATGTGTTGGGCCAGTCATCTCAAAACAATCTGACCTCTAGCATTAACAAAGTGTTTTTGCCGCTTATTGGATATTTTCTTTTTTTTCAGACCATTCTCTGTAAATCCTAAAGATGGTTGTGCATTAAAATTTTAGCAGATCATTTTTTTTCTTAAAACAGAACTAAAGCACTGTGTAGGTGCGAGATTGGGCGAGCCCACTATATGGAGCAAAAAGAATCTGGGAACATGACAATTGTTATTTTTAGTCTTTGCCCCAGCCCTCAGAGTGGAAGAAATTGGGAATGTAGATTTACAATTTTAATAATCTCCTAATGAAACAATATTTAATTTACCTTTGTACCTACTTTGTTACTTTATTACCCTTTAGCTGAGACTTTACTTCTACTGTGATATTGAGAACACTCCATGCGATAGTTCTGGCTTTTTTTAGTGTCGGGGCTGGAACTCAAAAAGCATTACACACTGAGCACACCATTAGGACTCCTCAGCCTCACCAGGGCACCCTCCAGATAGTGTTAGTAGGTTAAATGAGCATACACCTTCACCACTGTATAAATATTATATTTTTATAATTTGTTCCAAGCACAATATATTTTGTTACCTGGTCCATGTGGATGTGTTCAGAGGAGCAGGTTATACAGCTTATCTGTATATTTAGATCTATGAATTAAGCAGAGGAACATAAAATGATTACCTGGAATTCTCAGACCAAAATAGAGTGAATGAAAAAGTTTAGGCTTTAGAGGGATAGGTTTTATAGTAAAGTTAAGGGTAATGTCATGTCACAGTTGCAACAAACTGCCAGAGATGTAGGGCACATTCACACGTGTAGCACTCTAGCGTTTGCTCAAAACCTGCTACAGAAAATGATTAGTATTGGACTAAATGTTTTACATTTTTTACATTTGTAATTTTTTTTTGTCAGGTAGATGGTGGTGGCAGCGCTCCTACAAGTTATTTTTTGTTCGCTACATGTAGCGTCAAGGGGTGATTTGCCACCTCAGCCACATGCACTAAGTTTTATTGTAATTTGCTCTGCTAGGCTTTTCCAGCTTAGAGGTGACGGCCTGTTACCACTTCCATGTGCCAGGCAGATGGCAGTATACGAGGGGGTGCTGAGAAGTTCCTGGCTTTGCCTCCTTCCGTGTGAAATAGAAAAATGAGTGTGGGGGCATATGACAGCCTAATATCTTAGTATGTAACTGTGCAAATATCAGGTCTTTGAGATTCTTAAAACAGTTTTTTCCTTTAGTGAGAAGCTGTGATGGTAGACGCTCAAGCAAGTTTCAAGCCGTTGGAGTTACGGGCTGTCATGAAGTTTTTGTTTCTCCAGGGAAAGTCAGCAAAGGACATGCACACTGAGATGTCACAAACACTGGGGGGGAGGTGTCCTTCCTACAGCACTGTCAAAACCTGGATATCTTGTTTCAAGACTTGGCATTTCACCGTTAAAGATCAGCCCAGCAATGGTCGCCCCCTAACCTCAACTGACCCGGCAACCTGCAATGCTGTCCATGGGCTGATTTTTGAGGACCGGCGAATATCCACAAAAAAGATAGCCCAGATACTTGACATCTCACAGGAGCATTTTGGGTTTGTTATCACTATCCTAACATGCGCAAGCTTTCAGTGAAGTGGGTGCCGAAATGTTTGAACAGTGATCAGAAGAAGGAACAAGTTGAAGCATCCAAAGCCGTTTTGGCCCATTTTGAAGTTGTACAGGACTTTTTGGCTAGGTTAGTGACTGAGGATGAAACCTGGCTCCACATCTATGATACTGAAACCCAGGAACAGTCAAAGGAATGGCGCCACAGCAGGTCCCTGCGCCCGAAGAAGTTCTAAAGTCATGGTGTCCATTTTCTGGGACAAAGATGGTATTCTGTTGGTGGACTACCTACCTCAGGGCTCTAGTATCACCGGACAGTATTATCCTAACCTCCTGGACCAGCTGAAGGAGGCAATTAAGACAAAACGCTGAGGAAGGTTGACCAAAGGGATCCTTTTTTTGCAGGACAATGCACCTGCACACACGTCCAACGTTGTGGCTGCCAAATTGAACACCCTGGGCTTCCAATTGGTCCACCATCCCCCCTACTCACCTGACCTGGCCCCTTCGGACTATTATCTGTTCCCAAATATGAAGAAACAGCTGAAGGGACAACGTTTTGAGGACATTTCTGACTACAAAGATGCTGCTGAGAGCTGGTTTGCAGCCCAGCCAAAGGACTTTTATTTGAACAGTCTAGAAAAGATGTAACTAGGCTGTACCAAGTGCATCAGTCTCAGGGGGAATATGTTGAATAAACGTGTTATTTCATAAGTCTGGCTCTCTTCTTTCTGGGCAAAGCCAGGAACTTCTCAGCACCCCTTCGTACACCTGGGAGTAGTAAATGCCACATAAAATACTGCTACTTTGAAAATGCTCTTACTCACCCTTTTGTATTTTCTTCCCTCACCGGGTGTTTTAGCAAAGTGTTGCTCTCACTGTCCTGATAGCGGGAAATTTTGCAACAAAGGACCCACCCTGTTTTGAAAACAGGACCCACATAAAGTTTTCAATGCTCAAAAATTACCTAAAGCTAGCTGGTATCCCGTGAAAAAGTAAAACCTCTGGTAGTTTTATTTACAAAGTTGATGCCATCCTGCTACCAGGACTGGTATTTTATGTAATTCTGCAAATCATAAAACATCTATAGGGGTATTGCCTTGAATGCAAAAAAATGCAGGAATATATAATACAACAACATTCCATTCTTACATTTTCCAGTTTATACTTAAAGTGGTGCCGCCATCTTCTTCCTTCTGCTGCCATAACCTTCCTGTAAATGAGATCTCTCACATACAGAAGGGGCTTTCCTTATTTCTCATGTACGCGGCACTTTTTTTTTTTGAGCATCCCACGGCCTCCTGGGATACACGATGTTGAGTCTTTACCTAAAAAATGTTTTTTCATTGTATAGAAACTTTAGCCAAGCCTATATAATGTAAAAATAAATTGTAAAATGTAAAAACCAGTTGCACCTGGTTGTGGCTGGGTGGAAAAATGTAATGAGATAAGTCAACTATAAGGGAAGCCAACCTAAAATAGAGAAATAAGTGGTTAGAATCAAAATTGTTATTTCATAAGATAATGGGATGCAAACCCATTTATTTATATATCTGCACATTCACAGTATTTTGAGGTATGCCATTAATCATGAGTATGTTTGCTATTCCTACCTTCCTTCTTCCTAAATATCATCCACTGGGATCTGTCTACTAAGCGTCCCAGTAGAATATTTAGAAGCAATGTGAAAATGATGTGTATCATGTGAGGACCATTTTTCATGTTCTCCACAAACATTCCTTATTTGTTAGATAGAAAAAAATGAATATGAATGGGATCTAGGTATTTAAATGTCTAGATATAAATGCCAATTTTTTTTATCCTTTTTAAAAAAAGGAAAATATTTACTGTATATGTGATTTTTTAAAAATGTATACATTTGGATGGATTTCTTACACTATTGTGTTCTAAACTGACAGCATAATTGAAAGCATAATTAACTTGTTTTAGGTGAAATTAGCAGGATATATATTTTATCATTTACCCATTACACAAATCACACATAACATCTTTGCATGATCACATGTATTGCTCTGACCCCTAAACCCATTTATGTAATTGGAAAAGAATTTTAAACAAAATGAAGAATTATGTTTAAAATGATATTGCTGTTTATGAGGCCTAAAATCTTACAACATTACATTTGCACAGAACTAACACTTTGTAGTGCACATTACATCTATGTCTATAACATCTATGTACATTTGTCTGTGTCTACTTAATACCTTTAAAATACATTAAAGTACATTTGCCCATCTAGTTACCTTTCAAGTACCTAATTTGTCCATTTCAATACATACAGCACAAATAAACAGCCACTCTCATTAAACCAATCACTATTTAAATGACAAAGTTGGTTTACTAATCAGGTTTAAAAAAAAGAAACCTTTTGATTGTGTTAAACCACAAGAGAAATAAACTCACTACAAAATTTCAGTTCCAGAATGAAACATATGAACTATTGAGGAGAAAGGCAAAAAATGTTTAAACCCTGGGCCAATTTGCCTCAACAGGGTAAAAATAAAATTATTCCTGATCCTATAAGGTTCTTCCGTATAAAATGTAACCCAGTCATATTCTGTGCGTTTAGAAATGCATCCAGCTTTTCTTAAAAACAACCCACTGATTTGAAGAGAGCTACTTCATATAGCAAAGTGTTTCCCTTGTTCTATGACCTTTAAGAAAACAACTTTCAACAGACTCTCGTGTCATAAACTTTAACCCAGTTATATTCTGTGCTTCTGGAAAAGCATCTATAGAGCTCGCTGAAACTACGTCCTGGAGGATAGCCCTTACAGTGAAGAATCCTTTCCTTATCCGGAGCTTAAACCTTTTTCCCTCCAGGCGCAAAGAGTGTCCTCTTGTTCTTTGTAATGATCTTACCGTGAATAATTGGGAAGAGGGTTCTCTATATGGATCAGTTACATATTTATACAGGGTGATCATATCCGTCTTTAACGTCTCTTCTCAAGGTAGAATAGATTCAGTTCAGCTAATGTTCAGCTAATTCCACAATGACCTTTTTGTGAACTAGTGACCAAAACTGGACTGCATATTCCAGATGTGGTCTGACCAATGCTTTGTACAGGGGCAAGATGATGTCTCCATCTCTGCAGTCTTTTCCTCTTTTAATACAATAAAGTACTTTACTAGCTTGAGATATTGCAGCTTGGCATTGCATGCTGGTATTAAGTCTATGACCTACCAGAACCCCCAGATCCTTTTCCATTGCTGACTCCCCCAAATGTAATCCCCCTAGACAGTATGAAGCATGCATGTTGTTAGCTCCCAAGTGCATTACTTTACATTTATCTATATTAAATGTCATTTGTCACTTGGTTGCCCAATTAAGGAATACGTCCAGGTCTGCTTGAGTTAGAGACATTTTGTAGAACAATTTTGGAATGTTAGAGATGTTTTTGTGTTACAGTAAAAAAGAGTAAAACCTTGCAAGTCTTTTGTTTGGGAATTTTTTTTTCATTTCCTATCTATGAAGAGCAATTGAAAGTGAAAGAACATCTGTACGTGAAGGGAATTTCTCTCTGTCACTGGAACAGAAATCCCCTTTGGAACATTTACCCGCACCTCTGGTTCTGATAACAGTAACCTGAAATTCCCAACACTTTCTGTTCTATAGACAGTGATCCCCAGCACATTTACAAGGAAAAAATTCACATAGATGGGACACAAAACAAAACAAAAACTCAGTACTGGATAGATGTATGCCTTCCCTACTGTAGTACCTAAATTGTGGATAACAATCTATATATAAATATATTGAGTCTAATATAACATTGTAACTCCCTGGCAGCTCAGCTGATCACCCAACAGTAAAAAATAACTCCAGACAACAGATTAAGCCACCTAACAGGGGACACTGTTCGTTGCACAAACTTTAAATAACTTTTTTGCTTATATAGATGTGGTCACTTTGATGGCTCATAATTCCTCAAGTGCCCAAACACCAACACCAGGACCATAAGATCCACATGATGACATGTTATGCTTACACATTACTTAGGATAAAGGAATAACTCCACTTTGGCTGGTGATGGGGAACTGCAAGAGAGTAAAGAAAAGGGGAGTCTTGAGGTCAGGAAAAGTTTTTTTTTGCCTTTAAAACAGTTTTAATTTTTGTCAAATAAACCTTCAATGTATCTGTTGGTTCGCACACCCAGCACTCCCATAATAATTCTTTGTCTCCACCTCCTGGTCAAAGTAATAATTACAATGATGTTGTTTCTTTTCTATTAGAGTATATTCTACCGGTATGCTATTTTACTGACATTATACATATTGATGTCATAAGCGATGCACTGAATTTATTGTGAAAATCATGAGGATAACATCCATATGTCCATGTGCCTAACTGGTAGAACAGAGAGGATACTTGTGAAAATCACAATGGAAGTGATAAAAAGCCCATATCTGATTTTCACTACCATAACACGTATACGGAAACACTTACCAGAAAGAAGCCAACAAACCTAAATTCATAAAAATCAGTTTATTTAATATGCTATTTAAAATCACCTACTACAAAAGCAAGGACACTCACTGTGGTCTTTGGAAACATCCTTCTGGTTCGGGGTGGTGTGATAACATTATGATGGCTTTATTGCCCAATGTTTTTAATCTTCTTTAGGAATTACTGATCCCTATACCATCAGCTTTTGTTTCATAACTTTAGATCAGTTTTCCTGCAAGTGTTCCTGGATTGGCCTATCAGATTTGGCTCCATACTGAGTAGTAGTTCATCTTATCAGAATTGTGGATTGGTGTCGACATGTAAAATGAACGCAATGGGTCTGATTTATTAAAGCTCTCCAAGACTGGAGAGGATACACTTTCATCAGTGACGCTAGGTGATCCAACAAACTGGAATGGATCTGGTCCAGAACTGAAAACATTTGCTAACAAATAGCAAATGATTTTTAGGAGATCCAGGTTTACCAATGAAAGTGTGTCTGAAACAAATGCTGATGGTATAGGGATGAACAAAGGGTGAACATTCATTCACAGATGTTCCCTGTTAACTCTTTTGTGGGGCTCCCGCATCCCTTTGTACCATTCCAATGATAAGTAGTACTATTCACATCTTTTCAAAGTATGCAACATGATTTAACATCCCTCCCTTTCTCTCCTTCTGTTCTAGGAAACCCTAAATTTCCAACAGGCAGTTTTCAGCTCTTAGATTTGAAGGAAGCGAGTTAAGTATTCTTTTTCACTGACCTGACTAACTGGTCTATGTCCCCCTTGGTTTTTGGAAAACTCTTCAGCTTTACCACTTCCTCTCCACACTGCCTCAGCCATGATTGTTTAACCCTTTACCTGTATGTGAATAGCTCTGTGTAGGACATAAGCCACTGCACTGTAGAATCTCACAATTTGAAAGTTATCTTTTTACATTTGGCTATCCATACCATCAACTTACCAAGGGACAGACTACAAATTGCTCACATGATGGCACAGGGTACCAACTTTTTTATGTGCTCTACAGGCTTCGTATTGGTGTTGGTTCCTCAGGTCCAGAGAGTTAGGCCCAGCTGGAAGATAGTGCATCATATTTTACCAAACTTTTCTAATTAGTTGGTCCTATAACCCCTTCTGAAAGGCTAACTTTAAATCTCCTAGTTCACTTGGTGGATGCGGAAAGAGAACCATACAGTAGCCCAGCAGTTTGCCAAGTTCAACAATATTAAGTTATTACAAGAATTAATCTTTAAGAGAAATGGAAAAGGCACTCTGAAACCAGTGGTACTACCAAGGAATTTTTTTAACTGTAGTTAATTTTGTTGCCCTTGGTTATTATTATATTTTTGGACTTTTCAAGGCATCATTAAGCTTAGTTGCATCACCCTGTACCTTTCCCCTCAATTGTTTGCTCTTCCCCATTTTCCCTTCCCCTCCTTTCCTAGATTTACCCCACCTTTCTCTTCTTCTCTCCCCCAGTTCTATGTCCTTGGTTACACAATTAGGAAACAAAAATTTATATAAACCTCTTTACGAGCTGTAGTTTTTCTCCATTCTTGAAGCACAATGTTTGCAGTTTCATTCTAGTTGTACTGTGAGCTCCTTTAATGAAGCTTCAGTAAAAAATAATAAAATTAAATACATTTTTTATCTGAATTAACTAACTAAAGATTAGAGTTTGCACAGCTGTAAAAACATGATCATGCAATTCGGTATAAAGTATAGATCATCCACATAGGAATTAAATACACTGTATTATGTGGTGCTATCAACTTAATAACAAGAGTAGAGTACCGTGACTTCTCACTTGATTGCTAAAAATTTTAAACAGAGCCTTATGTAGTGAAATACACACAAGTAGCATGTAGTAGTAATTATTTGAACACATTTGGATCAATGTGCAATTGGGAGCCATTCATTGTAAATGTTTAGCAATAATTTGCTATTAACAGCAATTATTCTCTTCAGCAGGGGTGCCCAACACGTCGTTAGCGATCTACTGGTCGATCGCAAAGGCAACACGTGTTGTACGTCTATAGGGATGCTGGGGATGTCTTTCAGTGCGTGAGAAGGCTCGTGTGGGGAGGGAGGCAGTGGGGAGGGAGGCAGGGAGGGCGGGAGGGAAGTTTGAGGTGAGCAGTGCTGGGCGGCCAAGTCAGGCTCTGTGTCAGGGTTCAGTTACTGAGATACCTTTGTACAGATTAGCAGTTCTTTTTCTTGTGCGGTACGTGATTCTCCTATGACAGGTGAACTGTAGCTTTCCTGTCACTATAGTCCTGCAGTGCAATGTCTGTGCAATGTTCTGCCATTCAATGTCTCATTAGCTCCAGTCACTTCTGTGTCATACTCGGTATATATATATATAAATAAATATATGTTTAGCATTTTTATTGTTGGTAGATCATTTTGATTTGGTCATTTTAAAAGTAACTTGCAAGCCAAAAAAGTGTGAGCACCCCTGCTCCTACAGGTTTTAGTAGCAAAATAATATTTTCCTAGCCCTAATTCTTTGATCAAACCAATGCCACAGTGCCAATGTTGCTGAGATCTGAATTTGGTATTGAAGAATGTGGATAGCAGGTAAATGTGACTCAGTCAAGTGAATGTGTGGATAAAAAAGACTTCAGACACCTTAAAATCCATCTTTCTGTCCTCAGAGGAATGACCCTTTAGCTATATACTGCATAATGTTTCTGTTAGCATGTTTTTGTTGTATATTACCACATGTGAGGAGCCATATAACATGCGCAGTCATTCTGATGAAATTAGTAGCACTCTGCCATATGCATTGTAGATTTTATTATCCTTTGTAGCAAATCTTTGTATATAAAAAGTCATGAAAGACATTTAGATGCGCTGTTTGCTGCAAAATCTCTCTAAATCAAATGAAAAACAAAAGTGAAATCTGCTGTTTTAATAGCATTTGACATTTAACATTATTTGAAGAGCTGCAAATCAGCAAAATGGCCATATAGGATTATTACCCCTTCTGGCAAAAAATTTACCATAACTGAATAGTTTATAGTGGAGAATGACACAAAAAGCAACCTATAATTCTTTATGTGACTTCAGTGTCTGAAATACGCCATATGGTATCTGAAGCGCTGATAATAAACAACACAGACACACTCGGAAAGCAAAGAGTATGAAAAGCACGTGTTTCTATTTTGCCCTTGGAATTCTACATTTTTTATGTTATAGATTTGTATCTACATACAGAAATATAATGCAAATAATCCGAATTAATGCTGCTAACAGAGTTTATACTCATGAAAGAGTTTTTACATTACCAGTCTTTTGTTGGTGAATCTTATGTCAACACAAATGGCATTATGACTGGCTGTTATAGGCTGCGTTCCCAGGACTGTCCCAGGATTGGTAGTTTTTGTAAAGGAGAAGGGGTAGCAATTAACCCACCTTTGGGTAAAATACCCTCAGACTGCAATTGTTTAGAAAGCGAAATGTCCTCATCTATTCTCCAATTTTAAAACAGGGAAAATAATAAAAGGGGTGTATGATATTGCAACAGCCAGATGGCAGAGGATACAAAGAATATTAGGCATGGTATACTCATATATTAGCAAAAGAGAATCCAAAAAATGTACAGCTGTATCTTTCTGTGGTCTAAGATGGTGGACATTATTTGCAAGTTCATTGGTAGAGCCAGCACAATTCTACCCATGACCAATTTAATATTAGATTAGATTGTGAGCCCCTGTGAGGGACAGCTAGTGACATGACTATGGACTTTGTAATATGTCGGCGCTATATAAATACTGTGTAATAATAAGAATTAGCAAGTTCTTTTTAGTGCAGCATACATACTTTGTTATAAGAAGTCTGCCTTTCATAGTTTTAGGTTGTGGTGAGTGACACCTGTAGGTGGACACTGGAACTGCATTACTTCAGGTTGGGACTATTATGGCAACAAGCGGTACCCCAACCAACCTTCCTGGTCCCAAAGATGGAGGGACCTTTGAAGGGTTTTTTTTGGATAAATGTGTATTTAGCTTCATATTTAAAACTGCACCAGATAAAGCCCTTGCAGTGATTCCTATCCTGGAGACTATAACATTTTCCAACAAAAAATACTGGTTGATAATCTGGCTTCCATCCAAAGAGGTGCAGTGTAAGTTCATGGAGGTATTAAAATGGTAAGCGTCTTCAAGGAAAGGGTTTTAAAAGAATGCCTATGTTCTATATATTGTATAAATAAATATGTACATAAAATACATAATATCTGTTTGGGGAAAAGCCACCCCATTATCCTAGGACTGGATCTGGGAACACATATTTTCTTTTTATTCTGATCTGAGACTATGCTTTTTGTTCAGTAAAGAAAACATCTTTAATCAGTAACAAAGCAATGTTTTTTGTCAAACAAATACAGAAGACTTTTTGATTTTGTTAAATATTATAAAGCTATATTAGCAGAAAGATTTTTTTCTGTTTTGCATGACTTTAAGGAAACACTCTTTGATCAATAGTCTCTATTAGCCACTCTCAATAGATAGTTATGGGGGTAATAACATTTCCAGCAAACATTAATCAGTATCTGTTAAAATCAATATTGAAAATAAGCATTTATTGTTATATTATATATTTGAGATGTGAAGACAAACATACACGTTATATTGTACTATAGGTTTGATTGCATAAACAAACCTGCCATCACAAACAAAAATCTACTGAATATTTATGAAATATTAATAATTATTCTGTTTGTAGTTAGGATTGTTGAAACTTTTTTAGAATGAAAATAGTTACCACCAGATGTCAGCAAAGTACATGTAAAATCTTTCCTTACTCTGCCATGTGGAAGAGAGAGCTAACAAAAAAGTCAGTCTACCAAATACTTAACATTGACTTTAACATGAAAATGAATACATGGCTATGTTGTTTTCTTTGATGCTTGGTAAAACATTGGTTAAACATTTGTTAGTATCTCCAGGCTCTCCCCCAGCAGTAGTTATTTTCTTTTACCGTTATTTTGGAACGCTATAGAAACTAATAAGTCAACGCTTGTTAGGTGCTCAGAGTGCGCTCTGTCATTAAAACTCTCCAGCTAACATTTTTCAAATTTGCACTCAAACTGAAAATTCAAGCAAATATCTACATTTCCCTATTTGTTCCAGTAATAACTAATGACTTATACATTGACTGGGCTTTTAATGAGTGCAATAAATGCCATTTTCCTTTGACTGTCCTAACAAGCCTTTACAGGTTAGTTTTTAATAGCACCCAAGTTGACAGATTTCTGCAATTTATTTGCAGTTCACCACATCTACAACTGCCATTCCCCCTCAGCAGCACTATATAGAAGGGGGGACCTCACCAATATGGACTCCATCCTACAACATTTTTATTTGAACTCATCCTAACAATCTGTTCAGTGACAACTTGCCTGAAAATGTAATGCATGTTTGCCATAAAAATCTGCAAGGTTTGATGCTTTTTTGTTTAAATGTAAAAATATTTAAACTGCATTCTATGCAAAAATAGATAATATCAGCTCAGAGCAACAGCTTTACCACCCCCTTGCCGCCAGAAGTTTTTTTTTCTCTCGTCACCTTCTCTGTTTTTAAAAATGACCCTATCCAGGGACAAATATATCTGATCCTGGCTGATTATATCTGCTAAAATAAGTGATAGGTATATCACCATGTTTCAAACAGCTTTACTAAACAGTATATAAAACCCAAATAGATTTTTGATATGTTTGGCCACATCTCCTACTGTCCTCAAAATTAAATCATTTGTTGATAAATCTGTTGCCTTTAGATGAAGTTGCTGGTAATGACCGTACTTTTTGTTTCCTTCATTTGGATCAACAAGCAAACTAAAAGTGTATGCATGATTGACTGAAAACTTTTCTCCTAATTGCAAGGCAGCAGCTTGTGAGCCCAAAACAGAAAGTGCTGTCATTGGTAAAAAAGAAAAAAACACTTTGCAACAGCTACACAATAACATATTTTCTAAAGTATCTATCTATCTATCTATCTATCTATCTATCTATCTATCTATCTATCTATCTATCCAGCCAAACCACAGAACCTTGTTCTAGTGACTAATCTAAAATTTTGGATCTCCATATATTACTTTTATTGGTTATTATCATTTTCATACATCCTGGAGCCAGCACCTGCCCATTTTCCACACATACAAAGGCCATCTGTGGGGGAAGCAATTAACATATTTGCATATTTTGGAGGTGTGGGGAAAACAGATGGGCCAGAGGAAACCCACATGAGCACAAGGAGAACATGTATATGTCACGCAGATAGCATCCTGGTCATGATTTGAACCTAGAGATCAGTACTGCAGATGCCAAGGTGCTAGCCATAATGCCATTAGCAAATGGTAAGCTTCTATCCCTTTCATTCTTGGTGTTCTCGGTCACCATTAAAAATGGGGTCAAATCTTTTCAGTTGGGCACCAAAAGCCTTTAAACTGGAGCTATAGGAAGACAAATGGAAATAAACTAATAAAACAATTTGGTGCTTCCAAGGTACATGTGGTTCAATGGCAGTAAAAGATTCTCCAACAGGGAATGTCAGATTCACTGCTAAAAAAACCCCAAAAAACCCAAAGAATCACTCCAGGAGGGTCAGCAATTCTTTCAACCACAGATCTAAACTCTGATTTTGTAACCAGAACAAGATGGAATATTTTGAACCCTATAAACCTGTTACATTTACTGCTGTATTTTAGTTTATTACTTTTTTTCTGTAAACATTTTGCACTGTTTTTTTTAAAACTTTATGTAAAAATGTTATATTTTGTGGACAGAAAGTAGTAAATAATAGGTTAGATTAAATAAGTAATAGTATACTTTATTGTCTGTCTTGAAAGTGTTTCTTGAAAAACATTCTTGTTAAAGTAATAAATAACTAAACAAAGTGCATACATTTTTTTAGATATACATATATTTCTCTCCATGGTAACAATGCGGACAATAAGCAGCTCAAAGGAAGATGAAGCTGCTGTAGAACAGAGGCGGGAGCATTTATGTACAATGTCTTTTTTACAGTAATACATTCACCCTGAAGCAACTTGCAGAATAATAGAGTATATCATAATCCCAAGAGGAAATTGCATTTATATAACAAAATCTTCTACGTACAGATACACAATATTAGTCTGAAAGTCATTTCAATGTACTGTTCACATAGCTGGGGAGTCATAGGCTTCTATATGTATTAAGACATATATAGCAGGATAAATAAACATGTAAAATACACCATAAATGAATATGCAAGACACATACCACATACAATGGCTGATGGAAAGTGCTAGAAGTAGTCATCATATGACCAGTGATGAAATATGTGTAGACGTTAAAGGATCACCCCTTTTTGACAATCTACCACACCAGCCATGTCTAGGGTGCTAAGGTATATATGCTATCATGAATTCAAGAAAGTATCTTAAAATATTATATCATTTTATTGCAACTCCAGCTTTTAATTAACCTAATGCACTGGGGAGATGCAGAGGACTAAAATATAGCTATATTCTATATTGATTGACTGGAAGTAGCCATCATTACATTTTTTAGTAGCTAAGGTTATGTCTCCATAAATATTGTGGAAATGTTCTATAAAAACATGCACACAGTTTTGATTGAGTACAATATCACTTATCTTGGGTATACACATTTCCAATACACTATTCCCTTTAATATACCGTTCAACTTGTTATATATTCCACAGTGAACCAGTGTACACTATGTTGTGTGTAATATATTTTACAGCATTCTGTATATTCCGTGTACTGTAATATGTTCTTCAGCATTTTTTGTAAATTATATATATTCATAGTCACTTCATTATGTATACTGTTCTGTACATAATATATATCACATTATTCCATTTTTGCACATTATATCCTTCTCAATGCTCCACTTGGTGTAATGTGGAGTAAATTATTTTATCAGTATTGATAATTAGCACTGTATTTACAAGTTATGTGTAACAGTAAGAATTTTTTAGATTTAGCAATTACAAAAGATCATTATCCTGTTCCACGAATGGACTTTTGGACGGGTTTTTGCATGTTTCATTGCCTCATGTTGCCTCTTTCTTGCCTGTAAATGTTTCCTCCTTATAAGAAAACATTTTTGATCAGACTAACTTTTCAAATGCTTTTGTTTTAAACTTTATCAGTGATCCATATGCTGCTCGCTTTGAATGTATCCTGATTTTTGTTTATACATTTCTTATACAAACCAGCCAGTGTACAATACCTGGGCCAGATTTATTAAACCATCTCCTAAATGCCCTTAGGTTCCAGAATAAAGGTCTTGGGCCAGATTGCTGCCATATTCTAGAAGAGAAACAATTACTTGCATATTATTTTAAAGGTCACATGTGTGTTTTATAAAGCATCCTTTCCGTGCATGCAAACCATTTAATCAAACATCTGAAGCAATGAAATTATCAGCCCTCTAACAATAAATAATGGACAAAATCCCAAATAAATATCATATAACAAGCAATAACAAGCATTGGGACATCACACAAGATGTTTTATTTCATTAAATGGTCAAAAAGACCTCAAATATAAGAAATTTGTTTTAAAAAAATATTATTTTACTGTTCTGTACATTTAACACTTCTACAGGCTGAGTTATTATGCTGGGTGTTTGTGTTTCATTGATTTTTGCACCACTATATGCAAAAAAAGAACTAAAGCTGTGTCTGCAATGAGAACACATATACTATTGGTCTATAGTGTGTGCTTGGGAATCAGTAGGTTTTTGCATCTATCAGCTACTGTTTTCTCTTTGATAGAGAACCCTTACTGCTCTATGTCTGCTTAGCGCAGTCTACTGTAGGAGGGGGGTGGAAGTGAGTAGTATGAGTACATTAAATCTAAATTTTTGGATAGTAAATATTATCAAAATACAACAGACATGTGTCTTTTTTCGTGTAACTTAGTGTCTTTTTGTGTATTTCTTCCTGATATGTACTGTAATCCAGCCTAACACTTTCCCTTTGCGTAGAAGCTTCCCATAATGAAGACTGGTCTTGTATAATTATATTATAATTATAAGTTTTCTGCAGGTAGCCTGGGATTGGCTATTCTTGCTAGGTTCATCATACTGCTCTTTCCTCTATAAAAGGAGTACAATAAAGTCATATTGCTGTCACCGCTGCTTTCACAAGGTAATATATGGGTTTACAAAAACATTTGGTGCACATACAAACTGGACTAATTTCCCTTGTGGTGATTGAGGGAGGAATAAACATTTTGTGTTTGAAGTCCAGCTTTAGGTTTTTGATTTGGTTTCCACATTTTAAGAAAATGAATCCTCCCCTTTCATGCAGGAAGTGAAAATTGTCATATCTAGATAAGTCAAATATTAGAATTTTTTCTGTTTTTCTGTTTTTGATCTGATCTTTGCACTGTTGATTTATGGAATGTCAGGTTAAAAAAAACAGAAAGTAAAAGTTACAAAATGTTCAAATACTGAATCTATAAACAGAAAATGCAAAAGGATGCTAGAATCTTACCAGNTATATACGTATTTGTTTTGACTTCTTTGTATATGTGGTTTGTTACCAACATCTGGTATAAATTTCATGTTAATAGCCCCCTTAGAAACATATTTACTGAGAAGAATGTTGAGGTGTTCAATACTTATTTTCCCCGCTGTATATTAGCATGATTGGCTCAGTGGCTAGCATTGCTGCCTAAGCAGCACAATCTCAATTACTCCTTCTCTCCCTGCACTTTACTATTCCATGCAAAGATTTAGTTTAACCTATTCAGTCCAAAAGGGAAAAGGCTACTGCTGTTCTCATTAGAAAAAAACAACGTTCCTCAGTGCAGCTTGTATTATATGTAAATATGTATTTGTAAAATTAAGTTTTATTAATATAAAACTTCAGTTTAAATTATAAAAAATAACACTGATGCAACATCTCTAAGGTTTACCCATGAAATTAACTAATGATACAAATTGTTGACACATAAAGACTTCAATTGTTTTTTCCAGGGATACCTCCTGTGAATGCTATATTACTAAAGGATGCTATGAATAATATAGTAAAATAAAACTTTTGAATTATTTACATTAAGGCAAAGATGATGCAGCTTGCTGTTTAACATGCTGTTGTAGACCATATTAGGAAGGTAGTATATGTTTTTCTCATCTATAGGTATTAAAATTTTAATGTATACATTTTTATGCATGTGTTTATGTGTTTATTTGGTTTCTGTAACAGTTGTTTGCTTTTGATCACACTTGATTGAGAGAGAGGTTTATGTAATAGCACATGCAGTATTTCACAATTCTCAGAAATCAGATTTGAAGTCTTTAGGTAGATACAATTTGGTTCAGATGTTTAGTTTTTTAGATGTGCAATAATAATTATGAATAACATTTGGTAATAAACAGGTGGAATCCAATGATGGTACCATATGATACCCACCAACCTCTGGTAACATATCATTGTAAAAAAAATGCATTATAACTCCAAATACTCATCTAATTTCATTGTCACATTGTATACTAGGTGGTAAATCAGGGTCAATCTTCTGTGTGACATTGACATTTTATATTGGATATCTGGAGGCAGTGTCCTAGTAGGCTCCAGAAGCCTTCAGATGCCATAGTGCAAAGTCTTTAGTGGATCTTCCTTGGAAAAGGTATTTCAAAATAAGATGTGAATGAATGGAAATGATGGGGTGGCAGAAGTTGACCAAAGGTGGGTTTGCAGTAAAATAATATATAATTTTTACTTGTATTTGTATGCTCAAATTTACTAGCAGTGTATTGGAAAGCTGAAATCAGCATGATTCACATACTAATACATTGGTCTTCATCTCCATTCCTTGAAGGCCTGCGGCAGGCTGAATTTTGGCATTTGAAATCTTTATAAATCACTCTTTACTTCTTTCATTTCATTAAATTTTTATTCAGAAAAAGTAGAAAATGTGAATTTTTTTACACACACATCAAATAAACAAAAAACTACAATCAAACAATAAAGAATATAAACGAAAAATATACAAACTTAAAAAATATAACAAGTATACAAAGTTTTTGGTATACCATCAAGTGAGCACAGAATAAAAGGGAAAATCAGACTCCATAGCAGTACCTGACCCTTTAACATTGAAATATTTCTGCAAAAAAGGGAAAGAACATCAGGAGGATTAGGATGGGGGGGGGGGGGGGTAAGGAGGAGGTGTCCACATTAAGATGGAAGTTGAGCCGAGGAACAGTGGGCAATCCATGGTTCCCAGGTAAGATCAAAAGTGTGTGGACTATCTTTGACTATATATCATTCACCATCATCCAGTTTAGTTTAACCGATAAAGGCGCTATCAGTATTGAAGGAGATTTCTATGCTCCAGCCATGGTAATTAGGGCCGCCAGAAACATATAATAGCAAAATGTTTTTGTATATTTAGGTAATGGCATCTCAAGTTTACTCAAAAGTTTGTAATATAGTAGAGAGGAGGTTAAACACCTTTGTCCAGAATTGTTGTGCCACTGGACAGGACCACCAGATGTGCTTCATGTCACCTATTTCTCCACAGCCCCTGCAACAAAGGAGAGAAAAACTACAGAAACATTTGGCTATTTTGGTAGGGACAAGATACCAGCGCAACATAACCTTGTAGTTCATCTCAATCAGGTTTGCATTGAGGGTAACCTTGTAAATATTGTGAGCAATCTCGGTCCACTACTCCAAATCCCAGGATTTATCCAAGTTTCTTTCCCAGGCTATCATATAAGGAAGTATGGAGGAGGGAATCGACAGCACTCAATAGAGGATCGAGATCTGGCCTGCAGAGTCAGCTAAAGATTTACAGGTGCGCTCAAATGCCATATTGCAACAGGGTGGAAGGCTTTCTGTCATTTTAAATCTTACAAGGAATAAAGCTGTGCGTAACAGAAAGCTTCTGAGCTAGGTAACTTTCTATTTTGAACCAGGTGGTCGAAACTTAGGACCCCTGATAAAATGTCACCTACACTGAAGAAACCGTGGTTAATCCACCAGGTAAACCGATGTGGTAGCAAGCCCAACGGGAATTTAGGGTTTCCCCAAAGTGGAGTAAGAGGTGTAAAGGCTGAGCTGATTTTTGGGTGGTGTTTACACTTGGTGTTTGTGTTATATTGCGGGAGGGACAAGAGATCTTGGGTATCCACATGAGGTAAGAAATATCTAATTCTGCAGGTGGTGAAGCTTCAATATCTACCCATTGGGGCCTCTGGGATAATAGGGTTGGTTAAGCGATCTGTGCTGCACTATGATAGAGCTTGAAACTAGGAACTCCCAGATCCTCTTGTAATTTAGGGGAGAGCATGGTCAGATGGTTGTTCCTACCTTTGCGACCCCAGATGAATGCCATTACCTTAGACTGAAGCATCTCAAGGGACCTATGTGGAATTGGTACAGGAAGTGTTCTGAAACGGTATGGGACCCTGGGTAATTTATTCATTTTTACTGTTGCCACCCTTCCTAACCAAGATGGGGGGGAGGCAGACCATCTAAAGAGGTCTGAGAAAATCTGTTTAAATAAGGGAGCATAGTTCAAGTTAAATATTTGCTGAGGATCCGAAGTAAGTTTGATCTCCAAGTATGGCAAGGCCGCATTATGCCATTGCATTATCAAAGGACTGTTTTAGGGAAGTCACAGTAGCGTGGTCAAGCTTTATATTCATGGTCATCGATTTGGAGTGATTAACCTTTAAACCCAAGATATCCGCAAATGATTTGAGTATTTTGAATAAGTTAAGAATGGAGAGTAATGGAGATGTGATGTACATCAAAATGTCATCTGCATCAAAATGACATCTGGGCTTGAGCGTATAGCTATGGCTAGGGGTTCAATCGCCGAAGCAAAAAGCAGAGGAGAGAGGGGGCAGCCTTGCCTACCACTCTTTACCTTACTTCTTTTATTTCTGTCTGTTAGAGAAATACTACAAATCTGTGTAGATCCTGACCATTGAATATTGTTGAGTTGAAGACCCCTGTTCTAATGTTTGGAATAAGCAGCTATAATCCATATGTCAAAACTGCGGTAGTATATAAAGCATTCTTTATGATATGCAGCAAGTACGTGATAAAGATGCATTTTCAGGTCGTAAAGGACAACTTTATTTATGAAAAAAGTCATGGAAAGACAATAAGATCATCTCAGAACATGAAACTCTCAAAGGCAACATTTAACACTGTCAGAAAAAGAAAATCACATCTGATACAATATGACAGATAGCTGTCACTGTATAAAATGTTTCATAGCTGATGAATGAATTTAAGTTTTAAAATGATTTTCTGGATGTGGTGATTTTTCTTTTTAAAGTTTGTGAGACCAAACAATGGCCAAAGCTAAAGTATATACCTTCTCATAAAACTCCTACAGTAGAATAAACCATGAAAGGCTTATTGTACTGCAAAATGCTAAATATTCTGTATCTTGAAAGAAGTGCATCTCTTAACAAATGTCACTATAATAAGGATATCAAAAATCCTGACATGGGGGGGCAGATCAGATTGTATTTCCATCAATTCAGATCCGAACTATTCTGACTTTGGATTAACCCAAAATGTAAGCAATTAGAATTCTCATCCAACATTACTATAACTTTATTGACAAGTGCAGTATGGTTCAGCCAACCTGAGCACAGGGGGTGCTGCTTGCTTGTGCTGCCGCTACTTTCTCTCTATTGTGTTTACAGTTCTTATTCATTTATCTATCACTGGAAAGGATAATGAAAGATCATTTCCAGCATTTCCAGAATGTAAAATGTTCTAGTCACATTACAACAAATATAATGTAAATGCTACAATGTTATTTCAAAATCTGCAATTTCTCAATAAATATTTAAGGTTTTTCTTTAAGAATCAGCCATTTGTCTTCTGTTCTTTTGTGTAGATTGCCACATGAACTATCTCTCTGTACAAACAGCTCCCACATTACACAAATAAAATCCCAAAAGCATATGACAGCTGATCATCAATTGCCTTAAGGCTTTCAATTGAAGATCAGCTGTCATATACTTATGTGATTTTATTAGAATTTCAAGGACCTTGCAGAACTTTGTGCAGATTCCACTTCTCATGAGTCTGGCAAATTTAAAATAAAGCAACCTCATGAACTTATCTCTCTGAATAAAAACTATTCCACCTCAATAGTAGCACTCTGATGTCAAGCTAGATTCAATTCTTATAAACATCTAAAAAATATTTAGACATATTATACTTTTCCATACAAACTCCCACAGGCTTCTGCAATCATAATTCGCTGAGCACTATATCGCTGGGTAGAAATATCAATCAAGATGTCCTTGTCACAGCCTAGATAGAAAGAACACAAAGTACTTTTATTAGATAATACCTCATTATTAAAACTTTATAAACTCGTCTAAACACATTTATTGAACATTTACAAAGTATTTACCTAAAGTTCAAGTAAGTATTGAAAAATCTGTAATATATTACAGCTACCATACATTACACTACATACAGAATACATTGTGCTGATATACTAAATTGTGAACTATATTTTACTGCTTATTTATAAACTGCAGGTTTGTACTGCTTTACTTGTTGGTAGCTTTGGAATTTGGTATGCAGACCTTCTTTAAAGTTAACTGTCACCGTGATGCACATTATTGTGTTACTACAGCCCATTCATTTTGAAAACCTCAATTAAAAAATTACACAGCTCAACAAAAAAAAATGTTTTCACTTGCCAAGGATTTTTCACTATATTTAGTGTATTTCAGGTCTGCTGAATCCAGAAATGACATCAGTTTCATTGAATTGGCTCTAGTTTTTGTAATAGAGGAATCGGAATAGACGATTTTACCAACAACAAACGTTAACACAGCATATTATTATCAATCTTTATTTACACCGATGTTTTGCATTTTGTATACTAAATGTAGCATTATTTTCATGAGACTTTCATTTTCCTTCTTTTTATTCATACATTTTCTTTTTTTTACAGAAATATAAGTTCTTCAAGAAGTTGTTTTTTATGACTTGATAATGAATTTTGCTACATTTGTGGTGACAATTCTCAGCAGAAGAAACCTTAAAGAATGTGTGAAACAAGCATATCTTGCATATTTTGGTATTAAACTGGGGAACCAAGATAAGTATTGGGCTCCCCATATGGTATGCAAAATTTGTGTAGAGTGTCTATGTCAGTTGAAAAATGGAAAACTGAAAAGTTTAAAATTTGGAGTACCTATGGTATGGCGAGAGCCCCAATATCATCCTAATGATTGTTATTTTTGTGCTATGAATGTAAAAGGTTTCAACCGTTACAAGAAAAACAAGTGGCAGTACCCTGATTTGGAATCAGCAAGACGACCTGTGCCGCATGGTGCTGATGTTCCCATACCAGTGTTCAGTACTCTCCCTGATATTCCTGTATCTGACATGGAGGATATACAGGGTTTGGAGTGTAATCCAGGAGTTAGCAGTGGAAGTGAATATGAAGGAAGTGTTTCATCAATCCAGCAGTTCTCACAAGAAGAGCTCAATGATTTAATATGTCACCTAAGTCTGTCAAAACAAGACAAGCATCCAGGCTAAAAAAAAAGAACTGTCTGAGACCAGAAGGTAAAATAACGGTTTATAGAACAAGAGAGGTGACACTTCTACCATATTTCAGCGAAGACGGAGACTTTGTGTACGGTTGTAACATCCCTGGACTACTAGCCCATATGGGGGTACCAGAATACCGAGCAGAAGACTGATGGTTTTTCATAGACAGTTCCACTCAAAGTTTGAAATCTGTTTTACTGCATAATGGCGACTGCTATGCATCAATTCTAATTTGTCACTCAACAAAACTTAAAAAAGAATATGAAAATATCAGTATGGTCTTACTAAAGCTTTGCTATCCAATGATATGATCCTGGATTGAGTACTGAAAAATTAAAAGCAGGAATCCTTGATGGACCCCAGATTCGGAAACTTATAAATGATTCAAATTTCACGTTACATGACTGATACTGAAGCTTCTGCCTGGCACAGCTATGTCAAAGTTGTCAAAAACGTCTTGGGTGACCATAAAGCGCACAATTATGAAGAACTGGTACAAAACTTACAAACTGTTAAACTTTAAAAATTTGGGTGCTACTATGAGCATAAAGGTACACTATCTCCATAGCCATTTGCAAAAACTTCCAGAAAACCTTGGCAATTTCAGTGAGGAACAAGGGGAGAGGTTCCATCAAGATATAAAGGTGATGGAAGAAAGATATCAGGGGAAGATGGGATAGACACATGATGGCAGACTACTGCTGGAGCCTTCATGTGATTGTTCTGATCATCATCATAAAAGGAAATCATACAAACTGAGTTTTTCAATGACTTCTTTGTGATTAGTTCTGTAAATATACTGAACATAGAAAATATTAACATTAACCACCTGGGTGTTTCACTGATGTCTGGATTTCTGTACCAAAAGCGGTACACTGTTTTTCATGAAATTTTTTTTTTTCAAATTGTAGACCTGTAACTTACAGAAATATGTCCGAACAAGGGTCTAGTAGATATCCTGAATATAATAAAGTTTAAAACACAAAATCATGTAAAAACAAAATTAACTTCAATAATAAAATTAAATAACACAAAAATCAGCTTAAACAAGAATGCATAAATAAATAAAAAATACTGAAAACGCAATAATTCGGTATACTGTATAGTAATATATTTTTCTAAAACACCTCCCTAGTGTGGTAAATTTTAAAACGTCACATACCTATAGGCAAAACCACATAAATATATTTTGTATTATTTTGTATTGCATTGGATACAGGACTTTGTATTGAATCCAATACAAAATTTTTTGAATTTCCCGCTACGACCCCCGTCGATGGACGTATGCACTGACATCATCAGCAATCACAGAGGGACGCGTACACGAACGCCGGGTGTTCTAATTCTTTCCATACTTCCATGCAAAAAGGAAAAAAAAAAAAAAACATTTTTTGCATGGAAATTTATTTTAGATTGTAAGCTATAATTCTTAGGCATAACTCACCGAAATATGTCCAAAATTTAATAAATTTAATAATAAACTTTAAAAAAATTTTTTTTATAAAACATTATAAAAAAAAAATCTTTAAAAAAAAAATATTGTATAATGTATAGTAACTGTACAGTAGCTTGTATAATATTTATAAATACAATTATATATATATTATTTATAAAGATTTCTTTGTATTGGACTCAATACAGCTTTTTTGTATTGAATTCAATACAAAGTTATTTGAATTTCCCGCCCCGCCCGCACTGACGCATGCAGCAACGTCACCGGGAAACCCTGGAGATCGTCACTGCACATACTCGACGAAGTCAAAAGGGGACAGATGTCCCTGGTATAGTCCGAAGGACACGGTAAGTGTTTTTTTTCAGTTGTAATCCGATTGTCATACAATGTTGTATGACAATCGGATTGCACTGTAACGCGTGTTTATATTTTTAGCTACCCCGCGCCTGGTTTGGGGTAAACGATTGTAGCAAGTTTTCTTACCCCGTACCAGGCTCGGGGTAAACGCCCAGGTGGTTAAATATTTCAAAATTTAAATTTTGTATATGTAGGCATATCTAGTTTAATTTTGCTTAATTTTCATGTTTCATTAGTTTTCTATGAGGTTAATATTAAGGTCATTATTTCATAAACTAGAGCCAATATAGCAAAACCAATACTATATCCTGAATCTGTGCATCAAACATAACCTAAAATGCCTTTGTTTGGCAAGAAAATGTTCGTTGACCAGTGAGAGAAAATTGAATAATTATGGTTTTTTTTTTTACATGCACATTGATGTATTGTGCATGCATTTATTTAGCTGAATGCTACAATAACACAATGGTGTGAATGGGACCTAACACACTTGATTGCCTAATAGGTCCATCTCACCAAGGTAGATGCCTACAGAATTTTGTAGTAAATCTTCATGCATGTTACTGCAGTGTTGTACTTTACTGTGCATTATTTTTATCATATGTGCTAAAATACTTACCATACATAATTGCAAAAGCCATAGATAATATTTTGTTCAGTATTTTATCAAGTCCTGCAGTATTTTAAAACTCACTGCCATAAAAATATATGTAAAGAATCAATTCTTCAAGATTACACAGGCATACATTATCGCTAACTACTGCCTGGAAATAATTTTAAAGTGATATGAGGTATAGATTGAGGAGAGCAGGAAAATCCACTCCTCCCTAGGCAACCTCCCACAGAATGAATACATTTAATACATTTCTAAAATATCTTGACAGATATGCTATTCATAGATTAGTTAGAGACTTAGAACTACTAAGCTAGACTGTTCTGGGTAAAGTAGTACTGGTGGTTCCCCCCTTTTATAGTATTGTGCAGCTACAATACTTTGGGGGATCACATTTTCCCTGTCTCAAGATTTGAAGTTGGCCATAACAATTTTTTTTCTCCACATATAGGCAAATGTTTTAAATTTTGAGTCATAGTTACATAGTTACAAAGTTAGTCAGGTTGAAAAAAGACATACGTCCATTAAGTTCAACCACTAGGGAGTCAGATAAGCTTCTAATAAATCTATCTCATTTCACTATGTATTTATTTTAAAATTTTAAATCTCGGCATTCAATGTCATTAGTCCATTATTAGTTCCCAATGTTTTCACACCTTTAGGTAGTAACAAACACTTGCCTGTCTTTTTTTCAATTTGAATGATAAAGGGGATTAGTCAACGATACATAGAAAGTAATAGGGGATCTAGAATGTTCATGGAATCATGTCAAATGCGTATGGAATCATTTAATACCACTGCTAGCTTTATGTTGAATTGTTCTTCTTTAAATAGTAACAAACACTTGCCTAAATTCTTTAAACTAGAAACCTCCATTGCATGGAAAAAGGTTGGTCTCACCTGAGTGATACAACTGTATTACCTTTATTTCACATGTATGCCTTCTGATGACCACTGCATTACCACTTTAGTAATATGAAGGTCAGCAGAAGGAAACAGAATTACACAGAGACCTTAGAGATTGACACTTCAGGAAGTGTCAGTTTCCCAGTGGACTTAGGGTGATTGCTTTTTTTTTTTGATGGAAGCAGCATTCAGTGGCAAGGCCGAGCAGAAGTATTCTGTTTTGTCTTTACATTAAAGTGCATGCTTGAGATTTTTTAAGATATGTAGCAAGGCCTCTTTAAGACAACATATAATAATTACATTTATTTAGACCTACACCAATTATCAATCATGCATTTTTAACACCACCCAATTTTTTCTCTTTATAATAATATAGAAAAGTACAAGTTTGCAAAAGTCTAACTTATATTAACTGTTAGAAAAGAGACCAATAGGTGAATGCTTTCCATTTGTTCTTATAAGGCACAGAACTGTGCAGGAGGGATGTTTTATGCAAGGGAGATGCTAAATTTTGTTGCTATAAATTACATATATGCTGTATATACACATTTATCTTTGCACAAAAGAATATTTGGTTAATTTATAGCTTACAACTTTTGATCTGTAGTGAGAATAAATTGCTAATGAGATGTCTAAATTTATAATTGCCTATAACTCTGCCTAGCATTCACATATACCCTATTAAAATTCAATGTAGATGCATCATTTAAACTATAAACTGAATGTATCTCAGAAGAGCAACATTTTTGCCTTTAGCATACAGTGCATAGTAATTAAACTCTAATAAAACCCTAGTAGATGGAGTGTGGTATGAAGCAGTTGTTAAAATGCTTAAAATGATCAGTTATCAGAAAGTTTTGATTAAGTAACAGGAACACAACACTCAATTTAACTGAATAGCAATAGCTGTCATATGTTGTTGTAATGATACGGATTCTAACATGAATTAATTTGCATAGTTTTACAGAATTCATGTTAGTAAATGCAACTTTATTATCACCAATTATCACACTAATCTCTAGACTATAATACTAAATAAAATATGTCAGCAACACAACAAGGACACATTTTAGATTATCTTTCATTTAAATTCCTGAAAGAGAAGGTTAGAGTAAGAACCTTTGTCAGATTTGTATTGTTGTCTATGTTGTCTTTCTATCCCAGTTACCATTTACAGTGGGTATTAAGTGTTTTAATACATTTTGGCTTCCTTTTCCATAGAACAGAATAGGCACTGTGTGTACAGCATTTGTTTCTTTCATCTGTCACTTTCTGTCAGTGGAAATGATCATGAAAGATTGTTTCCAGCGACAAAAATGTTATGTGTGTACGCAGCCCTAAAAAGAATACCCAATCATGTGCAAGGAAACCTGAAGAAACAGTGTTTTTCTTAGCACAGGATTGGAAGTTGAAGTCAGCATAGCTTCATCTCAGATATTAAGATATGTGGGATAAATCCCCCTGTCATGCAAATGCTCCATATTTATTTAGTAAATCCACCCCTTTGTATCCATGAGGCGAGGAAGATAGGCCAGAGCCAGAGAACAGTTACTGTCCTATCCTGATGAAAAGAAGTGAGATGTAGGGTATGAAGAAAGAAAGTAAGTAAAAGATTGTAAAAGGAACAAGGGATTATGCCATTATTTTAAGTCTTTTTTTTATTTTAATGGTGAAAGAGATTGGTCAACGATACATAGAAAGTAATATGGGATCCAGAATGTCCATTGAATCATGCCAAGTGTGTATGAAATCATTTAATACCATTGCTAGCTTTTTGTTAAGTTGGTACAGGTTTTAAAGTAACAGGGATTCTGGGGTCAATAATTAAAAAAAAACTACAGAAGAGAATAAATATGACATTTATGAAATTTGTGCCTATGGGATGAACATTAATATATTAGAATTAAATATATTAGAATTACTTTATATAACTCTATTATAGTTATTATGCTGGTGTTATAGTATTTACAATATAATATTTTCATAGTTAAAACAATTAGGTAACAATCAAACTTTTAAATGTATTTAATATCATAAACATATTATAAGCGAAGTACTTGGTCTGCCTTATTCTCATTTATTATGTTTTTACTGGATTGTAGGCTTGTTGCTCTTAGTGACATGATATATTACCAATAATATTGGAACAATTTTTTTTTTTTGTCTTTAGACTAGTTCCTCATATGCATATAAAAGTTGTGTTCTTTTTTCTGCACAACCTCACAAGCTTACAAAATATATATTTTAACAATAACTGCGTCCATGTAATTCCTTGTTAAACCTGCCCCAGTTACTTTCCCTTCTTCTCTCCCTTCTTATTAGTTGCTATTATTGTTTGCTGATTTGTAAACTTTTTAATGTTAATAAGTAACTTTTGTTTAGATGGTTAAGGTGTAGCGGTAAAAAAGCATTACATTTTTCAAATTAAATTGGTGTATATATTCATATTTAGCTTTGATATTATATCCCTATTTGGTACAGTTCAGACAGAGAGAGAGAATGAAGAGCAGCACTAGTAGCCAACCAGTGCTGACAATATACATACTTAAATAGAGCAGAAAAATGTGTCTTCAGTCTGCTGCTTTCTCATTTTGACAAGCTGGGCACAAGAGGTAACCAAAATGAGCTTTATTTTAAAGAAACAATTACTGAAGCCCCCAGCTTCAGATGAAAAATTCCAACCAGTTGTCAGTACAGACAGAGCTAAAAGTCTAGAGATGTAGAACCCAATAATACTGATTTCCATTTTATTACACTATTACTTTAAAGAAGTATATGAACACTTTCATTTGAAATAGTATAAATCACAAAGTTAGTTTTTTACAAACAGGTGTATAACAGGTGTATATTTGCTTTTTAAATTTTGTATGAAAACACAAATAAGAATTAACACATGTAAACAATTAGTACATATTTTACAGAGGACTATAAATATGAAATAAAATACAGTTGATACAATTGCAGGATATAGTATTAGAAAAATAGTAACAATGTAGACATTTGAATCTATGGATTAGCTAAAATAATTCAAATATTTCCTGTAACCTCCAGATTCCTCTGACACAACCTTTGTGTAAGCCAACATACAACTTGTGTGCATGGAAGCTTGAAATTAAGAAGCCTGTTTTACGTTGCTAAATTTAATTACAAATTTAAGGCATGATCACCTTCATTGACAGAATGAACAGATCCATGAACATGGAAAAAAAAACTTTAAAAAAGAAATCCCAGTAGACTTAAAAAATGGATGACTTCACAAAGGTGAAAACAATGTTTTTGTTTTGTATTAATATTTTGTGTATTTTTATACATTTTTGCTTTAAACACATAAAAAAAGTCTGTAAAAGGAATCACTTTATTTTATTTTGTTATTAATGACTTGGTGAAAATACCATTGAAAGAAATAGACAATAGAAAAACATGTTTCTAACATTTTTTAATAGAAACTGAAGTATCATTTACTGTTGATACTTGAGTATAAACCAAGATTTTTTCCCCCTCAAGATTCTGTTAGAAAAATAAACTAGGCTTATACTGTTTTAGGAATAACACACCCTGATTGTATTTATTCACATTATTTTTATTTATTTATTTTTTTTAGCATTTTCCTGTATTTTCAGGTAAAATAAATATATTGGTTTATATTTGAATGTATATAGTAATTTTAAGGCGTTCACTTTTTTTTAATAATTAATGTATTTTCTACGTTTGCTATTTGTAATTGTGATGAAATAAAATTTTGACCTACTATCATAATATGAAAAGAAATATCTATCTGAGACAATCAGTTATGAGCAGATTGTATACTCAAATACATTATTCATTATGGTAATGTTATTACTATACATTGTATTAAGATGATCAGTGTGTGTAGGTAATGTTTTATTATTAGTATATAAAATCAACGTTGCAATTAGAATGCAATATAAGATTGGTAGCCAGCTGCTTGTCTAGATAAAGTAATTTCTTTTTACTTTGTAGTATGGATGAGTGATGGATTTGCCTTAAAAATTTGATTCCTAGGCCAATCTCTGTGCTGCTGAAAAAAAATACACCGAGGTTTTCTAGAATGAAAGCTACTTTCTTCTCAAGCATAAGTATGTTGCTATTTTTTATCCACAGTATACATTATTGTTAGGAATGCTTAGCTTAGTTGCCAGAACAGTGAAAAAGGCACTATTTACTATTCTGTTTAATAAAGAACACACTAAAACACACCATACAATCCAAACTTATGTGTGATGTTCTGGTCTCAGTAAAATCCCCCTTATTGTTGGATTCCACCAAGTATTGATTTATATGTTAATGCACTTATGTACTAACTAATAAAAAAATTAAATCTTTACAAAAATTGTAACATTCTTGTGATTCCCAAATGGCCAAAACCCATTGCTGACATTTAACCTAACCCCTTAAAATAACACTTAATGCCAAAACTAAACCTATTACTTGGCTTATTTACTAAAGTAGATGATGAATACAATGTCCCACAGCATACTAATCCATACTATTTCATTCAATTTTAGTCATGTCACAAATTAATTTGCAATATGAGTTGTAACCCTATTAGACAATTATGTTTTATAACCATACTAATATGGCATCCCTATTGCAGAGTCAGTCACAGCAAATTTCCCAATCAGAACTAAAATTACATAAGGAACCTAAAAATGGCTCTGCTGGTAGGTAAACAAAACATGCAATTTTAAAATAATTTGCCTCACTCAGAGTAATCAAAATAAATGAATAACATCTAAATGTGTTGTAGAGTGAGTTGGTATGAATCATTAGTGCTTTGAAACAAATTACTTTTATAATAGAGAAAGCATTGCCAAGAAGAAGTAATATATTAACTGTGTAATTCAAAAGCTAAAATTGCATATACATAAATAAACCCACTCGTAAAGAAATATGAACATGACAAGGTGAACTAAATGACTTATGCATTCCACTGGATAATTAAATTGCAACTTGCATGATCTTTAATTAGATGGTTCATGTATCTCTTTTTTTCTATTTTGATAGCAGAAAAATAACAAAAGAATTTAGACAGCATATTAAAGATGAACAATTTAAAATAGAAATGTAATGTACAATTCAAATACATTTGTAAATATAGTGTACTTAAGTTCTCTCCACTCCTTCTTTGTATTTCAAAGAAAGTCAATTATAGGCTTGTCAATATATGAAAAATTGTATTTATGACATGTTGAGTTGTCATGGGTTATTGAATAGCAAATCATCAATTGCGTAACTTGTTAGAAGGCCTTAAATGGGATAACAAGATGCCAGGAGCTTATTTTCCAGTTTTGTATGCAGTTGCAATGTTCTTCAACTTTGGAAGGTTTGTGCTTCAAGAGGCCACCGCCAGCGGATATCAACTTGTGGACCTTTTTAAGTGTATATATAGCTTTTTTTGTTTTGGATATAATAGCAATATGCCTGGATTTTGATTTGCTTTCTCTGTAGCTTAGAGAAAATTTCTTTTCAAATGCTGTCCCAGAGCTGTGACATAAATTTCAGGGAAATTAATAGAAATTCTCCATTTAGACAGTTGTCTTAAGAAGAAGTGTCTAATTGGCCACCTGGTTTCCCTTTGATTTCATAGTGCCCTTGCCATTTCTCAGAGCTTCTTATCAGACTGATAATTCAATTTGATGTAAACAGCCTAAAATCCTTTAGTAAATGAACCCCCGTTCATGCGCAACAAATATTTAGAATTGTAAGGCAAGTAAAATTTGTATTTTAGAACTCAGCTTTAGTTTTCTCTTTTACAATTTTGTCTTTACTTTTTTAATAGCCTTTGTTATTACATTTTGGGTATTTAATGTATCGTTACGAGCACTCCTTTTATAACTTCACTGTTATATTAAATATATTCCTTATTTTTCTCAACCTCTGGAGATTTATATTATTTTCTTTTATATCATATTATAAAAATTACTCGTATTGGTTTCCTTGTATTTCTAGAAACTGTGTTCCAAATATATTTATTTTCACTGCATTGATTACAATTTTTTAATAGCTCCCTGTTTAATTTTAATGTCTTTTTTAACAGTAGGAATTCATAATCTACATAGTTGTTTAAACATTAAGAATCTAAACTTCCTGGTAGCCACATTGTATATATATATTATTTTATTTCTTGTTATTTTGCCTAAAGGGGCAGGTATTGTTAGCAAAATACCTATATACTTATATTAGGGTTATTTTGGGTATCCCATAAACAATAAAATAACCATGTATTTTTAAAATGATATTCTCTCTTGCCATCAAGTCCTCCACCCAGTTGTCTAATTAGAGAACTTTAGTAGGTAAATGAGCCTTAGAAAAACCAAGGAACAGGGAGTAGAATAGAATCACCAGATGCTGCCACATTGGCACTTTTGTTACCTTGGAAATGTTTTAGGTTAGGTCAGCTTTAGTTTAAAGCTATGTTCTCCATTACTGTCATAGGCATGACCAGGGAAGAGAGGAAGAAGACATTTTTACCTTTGCCTCCAGCTTACCACCACTTCCACTCTCCTCCCGACTAAATAACCTCTAAATAAACACACAGAAACCTGTAGTTGGTATAAACTGGCCAAAGTAGTCTTTTATTAACAAACAAATTACTTTCTTTATTTTCAATAATACCAAACATTGTTAATCAACCAATACATTTAACATTTTAAAGGTTTTTTTAAGGTCTATGACAGTACTATCCTATCACTACTACTTTATAGATACTCCTTTTAACCGCAAAAGCGCCCAAGTCGCTACCACACCAACTCGGGGACAGTTCATCCACCCTGTGTCTCATGAGGCCCCCAGTTCTGGAACTCCATACTCTGATGGGTTCCCCACCCCAACTACCTTGTATGCATCCAACCCCACTCTCATGGACCCTCAGAAAACCGCCACCAAGCCGCTGTTTAATTTAAATAAATTTAAAGCGCGTGTCACCATATCCGACCACAAGAACAAGTTTCGGGAAAAGAGGGCCAGAGCCGTAGAAAATCAAATTTAATGTCCCTAATTAAGTTACTCAAAGGCTGGTTTCCATACCATTCCCCCAACACCGATCAGTAAGACATGTGGGGGCCTATCTAAGCGAGCATAGCGATGGATCTCAGGAATCACTCACCCTACTGCATACCCAGAACTCCTATCCACCACACTCTTGCTTCGCCTCCGTGGAAACCTAGCTGCCTCCCATTGGGCCACACATCCACCCTCCTAGTGTCCCAGTACACAATGAAGTGCCCTAAAATCCAAATCAAACACTCCCCTGCACCTGCAATGCAAACAAACAAATTACAGCTGTATTCCATACACAGCCCACCGTCCCAAAGTAACTAGGTAAAATAAATGAAAACCCTAAACTGTATACCAAATGGCCCCAAGCGCAACTTACTCACTTATAATAACTGCAGCCGGACATAAAGATGAAAACAGTTGGACTGCGCCAATCTGCATGATAACCTCCCTGCCCAGGCCCCATCGTGCTGCCTCTCTGGTGGTCCCGATGCATAACGAATGTGAGGAGTACTCCCCTGCACCCGTTCTGCTGCCACCACGCATTTACGAAAAAGGGCCCCAAACTGGAACCGCATCAAGAAGGAACCATCACTGTGAATAAAGAAAGGTCCATCTAAGGACAGCTGCTGCCCCATGAATCTCCCCAACACCCCACAGGGCAGGCTGGGGAACCCAGAAGTGCCCTTTGACTGGCTGATCCTCACCCAGTGCTCCTCTCAACATACATCCCTCCGCAGCAAGCCACCCAGCCTGGTTCTGCTTGGACTCACCACTTTTCCCAATTCCCAAAGCAGCAAAAAAGTCACCGTAAAAGCAGCATGAAACAGCAGCACCTCAACAGCCCATTAAATCCAACAAGAATTCAAAAGACACTGGCCTCCATGGGTCCCTACGCTACCCACTCCTCCAGTAGCCTTCAAAGCCTGACAAACTAAGAAATAATTTGTAAAATAAACACCCCCTTCCAGTTTAAACAGAAATGCCAAGATCCGCAATCTTTCTGCCCACTAAGCCTCAATATCCGCTTTAGCCAATAAACAGCCCCTACCTGCCTTGTAAACCAAATCAACCTCAACATCAAAGGAAGTATAACCCACCCTGCACAAATCAGGATCGATTGCATCATTAACAGACAAATGCTCAATTATGCGGAACTGGTTGGACTCCTTTTTAGGCACCACGCCCAACGGGTACACCACCAAACACGGACCCGTCATCCTGTCCAATGCCACTTCTTTGTATAACTTAGCCGTGACCACCTCCGGGTGCCCCAACGCCGTCCGGAAATTCCCAGAATGGGGAGGGAGGGTAGCCAACTGACATGGAATACGAAACCCCTCGGAGAACCCCTTTACCAACAATCTTGCTGCCACCCGATCCACATAACTATTGAGAAAAGGCAACATTTTTTCCAACCTCACCGGCGTCATCCCTTTTTCCTGGAGGCTCGGATGGATGCCCCGACCCCAACTGGGAAGCAGACCGCCGCATGCGCTTCTCTGCACTCGGAATATTCATGTTTAAAGCAACAAGTACCTCCAAACTTACATGTCCCCTCACTGAACAACCAGCAGAAGCCTTTACGCTTGCTTGTTGGGGGTCCTCCTGCTCTCAGTTCCCCAGCATCCCCAAGAAACAACGGCAAACCCAATCTGGCGGACAACATCAAGTGCATCCACAAGATAATGTCCTTGTGGTCCCAGCACATGCTGGGGTGCATGGCTTTACGCTGACAGAATTGCTTGTCATAGCGCAGCCAAGTAACCCGTCCATAAACCTGATAAGCTTCTCTGATGGCATCTAAATAGCAGAAAAGTGCCAAACAGTTTTCCGGTGCTTTTTCCCCCATGATGCTTGCCAGAATGGCAAATACCCGTTGCCAATTCTAGACGGTCAGCGGAATCATATGCCATGCCCCCTTTTTATCACCCGTTCTCTTACTTTCGCCCATCTTACCTCACGGGCCCCAAAGCGCTCTGCCCGCAATATAGAAAATTTTTCCACATACTCACCGCTCCACACTTTGTCCCGTACCTCCTGGGCAAGATGCGCACCCAGTGGACCCTCAAAATAAATGTATACCTTACCTTTTGCCACATCACCGACCTCAGGACCCCACGCCGAATGCTCCTCTGCCCCACAGCTGCCGTCTACCAGAAACTGCAGCCTTCCTCCTCATCACCTGATACAGAAATCTCCCCCTCCTATCAGTTCCCTTCGGCTCTGAGCTGCCTTCTGGATTCCTGTGTGTAATCACTTCCAGGTGCTCGACTGATGATGTCACTACCGGGCGCCGTTCTGAAACCTACAGTGCTACCTCAGCCAACCAGCCTCTGCCCAGCCAGGGCCAGAGACCGCCTCCTGAGCTGAAGTATCGTGCAAACCTCTTCTCACCTCCACCACCAATGCCACCAACGCTGGAACCAGAACACCAACCCACCGGGGTGACCCGCAGTCCTTGCTCTCCCCCGCTGAGCTGCCTTCCCTGTACGGGAATTAACTGCACACTCCCGATCTGTGTAGTGAGCGAACCAGGCCTTTTGAGAAGGCCCTGGGAATGTGTCCCCTCTGGGGTCCCTCCTCAGAAGGGGATTCCTCCCAACTCGCCTGCCCGCTGCAGGGAACAGTTTTGCAGAAGGGCTTGGAGGGTCCCTGGTGGGGCTCCTTGTGCTGAGGCGCTCAGACAGTCGTCGCAAAGCCTGACCGTCAGCTTGCTCGACCCCTGGCACCAAGGTAGCCATCTGGTCCTTGGGCGTCCGAGCAGCTCGTCCACTGCAGCCATGGTAAGTAACAAAAATTTTTTGAAAACTTTCTTCTTTCTTTTTTTCTTTCTTTCTTTCAACTAGCTTACTGACCTCCCACTCTCTGCTGGCCTGTTATACATGATAACCCTTGACCCCTCTTAACTTTTAGCTCAGTCCCATCACCCCATTACCTCATGTCCACCAGCAACACCTCCTAAATTTCTTAACCCTTGCTTTTCCTGCCTTCCCCACTCACCCTATCATTTGGCCCTCCGCTTATTCCCTTTCTTTAGATCTGGGCCTACTTTGAGGTGGATTTACTAAAGGACCTGAGAATGTTCAAGCAATAAAATATCCAGAATTTACAGAATTTACTGTTTGAACATTTTCAATTTTTTGAGTTGTTGGAATGTGTTTTACATTCAAAAACAACATCAACAACAACAAAGTGTTATACCTTAGTTTTTAAATTTTTCATAGGAAAAGTAGTTGTTTAATTAACAAAAACACTGCAACAATTGTATCTCTGCTGACCTAGTTAATGTGGAACAGTATAACATCGTTTGATATAATTTATTTTATGTTATAAATATTTTGTATTTTAAAGACTTACTTACTTGACTGGCTGAAACACTTGAATACTGACTTTGTTTTGAAGCAGCTTATGGAAAACATGGATGGCAGTGGTATGCAAAAGAAAGAATCATTTTACTCTGCATATAATACTTTATCATACATACATACATATAATGTACTGGGTATTTCTTGTACTTTCTGTTACTACAGACTATCAAAAATGATGCTTTCTCACTGTGACAGCTTAATGTATGACTCTGGCATCACTGACAGCTGGGAATGATTGAGCTTATGAAGGAATACGCAGGAGTTCAGTCATACCAGCTTGACCAGTTAAAGTGGTTAAAGATCCCAAACCCAGAGTAAGACCAGGCGAGTATGCTGACAAAAGAGCAAGGAAATTAATTTAGGTAAATAATTGCAAAAGAACAGGTAAGTTTGTTTTATTGTAGGGGAGACATAATATTAGCTTTTCCCTTTTGCAATTGCAACTTGCCCTTTTTCAATTTGTTTCATTTTTAGAGTTAGTTCATGTTAAAGAAGTAGTTAAACATTTGTAAGAATTCAGGATAGCCTGCCCTGGCAATTTCCTGGCTTTCCATGTCAATACAACACTAGTAAATGTGTGCCCTCTTACAGTACCATTAAATTGGAGTTCTGTCCAATAATAAAAACTGCCACAATTAGTTCTGGGACTGTCCCACGAATAAGATAAATAACTGTTTTACAACAGTATCATAAAGGTGCCTGCTAAAATTCGGGGCTTTGACTTCAGCATTGTTATTAAACAGGGGAAGGGCAAGCTTTTTTTTAAGTGACCCAGTACACAGACAATGGACAATAAAATATTTACTTATTGTTAACAAGAGTAAAACAGCTTTAAAACAAGCCATCACTGACCTTTGTTGCTACATGTACTGTAAAGTAATTTGTCCTTAAAGGTCACAATGATGACTCTAAAATCAGATTTCAATCAACAATTTACAATTTACAATTGTTTACAGTGGTGACAAACCAGCTATGAACCATGAACTTGAAACCTTATAAATATCATAAAAATGTGCAGAGATGTAAAAAATTGTAAAAAAATAAAATGTAATGCCCTGGTCTGGTGCCAGTGCCTTACCAGGCGCCACTCCCCCAATCTAACACACTCCTTGCTTCAGCCTCGGGAGGCTAGGTTCACTATCCTAGCACATGGCTGCCTCTGGGACTTCTGTGTGCAAGAGATGGTGTCTGGGGAAGGTCTGATAGAGGACCAGGAGCCAACAGATAATGCAGTACAGGATAAACACACCAGCAGCAGGTCAGCCAAGCCTAATGCTACAACTGGTAAATGGTGACTGTGAGAAGAAAGACAAAAAAAATCCTAGAAGCCAGTGGCAGAGCAGGATAAAACCAGAGACAGATCTGCTCCTAAAATCCCCTTCAGCTGTGCACAGCCTCTGAGAATTTTCCGAGGATGCTGGGAATCTCAGACTGAGCAGATAAAGGGAAGTAGGAGATGCTGCAAGCTACTGAGCAGAGCATAGACAACTGATTGCTTGTTCTCCTTATTTCTAGCACCATGCTGGACAAAATAAACTGGGCATGAAATACTGCAGTGGCTGCAATATGGGATCACCAGACAAATAAGTATCTTCTAACATAATACCCCTCAAATTGACAATTTAGCATAATTAAAATGTTTCACCAACTTTCCCATTGCTGTCAAAAGGCTATGGGTAGCATCTAACAACGCTGTTTTTTTTATATGGCTTTAGGAACTACACAGTACTTAACAGAGTTCCTTGAAAAAATCACAGCATTTTCTTCTACAGAAAAGTTCTAGCTGTTATTTTAATGGATACCAAACTGTAACTCCTTTTATTAAGCCTAGTGAGTGAACAACACTATGAAAAATATAAAAGTGAAATTTGAGATATCCCCAGTTAGATTTAAAACAGGGGCCAAAAGCTTCCCAAGTTTGACATATTTAGGGGTATTTTGCTGACCACTGTTGTTTCTTTGACTCTGTTATGATATAATTTATCACCTTGACTTTTCCAGTGAATTATATGTAGTACATGATACTACCAGAACTGTTTTTTGCATGCTTTTCCATTACTACTGATTGCTAAATGTAGTGGAATTTTGTAAGTATGTAGGGACTGAAAATGAAAAGAATGTCTCCAGTTCATTTTGTCTTTTACTTGATTTATAGATAGGGAAAAAATATTTTATAGCAAATACATCAGTGGATAATGAAATGTTTTATTCTTTTGTATAGGTATGCAAAAATATAGCAAACATTTCTTATGCAGAACATTTGAATTGTATGAATGACTTTAGACAACATATCAGTATTTGACTAATTCAGATCATGGTCACCTTTTCAATGTTTCATGTATACAACCAGATGCAAGTGAAAAATCTGTTTTTCTATTTTGTTCCATCAGTAGGGTGTGAAATGATGGAGCAGATGCTGCAACATAATATATTAGTATATGAAGTCACAATTGGCACTCTTGTATGCAGCCTAAATTGTGATATTTTTTAAAGAAAACCCTCATATGCCTTTAACAGATTTAAACAGGAAAAAAAAATTTAATGAATTTGAATTTTGGTAAATCCCATTATGGGGCACCTTGTATGGGGCATACAGTTTGTTTTTTGTTCGATTCACTTGAAAGCCCTCCTGCAGTGCTGTGTATGTGATGATTTTACTGAACAGTAACACAGGGCAGGTGTCCCCAATATATATATATATATATATATATATATATATATATATATATATATATATATATATATATATATATATATAAAGGATCTTTACATTTTTGTGTTAGCACGAAAGCTAATATGTTTGCTGGAAATGTAAACTATACTACATTTTATCATGTTATTACCATTTTCGAATAGACAATTTGCAACTTTGACATTTTGTTCTCTTCTTTGAGAAACATAACTCAGTTTTCAGTAAAATAATAAGCAGAGTGTAAACATATTTTAAATTGTACTTTAATCTCAATTTAAATACCATTTAAATAACTCTACAGGGCACCATTAAATCTCCTGAAATCCTAATTTTATATCTAAATTCTCTTTTGTCTGCCAGCAAACCTTAAATCCTTATCTAAAAGAGTTAGTAATAATAGATAAAAATAAATGTTATATTGGCCCAATCTTGCACAAAAAATATGTTTGCAAATGTTGGTGTAGCTTATTTATATTATTCATCACTTTAGGTTAAAGTGCACTTTATGTCTTCCTATTGTCATACAGGTATCATAAAAAACATATTCACCTAAATGTATTTCACAAGATAGATGCCCCAAGACTGATAATAATACATGAGACTGAGAAAAACTAGATGTAAAACGAAATACAAACCTAAAAATTAGCACTGAAAGAAGCAGATCAGAAGTGTTTGTTCTAGCTCTGGAGATCAGCTATTTATAATAATTCATAAACACAATTACTAATTAATCTAAAGGCTGTTCCAAAATACTTCAACTTGGATCAGAGAAGTCATGGATTGTTCCCATCTACTTATTTTAAATTTTAAATAATAATTATTTATTTTATTAGGAGCAGTTGAGACCATGGCCCTGATTCATCAAGATGCAAATTCAGAAGCTTGCTCGCTCATTCGTATTCACGATCCGAAATCAGAAGCTGCTGCGCTATTCACCAAATGAATGAGCTCGCTGCCAGGGCTGCGCATCCCCGGCAGTTTTACACTGGCAAGCTTGCATTAAAAATCACTGTTCCCCTAAAAAAGCATTCTTTCTAATGGCACACATATTACCCTTAGCCCTAAAAAAAATGTTTGTGCTGTTCAAATGTTTAAAACATCTATATGCGCCAAGAAAAAAGCATATTTAAAATCACTTATTTCTTTCCTGTTGGGCAAGAGTTAACAGAGTTCAGCTCCTCTACATAGGCGCCTATCTAAAGGCCTATGATGTCTGATCGGAGGACCAGCCTCGGGGAAGTTCTTGCGACTTTCCGCGGGCGAAGACTCAGCTTTGCCAAGGGACTAGATTTTCCCACAAAAGTCACAAGCACACACACATTTAATTTTATTGTGACCTTTTAGTAAATGTTTCTTTTGAATAAAGTTGTTTGTTTTGTGGGGGTTTGTTATGTGATCTTCTTTCCAATCTCCCAGGACACACAGTTTAAAAAGACAATTGTGATTGTTTTTAAGCTGTTCCTTTTTCTGAATTATTTGTAAAGCTAAAAACAGCACAATTGTCTTATTTGTTTGATGCGCATAGTTGTGCGCCAAACATCAGGAGCATGTAGCTCATAATTGTGTACCATGGCAGACCCGCTACGTGCGCTTGAACTGTTTTATCAGTTGAAAAATGCACTGCACTTTTGCACAGTCCTCATTAAGGTAAGTTTGTGTTTTTTTTGTGTATTTTGCTTGTTTTGCTTCATATGCACTCATGTATGTATAGATAGATGTATGTATAGAGTGCACATAAAGCCAAACCTGTATGTTTGCATTTAGATGTGTGTACATATACATAGAAAAGAGAAATTAGAAGAAGAAATAGGCAAAGAGGGCTTTTTGGACCATATTGCTTCACATTGCAAAGATTGCCTATTTCTTCCTATGATTTCTGATATCATGGGCTTGGCTACAAGCAACATTCATGGAGGATATTGCCTTTGTTTAAAATAAGGAATCCACATTTATGTGCTTCCACTACCAAGCTGAGGGGAGTAAGTCAATTATATATAGCTGATCAACATCTAAAATACTATTCAAATCTGCAGAAACACCCTGAAGGGATGGAAAAGCAAGAAAATCTTTGGCTCAAAGTGGATTTGGCCCTGGAACTTTCATATATTAGTACTATTTGTTTTGTGTAAACACCTAAATAATGCATACACTCCACTATTTATCAGCATTAAGTTAAGCAACAACACAACATCTGTTCATTTCTAAGAGTGCCTGACCCTGCTTGTGAGCTTGGCAATCAATGAGCTTTGATGTTGTGCTTGGAACCTGGACCTGGACCTCCTTCCATCACCATCAGGTGTGTTAGAATGAGTATGCAACTCAGCTGGACAACTAATTCACAACCAGTTTGGACAGAAAGTGGAAATGTGTTTGTATACAATAGTGCTAAGATCAGGCAGCACAGCACAATGACAACAAACCGATAACACAACTGCAAATGAACACAGGAGTTGTGTGGGGATAAATCAACAAGAGTGCAAATGTCAGGCCAAAAAAAAAAAAGCAAACAAACCAAAAAAATAGAAATAAAATACCAATATGTGACAAAGGCAACGAGGGGGTTAAGTAGGAGTTTGGTGTGGAAACTATGCGGACATTTGTACTCAATACTTGTGGAAAAAAAAGACAACACACTGCTGAAGAATTGCTAAACTACAGAAACTGGCATTGCAAACCAGGCACAAAAACATTGCAGCAACAGATGAAGCTAACAATCCTGAGGATTACCAAAAATCACATCAATGTATCACACAAACCAGTCCAGTTAAAATAGTACTAATTAAAATGCATATGTATTGCATAGGT